>NC_033799.1:55091956-55190681 GCF_001876935.1 Asparagus officinalis | reverse complement strand
CTTGGCCGAGCCACCCATAGGTGGCTCGGCCTTAGCCGAGCCCCCTTAGGCGTTTGGGTTTCGTCGTTTTGCGTTGTATCCGTTTTTCGGTTCTGTCCGTGATTCGGTTGACTTAGACTCTGATTTGTTGATCTAATTTGGCAGTAAATCTGATTCCTGATTTGGCAGTAAATCCACTTCTGAGTTCGAGCCCGAAACTGATCTTGATTCGATCGTGATTCGTCCGAGTCTGCCCTTGGTTGGATGACTCGTTGACTTTTCGAACACTTGGCTTGATTCCACACGCGAATGGATGTATTCTGTTGCTTGCGTGCGATTCGTCAACCTCGTCGCCTCGTTGGTTCGTCGGTTTGTGCCGAGCTGTACTAAGGGACTTATAAGCAATTTTATACGCCTATAGTGTGCAAGATCCCTCTTCACCAAAGTTACAAAATCCCGCCTTCCTCTCGACAAACGCCTCAAGGACTCTCCTAAATCTCACAAATTATGATTAGGCTTTGAGAGAGAGGAAGAGGGTCTTCTAGGGTTTGGAATACTGATGAAAAGATGTTTTTTTTGTGTGTAAACATGTATATATAACTACGAACCTGAATTAAAACAGCCCAAACCCAAAACAGGAAACCCAGTCAGACGGGGAAAATAGTCTTTGGTATTTTAGGTGTAACTTTTATGTCCAATCTCAGAATAATGTGATTTAAGATACGTTTGAAAGATACTAAAGATATCTATAACTTTTGTCTTTTGAGTGTTTCCAGATATGAACTGTAGTGGTGTGTAATATATATATATATACTCTTAACTGGTCAGTTTTTCAGATTTCTTCTTTGTGCATGTTTAACATATGTATACTCTCATATATACTCTTAATTAATCTAAAATCAATTGTTAGCATAATCATATATTCACACTTAATATTTATCATAAATAAAACTCATTTATTAATATAATTCAAAAATATTTTTAAAATTTATGGGGTTTTACATTCACCCCCCCCCCCCCCCCCAAGAATTTTATCCTCGAAATTCTGCAAACATATCTTTAGAGATTAATAATACGATAAAAGCACACCCCCAAAAGAATTTTGTTCTCGAAATTCTGCAATCGTATCTTAGAGATTAATACTATGAGCAAATCACGCCGAGGGGATAATCCAAACAAGAAAACCCTCCCGTACACATCTCGTACCATTAATTTCCAAATATGAATCACAAGTGATCCTTTACACTTAACTATCAAGAATGAAAATAGTCTCACTTAACCCCTAATTAAACGGAACTAGTACGTCAGACGAAAAATCTAAACAAGGAACCCCCATGTTTATACCATATGTTCCGAATGATTTGGAGCTAAGTGTCAATACCCCATTCTTGTGTTAAGTGTAAATGAGGCTATATAAATAATATGAACACAAATAAGTTATGACTTGACATTTTACCTGCTCAAACAGGTGTGGGTAGTCACGACGCATGTCCTCCTCATGCACCTAAGAAGCCTCCTCAGCTCCTTTTCGGTACCACCGGACCTTTACTAGAGGAATCTCATTATTTCTAAGATTCTTGTCCTCCTTGGCAAGGATGCAAACTGGAATCTTGATGGTGTTCTAAATCTCTATTTTAGGTGCATCAATCACCCTCTGTTGCTCCTCATCATGTCGATGCTTCTTGAGCATCAAAACATGAAAAACATCGTGTATACCTGACATCTATGCTGGAAGATCTAGCCGATACAAAACATTTCCATCATGTTCCATAATCCGGAATGGACCAATATATCTTGGACAAGCTTCCCCGTCTGCCAAAACGCTGGACACCCTTTATAGGTGATACCTTCAACAACACAAAATCTGTAACCTGAAACTCTAAGGATCGTCGCCTTTGATCTGCATAGCATGTTTTCTGACTTTAATCTGCAAGAATACGCTCCTGAATCAACGCTACCTTCTCCGTAGTCTGTCTCACGAGCTTCGGCCTGAGAAACAAGCTATCCTCTTGCTCTGTCTAACAAATAGGAGATCTACAAGGCCTCCTATACAACACATCATACGGTGCTACACCTATAGTCGATTGATAACTGTTGTTATAAGCAAACTCAATCAATGGGATATGACCCTCCTATCTGCCCTGGAAATTGATGACGCTTGTCCACAACATATCCTCCAACACTTGGTTCACTCTCTTTGTTTGCCTATCTGTTTGCGGGTGGAAGACACTGCTATATGATAGCTGGCTGCTGAACGAATTCTAGAAGCTCTTCCAGAAGTGCGAAGTAAAAACTGAGCCTCGATTTGATACGATCGTCTCTGGAACTCCATGTAATTGTACAATCTCCCGGATGAAAATCCTCACATAAGTATCTACCATGTATGTCATCTTAACCAGTAGGAAGTGTGTCGACTTCGTCAACCGATCAACTATCATCCAAATGGAATCATTCCCCTGGCTCGACCTCGGCAAGCCCACAATAAAATCCATAGAAATATCTACCCACTTCCACTCAGGAATAGGTAAAGGTTGTAGGGTTTTCGTGGGTCTCTGATGTTCTGCCTTTACTTGCTAGTAGGTAAAACACTTAGCCACATACTCCGCGATATCTCTACTCATGCCGCTCCACCAAGAATGTCTCTTCAGGTCCTTGTATATTTTTATTGTGCCTAGATGCACTGTGTACCTGGTGTGATATGCCTCATCAAATAAATCCTTCTTCAGATGTGGATTATCTGGCATCACTAATCGACCTTTCATTCGACGACCTCTATCTGTTCCAATAGTCCAATCATTCTTGGGCTCTTTGAAAATCTCCTCCTTTCTAATTTGAGTCTAAGAGTCCTCCAGCTGAGCTCTGACCACTCTATCAGTCCAAGATGGCTGCACGACCAAAGCTCCCAAAACTACGCTGCTCCCACCAATCTCTTACCTAAAATCAAACTGGCTAAGCGTGTGAAGATCTCGGTACAACGAGCACCTCAAAGCTGTAAGCCCGCGACGATGCTTCCTACTCAACGTGTTTGCTATAACGTTCACCTTCCCTGGATGATACTAAAGCGTGAACTCGTAATCCTTAATAAACTCGACCAATCCCTGTTGCCTTTGGTTGAGTTCCTTCTGGGAGAAGAGATACTTTAGACTCTGATGATTTGTGAACAACTCAAACTGTACTCCATAGAGGTAATGCCTCCACTTCTTCAATGCGAAGACCACTGCTGCTAACTCTAAGTCATGTGTAGGATAATTCTACTCATGAGTCCTCAACTGTCTTGAAATATAAGCTACTACTCTCTGGGTCTGCATCAAAACACCTCCTAGACCTGATAACGATGCATCCATATAGACAACAAATATCTTATCACTTCTTAGGATAATCAACACCGACGATGTAGTTAACTTAGTCTTAAAAGTCTCAAATGCCTTCTGGTACTCTAGTGCCCAAACAAACTATACACCTTTCTTCGTAAGGTGTGTCAGCGGCATGGCAATCTTCGAGAAGTTTTGGATCAATTTCCTATCATAGCCGTCTAGACCCAAGAAGCTACAAATCTCTGTAACGGTCTTCAGTGGCTTCCAATCAAGTACTGCCTGTACCTTAGCTAGATCTACAACTATGCCCTTCTTGCTGATAACATGGCCTAAAAATCGAACTTCAGATAGCCAAAACTCGTACTTGCTAAATTTATCATATAACTGGTGCTCCCGCAAAGTTTGCAACACTAATCGTAGATGTTGCTCATGCTCTGCCTCCGATCGTGAGTAAATGAGGATGTCTTCAATAAACACGATCACAAACTGGTCCAAGTATGGACGAAAAACCCGGTTCATTAAATCTATGAATACCACGAGCGCATTGGTCAGCCCAAATAGCATAACAAGAAACTCGGAAGATCCATATCGAGTGAGAAAGGCAGTCTTGAGAATATCCTTCTCCCGAACTCGTAACTGATGATAACCAGAACGAAGATCAATCTTTGAGAAACACTGCACTCCTTGTAGTTGGTCAAGTAAGTTATCAATTCTCGATAGTGAATACCTATTCCGGATGGTAAATTTATTCAACTCTTGATAATCTATACATAAACACATACTGTTGTCCTTCTTCTTCACGAAGAGGACCGGTGCTCCCTATGGAGAATGACTCTGGTAAATAAATCTTTGAGATAATAGTTTATCTAGCTGAGTCTGTAGCTCCCTCATCTCCGCAGGTACCATACGATAAGGTGCTCGGGATATCGGTATTGTGTCTGGCTGTAACTCCATGCAAAACTCTATCTCTCTCCCTAGAGACAATCTTGATATGTCCTAAAAGATATCCTGATACTCTGAGACTATTTGTGTCCCGCTCATATCGGCACCCCAATCCCGCATCACTACCCCCTCGACGTAGGCTAGAAATAACTCCGCAAAATTGTTGTCCCGTGAGGTCGCTACAATCATCTCAGATCCATCGAATGCTCATAAGCTGACTGTCTTCGCAAAATAGTTGATACTAACATGGTAGGATGATAGACAATTCATACCGAGAATGACATTAAAATCCGACATCCGCTAAACGATCAAATCAATGATAAACTCAGACTCATCTTGACTGATGACACATCTCCTACATATACTTTCTAATAGCGACACCTCGCCTAAAGGAGTAGAGACTGATAATGATACATCTAAGGGATGTGCTACAAGCTGAAGCCTATCCCACCTCGCCTAAAGGAGTAGAGACTGATAATGATACATCTAAGGGATGTGCTACAAGCTGAAGCCTATCCATGAAGGTATGAGAAATAAAGGAATGATAATGATACATCTAAGGGATGTGCTACAAGCTGAAGCCTATCCATGAAGGTATGAGAAATAAAGGAATGTGAAGCTCCTGAATCGAACAAGATCCAAGCTGGGAAGGAGTTCGCTAAGAAAGTACCTTCCACGATGGCCACACTCGCACCATGATCGCGTGGTACGACTGCATAAACCCTTTCGATGGCTAAAGACTAAGGTGCTAAAGATGGTGGAATATATGGGACTATCAGTCCCTGAGGAATCTCCTAGATGGCATGTATCTGGCGTGCTGGCCCCTCAATGCTTAGAATTGTCGATGGTGCCTCGATCCTCTACTACTGGCCATAACTACAGCCCTACGACTGCTGACCCTGATCACGGTTATGTTGTCCGTATTCATATCCTTGTTGTTGGCCCTAGCCTCTGCCCTGCTGGCTTCCTACTGGTATGCTGCAACAAGCCTTTGCCCTATGACCGATCTTGTGGCAGTTGTAACATGCACCTTGAATCTTGTGTTGCTGTGGCGTTTTAGAATCATGCTGTGACCCCTTCTTGGAAGGTCCTTGCTGCTGGTGATGAAAATCCTTACCCAGCTACTGGGGTCCTCTAGGTCCTGCAAAAATTCTCTTGCCCTTGCCCTTGTCACCATACTGTCATGCTTTAGTACTAGCTTCCTTAGCCTTCTAAAATATCACAGTCTCTATTTCCTGTGAAATAGCGGTGTCAGCTACCTCTCGAACTAAGCAGAATTATCTAGAAACAAGGTAACGGCGAAGGCTTGGACGAAGCCCCATAAGAAACATCTGAGCCTGGCACTCTCTGGCCTTCCACATGCCCGTGAAGCGAAGTAAACTCATAAATGTGCTCTCGTAGTCAGCTATGGTCATGTCTCCCTACTCCAGTCTGGATAGCTCTACCTCTTTCCTAGCCCTTGTCGCGGAAGAGATGTACTACTCATCAAAAAAGTAAACAAAATCTTCCCAAGTGAGTAACATCCGGTGTTCTGGGGTGAATTGAAGCCTATGCCATCCTCCGGCATCACCCTTAAAGCTGAAAACTATCAATCTCTACTTCTGCACTAAATCAACGTCAAGTAGATCAAGAATATTCCCCACATCTTCCTTCCATTTGTGGGATACTAGTGAGTCTGATGATCCCTGGAATTCTAGTGTCCTCGTCTTCTGGTATTGCTCAAGTAGACGGAGCCAAGTCTCATGCTCTACGGTTCTGTCGGCAACTGGCGGTGGTGTAACTCCTGATGTACCTTCTGGAGACTCTTCTGCAATAGGTATAGCTAGGGTCACTGGTGGTGGAACCACAGGTGGTGATGCAACTGGTGGAGTCTAGTTCGCCACTCGCTCCTCAAGTGCTTCTAGCCTGGCTGCTATGGGTGCTATGAGGTCAATCAGATATTGTGGAGCTTGCTGTATATATATATATATATATATATATATATATATATATATGTATATATATATGTATATATGTATATATGTATATACATATATAACATAATATATCACATATCATTCACGCAAATACTTTATAATCAAAGTAAAATAGTTGTCATAAAAAAATTTAAATTTTTTTGAAATACACGTATATAACGTCCTCACTCATTCTAGAAATTCATAGCAGACTCTATACATGAATCCTAAGAAACTCTATTCTAGCTCCACGACTCGACACAGGATGATCCTAAGGATGCTAGAACTAGAGCTCTGATACCAACTATGATGTCCCTGTTTTTACACATGGCTGTAGTCCAAAGTAAACCCAGAGATGTTAAACCTGCCATGCACCTACACTGTGCAACGATATGTTTTACCATCATAGTAATATCTCTCTAGTGGAATAAAAAACAAGTATAGTTACAAAACAGGCAAAATAAGAAAAATAAATGCATTAAACATGATGTAGAAAGAGATATCTAATAAATATAATCATGTCTCAACTGAATAAACTGAATACAACTGAAGTTGATGTAGAAAGAGATATCTAATAAATATAATCATGTCTCAACTGAATAAACTGAATACAACTGAAGTCTAAAATAAATGTGAAGTATCTCAATAACTGAATACAACTGAAGTCTAAAATAAATGTGAAGTATCTCAATATGAGTCAACTGAAAATAAACTAAGGAACACAACCTTTACAAGATGAAATACAAAACTCTAAATATCCGAAAGAAAATATCAACTATGGTGGAGTTTCATCTACTAAAAACATGTGACGGCGACTATACTAGAAGTCCGTCATCCTGCGGCTCTCAGAAACTTTGAGTTGCTGCCTGAAAGGAATTGAAAAATAAGAAGAGAAATAACAAGAGCGTTAGAGCACTATAGCAAGATCATCTCCATTCGCCCTCAAGAGAAGGTCTAGTAGATGTGATGAAGGCTCTATCTATTAAGCATAGTCTACCTAGATTATTTACCATATATTTAAATGAAAATAATATTTAGAAACCTACAACACGAGACATAGTACGTCGAGAAAAATAATCCAAACAAGAAAACCCTCATGTATATACCATATGTCTCAAATTATAGATAACTAAATATCAATACCAAACTAAGAATAAACAATCTGAATAGAATTAATAATTAGAAACTCACAACACGAAACTGGCACATTGAGCGAAATAATCCAAACAAGGAAACCGTCATATATATACCATGTGTCTTAAATTTTGAATCTCTAATTATCAATTCTAAATAAGGAATAAAGGAAAGCAATAGAGGGAAGTAAAGTCATCACAATATCAGACCAAAAATATCTTTCACTATCCCTTGAAAGATAATATAAATAACAGTATATAATCCTGTGTACCAACAAGAGTAAAGTACATCAGTCATATATAACTCAGCGATGAGTCATGTTCATAATGGTGTACACCAAGACTCAGGCTATCAGATAATTATCACAATGCAAATCTTTACAAACTTTATAATTCATCATATTATCATGCGGGATGGATAACCAACTCAGCATCCTAAAGTGTACATGGTTCATTAGTCTCATCGCATCAACGTGCGGGACGGACTACCAAGTTAAGTGTGACACCCCAGGGTTCACATAAGGCTACAGTCCCAGGTAAAACCCGAATTGTCAAACCTGCCAAGCACCAAACACCATGCTACGATATGTTTCACCATCACAATCACTATCTCTCTAGTGGAAACAATAAATAGATGATGGTACGGATAGGTAATTAATCAAAATCGAACAACACTGGAAATATACACAGAAAAAACATTAATAATGAGCCCAACTGGAATGAAGTAGATATATCTCTGAGTCTGAACTGAATCTCAAATATAACGAGTCAAATAAACAAAGTCTCACAATAGCTCTCAACTCTATGAAATAAAATACCAATCTAGAGTCTAAAAATAATCAACTACATGTGGAGTTCCGAATAACTACAAAATATAATAAATAGCTAAACGGACAACTAAGATGTCCCATCAACCTACGACTCTCCGTGCGCCGGACTCGCTGCCTGAAAGAGGGGAAACAACGAGCGTCAAAACGCTGACAAAATCATCACTACCTCTCCCTATGGGAAGGGGTAGGATTATATAAGAAAATAGAATCAGTACATACATATATCAAATTATTCATATAGCTCTCTATGAATGAAAAACAAATAGACAAGGAAACATACTCCAATCTCCAACATAAAGAATAAATATCTCATCTCGAAGTACATCCGAGTAGCCTGCTCTAATATAAGAGGATGCCAGCCAAACCAAAACAAAATATAACTGCCGTCCATAACAGGTGTGCCAAAATCTTAAAGTAAATACCCTACTCACGGGTAATCTATCATGAAAGTAAAACTTATAACTGATCAAATATCTATGTGTGCATCATCTTGTGCTATAGCGATACTTTTGTAATGCTCTTACTCAATCACTTTGCGGCAATAGGATTTATTATCTCCCTATTCCGGATACGTGTAATAACGATACTTTTGTAATACTCTTACTTAATCGTTCTATGGCAAATAGGTTTCATCTCCCTATTTCTGGGTACATCTAAAACAACACTATTCATATGTGTTTATCAGTTTAACTAGTGTCAAAAGTGTGTCAATCTAACACAATCTAAACATACATGCACCAATCTCGGTGTGCGTGACCACATCTGATATTCACCATCAATCCAGATGTTTAACAACCACTAATCTCGTAGTCTATCATCATAAGGTTGAGAGATTCGCTCGAAAAATCAAAACCAAACCGATTAAACATGCACAAGCCGAAACAGACTGGCGGTCGACCTTCTGGGTACATCTAAAACAACACTATTCATATGTGTTTATCAGTTTAACTAGTCTATCACAGATTTGTGTGTGTGTCGTGTTCACATTGTGTTTTCTTGATATAAATATGTTTAAAACTTTATGAAACTTGTATGCAAACATGTCACAGCAGATAGGAACATCTGGAAACAAACTCAACATGTATAACCATGATTTTATGCATTAGATTTATATTCAAAACCCTAAAACATGCATAAAAGCTCAAAATGATAAATCAAACTTCTTTCTTTATATTAACCATGTTTTAAAATCATTTTCAGATCTTAAATACATCTGTAAAGTCATTCTCAACCTTTTTAGCATGTAAAGACCTAGTCTTTATACATATAATACAAAAGAATTTGACTTTATTCATAAATTAATCATTTAGGCTCTACAAAACATGTTTAAAACTCTTTAAAAACCGTTTTGAAAACTAGGAGGGGGGTTAGCAGAGATGATACTCGCCTGAGGTTGTAGGAAAAACGTTTAGATGCAAGGATAAAAGAGATCTCCACTCCAAAAGTCAAAAACCACGAGAAATCCTACTCAAAAGCCTCCAATCTTCTCTAAGAATCAAATTAGGGTTTTGGGGAGCTTGGTGGCTGTTAGGGTTCTTTGGAATACTGAGAAAATCGTGAAAAACTCATATATATATATATATATTAGGGGAAAACGAATATAGGTTTAGAAATCCGAAACCAACTCAAAATAGGAAAAAAACACTCTGCAGGTTTCGCGGTCGACTGTCGCGGTTGACCGGACATCGATCGACCGCGGCGGTCGACCGGACTTAGCATTTCCAGATACTCATGTGTTTGGTCATTTGTGCATGTTTCAACTCTTCTATCTCTCATGTATGAACTCGTTCATACTCAAAACACATGGTATTATACTCATATACCATTAAATGATATTTATCATACTAAATATCCACATATCATAATTTATCACACATTAATTATATTATTCATAAATTATCGGGGTTTTACATTCACCCCCCCCTAACAGGATTTCGTCCTCAAAATTCAGCAGTCGCATCTCAAAGCTCAATGACCGGGAAAACACATTAAGAAGGTGTAATTCATATTTAGAAACCCTTCTGCACCCATCTTATAGTATTAGCACAGTGATATTTAAAGTTAACAACCTAGAATGCAAATATTCTTACCTAAATCCTTAACTAAATGAAATTGGTACATCGAGAGAAATAATCCAAATAAGGAAACCCTCATATATATACCATATGCATCAAATGATTAAGGATCAGGTGACAATATCCTCATTCTAGTGTTAAAGATAAATATAAATGTGACTAAACAATATAGTTAATGACTACTATCAAAGCATATAAGCATAAGAAATTATCAACATCATACCTGTCCAAACAGGTGTGGGTAGTCGAGACGAACATCCTCTTCGCGCTCCCAAGAAATCTCTTCAGCTCCTTGCCCGTTCCATTAAACTTTCACTAATGGAATAACTTTATTTCTAAGCTTTTTATTCTCTCTAGCAAGTATGCATACCAGTACCTCTATGGTAGTCAAGTCATCCTGAATCTCAATCTCTGGTGAGTCAATCACTCTCTGCTACTCATCATCCCGCAGATGCTTCTTAAGCATCAAAACATGAAAGACATCGTGTACACTCAACATCGATGCTGGAAGATCTAATCTGTAAGAAACAGTTCTAATGCGCTCGATGATTTTGAAAGTACTAACATATCTCGGGGCAAGCTTCCCTCGTTTACTGAATCGCTAAACACCCTTCATCGGTGATACTTTCAACATAACTGAGTCTCCGACCTAAAACTCTAAAGGTCGTCTTCGCTGATCTGCATAGCTCTTCTGTCGACTTTGCGCTGCAAGAATGCGCTCTCGAATCAATGCTACCTTTTCTGTGGTCTGTCTAACTAACTCTGGGCCAATCAGTAGACTATCTTCTGGTCCTGTCTAATATATGGGTGATCTGCAAGGTCTTCCGTATAAAGCTTCATACGGTGTTATCCCGTTGGTAGGTTGATAACTATTATTATATGCAAATTCAATCAGTGGGATGTGGTCCTCCCAGCTACCCTAAAAATCTATAATACACGCTCTCAGCATGTCCTCTAAGATCCGATTCACCCTCTCGGTCTGACCATCTGTCTGGGGGTAAAAAACACTACTAAATGATAACTGGCTGCCAAAAGCATCCTGAAAACTCCTCCAAAAATAAGATGTGAAGACTGAGCCCCAATCAGATACAATCGTCTTCGGAACTCCATGCAATCTAACAATCTCTCGAATGAAGATCCTTAAATACATATATGTCGTATGAGTCATCCTCACAGGTAAGAAATGTGCGGACTTAGTCAATCTATCAACTATAACCCAAATAGAATCATTTCCTTTCTTTGACTTAGGCAACCCCACTATGAAATTCATGGAGATATCTGTCCACTTCCACTCGGGAATGGGTAAAGGCTGTAGGGTTCCTGCAGGTCTCTGATGTTCTATCTTAACTTGTTGGCAGGTATAACACTTACCCACATAATCTGTAATCTCTCTGTGCATACCACTCCACCAAAAATGCTTCTTCAGATCCTTGTACATTTTCGTCGTGCCTGGGTGCACTGTATATCTGCTGCGATGAGCCTCGTCAAAAAGTTCCCTCTGTAGCTGTAGATTATTTGGTATAACGATCCTGCCCTTTATCCTAAGGCCTCCATCTACTCTAATAGTCCAATCATCATTGGGTTCTTTGGAAATCTTCCCCTTGCGGGTTTGAATCCAAGAATCCTCTAACTGAGCTCTGACTACTTTATCTCTCCAAGATGGCTGTACAGATAACGCTCCTAAGAATATACGGCTCCCGCTAATCTCTGGCTTGAAATTAAAATGGCTAAGGGTATAAAGATCATGATATAGTGAATACCTCAAAGCTGCTAGTCCGTGACGACGCTTCCTGCTTAACGTGTCTGCTACCACGTTCGCCTTTACCGGATGATACTGTATAGCAAACTCATAATCCTTAATAAACTCTACCCATTACCGTTGCCTCTGGTTGAGTTCTTTCTATGAGAAGAGGTACTTCAAACTCTGGTAATCTGTGAATAACTCAAACTGCATTCCGTACAAATAATGTCTCCATGCCTTCAGTGCAAAGACCACTGCGGCTAGCTCCAAATCGTGCGTAGGATAATTCTGCTCATGAGTCCTCAGTTGCCTTAAAATATAAGCTACGACTCTCTGGGTCTGCATCAATATACCACCAAGCCCCGATAAGGATGCATCAGTTTAGACAACAAAAATCTTATCACTGCTAGGAATAACCAATACTGGTGCTGAAGTCAACTTAGTCTTTAATGTCTCAAATGCCTTCTGGCACTCTATGCTCCAAATGAACTGTACACCCTTCTTAGTAAGGCGTGTAAGTGGTGTGGCAATCCTCGAGAAGTCCTGAATGAATTTTCTGTGATAGCCTACTAGGCCTAAGAACCTACGAATCTTGGTAATTGTCTTCGGTGGCTCCCAATCAAGTACGACTTTTACCTTAACTGGATCTACTGCAATGCCCTCCCGACTGATAACATGGCCCAAAAATCTAACCTCTGATAACCAGAATTCATATTTGCTAAACTTAGCATATAACTGGTGTTCTCTCAAAGTCTGTAATGCTAACCTCAAATGCTGCTCGTGCTCGGCCTCCGACCTCGAGTAGATAAGAATATCATCGATGAAAACTATCATAAACTGGTCTAAATACGGATAAAAAACCCGATTCATCAAATCCATGAATACTGCGGGTGCATTGGTCAGCCCAAATGGTAGGACAAGAAGCTCGAAAGACCCATATCGAGTCAAGAAAGTGGTCTTTGGAATATCCATCTCCCGAACTCGCATCTAATGATAACCGAAATGAAGATCTATCTTCGAGAAACACTACGCTCCCTGCAACTGGTCAAACAAGTCATCGATCCTCATTTATGGGTACCTATTACGGATAGTGACTTTGTTCAACTCGCGATAATCTATACATAATCGCATACTCCCATCCTTCTTCTTCACAAAGAGGACCGGTGCTCCCCACAGAGAATGACTCCGTCGAATGAAGCCTTAAGATAATAACTCATCTATTTGGATCTGTAGCTCCCTCATTTTAGCAGACGCCATACGGTAAGGAGCTCGGGAAATCGGTGCGGTGTCTGGCTGCAACTCTATGCAAAACTTGACCTCTCTCACTAGAGGTAATCCTGGTATGTCCTGGAAGACATCCTGGTACTCGAAGACTACACGCATCTCACTCAAATCTACGCCCCGATCCCACAATATCGCCTTCTCTACGTACACCAGAAATGACTCCACAAACTCGCTGCCTCTTGAGGTTGCTACCACTAACTCTGATCCATCATATGCTTGCAAACTGACTGTTTTCACAAAACAGTCGATACTCACATGGTAGGAAGATAGCCAATCCATACCAAGAATCACATCGAATTCAGACATATGCAACACGATCAAATCAATCGCGAACTCAGAATCATCCAAGCTGACAATGCATCTCCTACAAACACTCTCTAACAAAGATATCTCTCCTAACGGAGTAGATACAGATAAAAGAAATCTAACTGCTGAGCTACAAGCCGAAGTCTAATCGAAAAATCGTAGGAGATAAAAGAATGTAAAGCGCCAGAATCAAAGAGAATACGTGTTGGAAAGGAGTTCACACGGAACGTACCTTCCACTACAGTTCCGCTCGCGCCATGATCGTGAGGAACCACTGCATACACTCTACCGGTCTGCTGCTCTGCATCGCCTGGAGTGAATGGTGCCATCTGCCTGTACGGGATCTCCTAGATCGTTCGAACCTGTCCCTCAATCTTCAGAACTGTCAGAGGTGCCTTAATCCTCGGTTGCTGGCCCTGACCGCGTCCCTGAGCGTGGTTCTGCTGATGCTGCTGAGTCCTGCCCTACTGGCCTGCTGCGGGTGCGCTACGGCACTCGGCTGCTCGGTGCCAATCTTGTTACAATTATAACAAACTCCCTGGAATCGGCACTGCTGCTACGCTCTCTGGTCCTGCTGATGGCCCTTCTTATGGGGACCCTGATGATGCAGACCCTTACCCTACTGCTGGGGTCCTCCTGAGCCTCCAAATGGTCTTTTCCCTTTTCCTTTGTCCTCGGACTACCCTGACTTACCATTGTCCTTGCCCTTATTGAATGTGGCTGTATCAGTCTCCTGAGCCGTGGCAGCATCTGCCACCTCCCGCACTGACCGAAACCTCCGAGATACTATATACCGGCGCAACCCTAGATGAAGTCCCATCAGGAACATCTGAGCCTGTCGCTCCTCTGTGTGCCACATGTCGTTGAATCTAAGTAATAACATGAACTTACTCTCAAAGTCCATGACAGACATATCTCTCTACTCTAACCGAGCCAGCTCTACCTCTTTTTCGGCTTTCGCTGTAGCTAAAACATACTGCTCATCAAATAGATATATAAAGGTCTCCCATGAAACCGTCATCCTCTGCTCTGGGGTGAAACGAAGTCGATACCATCCTCCCGCATTGCCCTTAAGGTTGAAAGCCACTAGCATCTGCTTCTGCACCGAATTAACATTCAGCATATCCAATATGTTGCTCACATCCTCTTTCCACTTATGTGCAGTAATAGAATCCGTCGAACCGTGGAACTCAGGTGCTTTCAACTTCTGATACCTCTCAACTAAACAATGCCAAGCCTCCTGATCAGCTACTCTGTTATCAACTGGTGGTGTTGGTGGGACTACTGGTGCCCTCTCTGGTATTTCCTCCCGAATAGATGACTCCTGTACGGGTGCCTCTTCATGAACGAAAATCTCTTGACGAACCTGGGCTGCTAACTGCTCCTAAATAGCCGCAGGGTGCTATGAGATCCACTAAGTACTGTGGAGCCTTCTGTGGCTCGGGCTCCCTATCTTCCTGCTCAACTCCCTGAGCACGAGTCACTCGGCATCCATGACCTCTTCCTGACATCTATAATTCCAAAGTAAGATTATTACGCAGTAAATAGGATCTCAAGCATGAAGCATATAACATATACCAATAAGTAAATTGTATCATATATGTATCATATCATGCTTTATTAGTCAAGAAAATAGTTCATACAATTTTTTTTATAGATTTTTCGCGTACATATATATAATATGCCCTCACTCATACTAGGGATTCCTAGCAGACTGTATATATGATCCCAAGGAAACCCTATCTTAACTCCACGATATAACACATGAATGATCCTAAGGATATTAGAACTAGAGCTCTGATACCAACTGTGACGCCCCAGGGTTAACACAAGGCTGTAGTCCCAGGTGAAGCCCAGATTATCAAACCTGCCAAGCACCAAACACCATGCTATGACATGTTTCACCATCACAATCACTATCTCTCTAGTGGAAACAATAAATAGATGATGGTATAGACAGGTAATTAATCAAAATCGAACAACACTAAAAATATACACAGAAGAAACATAAGAAATATTAATAATGAGCCCAACTAGAATGAAGTAGATATATGTCTGAGTCTGAACTGAATCTCAAATACAACGAGTCAAATAAACAAAGTCTCACAATAGCTCTCTCAACTACATGTGGAGTTCTGCAAAAACTACAAAATATAATAAATAGCTAAACAGACAACTAAGATGTCCCATTAACCTGTGACTCTCCGTGTGCCAGACTCGCTGCCTGAAAGAGGGGAAACAACGAGCGTTAAAGGGCTAGCGAGATTATCACTACCTCTCCCCAGGGGAAGGGGTAGGAGTATATAAGAAAATAGAGTCAGTACATACATATATCAAATCATTCATATAGCTCTCTATGAATGAAAAACAAATAGTCAAGGAAACATACTCTAATCTCCAACATAAAGAATAAATATCTCATATCGAAGTACATCTGAGTAGCTTGCTCTAATATAAGAGGATGCCAGCCAAACCAAAACGAAATATAACTGTCGTCCATAACGGGTGTGCCAAAATCTCAAAGTAAATATCCTACTTACAGGTAATCTATCATGGAAGTGAAACTTATAACTGATCAAATATCTATGTGTGCATCATCTTATGCTATAGCGATACTCTTGTAATGCTCTTACTCAATCACTCTGCGTCAATAGGATTTATTATCTCCCTATTTCGGATACGTGTAATAACGATACTTTTGTAATACTCATACTCAATCGTTTGCAACAAATAGGTTTCATCTCCCTATTTCCGGGTAAATCTAAAACAATACTATTCATATGTGTTTATCAGTTTCACTTGTGTCAAAAGTGTGTTAATATAACACAATCTAAGCATACATGCACCAATCTCAGTGTGCGTGACCACATCTGATATTCACCATCAATCCAGGTGTTTAACAACCACTAATCTCATAGTCTATCATCATAAGGTTAAGAGATTCGCTCGAAAAACCAAAACAAAACCAATTAAACATGCAAAGGCCAAAACAGACTGGCGGGCGACCGTGGCGGTCGACCGCGACGGGCTCCAGAGACAACCCAAGTCTCTGTCCTGCACGCAGTCGACCGTGAACCCAAATTCTAGTTTTTCACAGATTTGTGTGTGTGTCATATTCACGTTGTGTTTTCTTGATATAAACATGTTTAAAACTTCATGAAACTTGTATGCAAACATGCCACAGCAGATAGGAACATCTGGAAACAAACTCAACATGTATAACCATGATTTTATGCATTAGATTTATATTCAAAACCCTAAAACATGCATAAAAGCTCAAAACGATGAATCAAACTTCTTTCTTTATATTAACCATGTTTTAAAATTATTTTCAGATCTTAAATACATCTGTAAAATCGTTCTCAACCTTTTTAGCATGCAAAGACCTATTCTTTATATATATAATATAAAAGAATTTGACTTTATTCATAAATAAATCATTTAGGCTCTACAAAACATGTTTAAAACTCTTTAAAAAGCATTTTGAAAACTAGGAGGGGGATTAGCATAGATGATACTCGCCTGAGGTTGTAAACGTTTAGATGCAAGGATGAAAGAGATCTCCACTCCAAAAGCCAAAAACCACGAGAAATCCTGCTCAAAAGTCTCCAATCTTCTCTAAGAATCAAATTAGGGTTTTAGGGAGCTTGGTGGTTGTTAGGGTTCTTTGGAATACTTAGAAAATCATAAAAAACTCATATATATATATGAGGGGAAAACGAATATGGGTTTAGGAATCCGAAACCAATTCAAAATAGGAAAAAAACACTCTGCAGATTTCGCGGTCGACCGGACTGGGCATTTCTAGATACTCATGTGTTTGGCCATTTGTGCATGTTTTAACACTTCTCTCTCTCATGTATGAACTCGTTCATACTCAAAACACATGGAATTATACTCATATACCATTAAATGATATTTATCATACTAAATATCCACATATCATAATTTATCACACATTAATTATAGTATTCATAAAATTATCGGGGTTTTACATTAAGGTATCCTAGGTATATAGCTCATAAGCCTCATCGTATCTACTGATACGTGTTGCCGTGCGAGCACCTTTGATCGCAGAATTATCAAAGGTGGGTTGAGAAGAGGATGACAAAAACACAAGCACAATTCAGTATATGGCGAAGGAAAATACCTTCTCTGGATTATGAGTATAAAAAGATTACAATCCCTCTCTCACAATCTCACTAGAATCGAGAACAAACTCTTAATTCTCACTAAACCCTAATACAATGATTAGAATCTCCCTTAATTACCTCTCTCTGAATCTATCTGATCTATCTGATTGTCTAGAAACCCTAAAACAATCCTTTATATAGGTGTACAAACGTGGAAGGCAATTTGGTAAATAACCAAACCCAAAACCAACAGGAATTCGTGTGAACAGAAACCCAAACGAACCAGGAAACCATCGATGAGTCGACTCATGACTGAGATGAGTTGACTCGTCCGAAACTGGACAAAACTCAAAAACCAGCGATGAGTCGACTCATGACCATCATGAGTCGACTCAACCTGATGAGTCGACTCATGACTGTTATGAGTCGACTCACAGGCTGAAAACTGGATACTTTGATTCTTTTGCTTGTCGTCTCGTTCCATACTTCCTCCTGCGTTCCCTTGTACTGTTTGACACCTCTATTCTCATGTTATCATGAGAATCATCTATCCTCAAGCTCCTATAAGGATCGCTAAGTTCCGAAGAGAAGATACACCCGTATCATGGGTCCCTTCTTTAAGAACTTGAAGTCCCATTCAAGTTAGAACCTTTGCTGAGGAAACTCTCGAGCTCCTCCATCTTTTCTGCACCACCTGGCCTTGCTAGGAATCCGGTCTCGACGTCCGATCAGAAACAACTCATTCGTCCCGCGTCTCATCATAGTCACCATTCGCTCTAAGTTGCAATCCTTTGTCGATGGCTTTTCTGGAAGTCTAATGAACAGCGAGACAAACTTCTTTCTTGCATTCACTAATCTCTTCGCTCGCGTCACCGTTCCCAAGCTTGTCTCCTTCGGAAGAGATGCCGAACGAAATATGAACTTTTCACCATCCTTAGTGAAGGTGTACTTCTGAGCCCGCCTCTTGTAGATCGCATATCTATCCCATAAGTACGGATTGCCTAGTATAATCTGACAAACATCCAATGGAACAACATCGCACGTGACCTCGTCAATATACGACTCGTGGAGCGCAAATTTGACAGTGCATTGATCAATTACACTCAGTTTCTCCTCCTTTATAAATCTACCCCAATGGATAGGGCTTCAGATGCTTGACCGTCTTCAGACCCAGCTTCTGTACCAATGCCTCGGATATCAAATTCTTCTCGCTGCCCGAATCAACAATGGCATCAACCAAACTGGTCTTCACTTGCAACTTAAGAACAAAGAGTTGCTTTCTCAGGTCGTCGTCCTCTTTCGTGGTCTGCTTCCTCGTCATAAGGTTGAGACTGTTGTTAGGCTCTGTCATCCCCGGGACTTCTTTCGGATCTTGAGATATCATGTATGCCTTTTTCTCCTCCTTCTTCTTCAACCCTCTTGACTTGAGATGAGGATACTTCTCCCAGCACCGATCAGCTGTGTGCCTTGTCTTCTCGCAGTGACTACAAATCAACCCTGCCTTCCCTGGTTCACCCTTCTTCTTCTCCTCCTTAGATTGAGAACCACTAGACTTGCCTCCCGTCTGTTTGGAGTCTCCCTTAGCCTCGTTGCCCTTCTTTTTCTTGCCTTCGAGGGCAATAGGCTTCACGCTCTCCTCTGCAATTGATTCCACCGTGAATAGCTTCATCTCCTTTCGGATGTAATCGCTCAATCCCGCCATATACTTCATAAACACGGAATATTCCTCTGTCGCAATGTTGAGGACCATCGCCTGCTGCTGGAACTCCATAGTGTATTCTTAAATGGTTTGATTGATCCTTTGGCGCAAGTCGTACCACTTGTACCAATGTTCTTCAAGGAATCCCACCGGGTAGAACTGCTTCCTCAGTAACTCCTTGAACTTGTTCCACGACACCGCCTTCTTCTCCTGCTTGCAATAGGATTTCCACCACGTCAACGCATGCCTTGAAAGCTTCAAAGTCGCGAACACAATATTCTCTTTCGACGAATAGCCATAAAGAGTAAAATACGTCTCTATTCGCTCGATCCAGTTATCAAGCCTCTCGACGTCAACACTCCCATCATAAACAGGAATCTCCACCTTGAAGTCAATCTTCAGATTCTGATAAGAATTCTTACCCCCTTGATGCAATGCAGTCTTAACGGTCTCCTCCTCCTCGTCGGAATCTGAATCTACTCTCTCCACATCGTACTCAACAATTTTCTTCAAAGAAGATTCACCTTGTTTGCCACCTCTATGGATAAGACTGACGAGTTGTGTGAGAGTCGAACCTATCGTCTCGATCTGCTTCTCCAATGCATCAATCCTCGCTGAATTGTCTCCTTCAGCTATCTTCTTCTTCCTTAAAACATGGACTCATTCCAATGAAATAAGGATCTCGCTAAGCTTCTTGTATTGGGATCGAGTAAGGACTATACACAAGATGCCCCTTCACCGGATCTGATGCTCTGATACCAACTTGATACGTGTTGCCGTGCGAGCTCCTTTGATCGCGGAATTATCAAAGGTGGGTTGAGAAGAGGATGACAGAAACACAAGCACAATTCAGTATATGGCGAAGGAAAATACCTTCTCTAGATTATGAGTATGAAAAGATTACAATCCCTCTCTCACAATCTCACTAGAATCGAGAACAAACTCTCAATTCTCACTAAACCCTAATACAATGATTAGAATCTCTCTTAATTACCTCTCTCTCAATATATCTGATCCATCTGATTGTCTAGAAACCCTAAAACAATCCTTTATATAGGTGTACAAATGTGGATGGCAATTTGGTAAATAATCAGACCTAAAATCAACAGGAATTCGTGTGAACAGAAATCCAAACGAACCAGGAAACCATTGATGAGTCGACTCATGACTGAGATGAGTCGACTCGTCCGAAACTGGACAAAACTCAAAAACCAGCGATGAGTCGACTCATGACAGTCATGAGTCGACTCAACCTGATGAGTCGACTCATGACTGTTATGAGTCGACTCACAGGCTAAAAACTGGATACTTTGATTTTTCTGCTCGTCGTCTCGTTCCACGCTTCCTCCTGCGTTCCCTTGTACTGTTTGATACCTCTATTCTCATGTTATCATGAGAATCATCTATCCTCAAGCTCCCATGAGGATCACTAAGTTCCGAAGAGAAGATACACCTGTATCATCTACGTGCGGGATGGACTACTAGATCAAGCATCCTAAAACCTGACTTAATGGCCTGTACTAATGGTATATCAATACACTATCCCAAGTAATACCGAGCGGTGCTCATCAAAAATATCCATACAGGTATATAATGTTTATATAACACATATCCCAAGTATGGTTGAAAACATTACTTGTAATAATCCTCTCCAAGATATCTGTGTGTGTGCTACTACACTACTCATGTATGCTCATGATTGTACGTGTGTCATCGTGTGGTTCGAACCCTGCACTCATGGTCAAACGATTCAAAAACAACCACTCAAAAACAAAGAGAAGACAGGTCGGTCGATCGCCCTTAGAGCATCGGTTGACCGAAAGCAACCGTACACACAATGTGCATGCTTAGGGCCTCATCGGTCAACCGGCTAGTCTTGGTCGGTCGACCAACCAGAGAGGAAAACACAAGTTTAGGTTTTTGATGTTTTGTATTTTATAACTTTATTTAAAACTTATTTTTATCAATATGAGGCATATCACAAGATTAAATCTTTTATAATTACTTAATAGGAATTAACTCATCATGATATAAATACTTGAATTAAACTAATTAAGGTTTAACATCCTAATTAATCAAAATTTCTCAAATAACCTAATTTATAAATATGGTTAAGTAAACATGATAAATTCTAATCATTAAACAGAAATAAATTTGTTTAATCGTGCTCACATCACTTAGGTATTATCAACCTCGGGTTTAGACCTCTTTAATTAGCAAGAAAACTCAAATAATTATTAAACTAGGGTTTAAACATGATTTAAGCATGATTAACAAGTTAAAAATAAAATTAAATACAACCATAATGATCATGATCATCAAACTAATATAAATAGCATCTAAACTTCAGATTTTCACATTGTTTTTAAGTTTAACATCATAAACTAAGATTTTAAAACATCGGGTTAAGCTTAAACATGAGATTCATTAATTAAACATATTAAATCTTGAATTAACTATAGGGAGAGGTTTGTAGGAAGTTGATCTTACCTCAAATATCATGTTGAACTCCTGAACACGTGCGTGCAAGATCCCTCTACAACAAAGTCGCAAAATCGCACCTTCCTCTCGACAAACGCCTCAAGAACTCTCCCAAATATCACAAATTATGATTAGGGTTTGAGAGAGAGGAAGAAGGGCTGCTAGGGTTTAAAATACTGATAAAAAAATGTGTTTTTGTGTGTAAATATGTATATATATAACTGCAAATCTAAATTAAAATAGCCCAAACCCGAAACAGGAGACCCATTTAGACTGGGAAAATAGTCTTCGGTAATTTTTAATGTAATTTTCATTTCTGATCTCAGAATAAGGTGATTTAATATGCGTTGGAAAGATGTTGAAGATACCTACAACTTTTGTCTTTTGAAGTTTTCTAGATTCGAACTGTATCGGTGTGTAATGCGTATATATTTTTAACTAGTTATTTTTTCTAGATTTCTTCTTTGTGCATGTTTAACATTTGTATACTCTCATATATACTCTTAATTTATCTCAACTCAATTATTAGCATAATCATACATTCACACTTAATATTTATCATGATTAAAACTCATTTATCAATATAATTCAAAATAGTTTTAAAATTTACGGGGTTTTACATGTTTAGATTTAAACTTTTTGTTAGATCTAAGCATTTTAATTTATGAGAAATAATTGATTATGCTTATATTGTACCCACTTTGGAAAAATCCATGTCGAGTAATAATGATAAAAAGATGTTTACAATGAACTAGCTTTTGTTAGAATTTTTACTCAATACTTTTGATTCATCTATATCTAACAAGCTTGATTCTTTTGATAGCGCTTATAAATTGTAAAAATTTATAGAAGCACATCAAGGCAACTTGTACGATACCCGACGTGTTTTGACAGATTTCACTTTAAGTAAAATTAGAGCTACATCTTGCACATGGTCACTAGGCGATAGCCCTAGTGAGGTATGTGAGTTCGATTCAAAATGTGATTTAACTATTGATGAACTCGCTTGTGCATATGAACGTTTAATGCATGCCTAATTTAACCATCAATTACTAGGGCATAAATTCTACACTAGACAAAACTTACACTAACGATTCAAAATTAAGAGATTTGAACTACCTCCAAGAATCGAGCTTCTTGTTCAAAGCTCTTGAGCTCCGTTAAGATCCGATGCTTCCCTCTCGTATCAGCGAGGATGAGCAGCGATGCCGGAGGAGAGGGAGGGCTCGAGCACGAGGTGAGGGGCGAGACGATGACGGGATGGTGATGTCGAAGGAGGATGATGACGAAACGTCGAGGAGGACAACGGGACGATGAGGAGCTGAGGGGGAGGTGACGACGAAACGTCGAGGAGGACGACGAGACGAAGATGTCGAGGAGGACGACGGGAGGGCGCGGGATCGGGGGGGACGACAGAAGGGTGTGGGATCGAGGGGGACGACGGGATGACGGTTCTGACCTTCGAACAGAGGAGAAGAATGGGAGGGCGTGGAGAATTTGAGAATTTAGGGTTTGAGGCTGCAATTATAGGCGGCAGAATTTAGGGGTTGTGATTTTTTAAATAAAAACTGACTTGAGTATCCTAGACGGAAATTTCCGTCTAGGATACAACCCAGACGGAAATTTCCGTCTAGGATGCTTAGTTAATTTAAAAAATATTTAAATAAATAAATCCGTCTACAATACTATTCTAGACGAAAATTTTCATCTAGAATAGAATATCCTAGATGGAATATTCTAGACAGAAAGTTTCCGTCTAGGATATTATATCCTAGACGAAAATTTTTCCGTCTAGAATATTCCGTCTATGAAATTCAATTTCTACTAGTGTATATAAGTCAAATCAAAGAAAACATAATTGTAAAAATAATAACACAAAAAATAATGACCGATATGAGAAAAAGAAAGTTATAGGAAAAGAGTGTAGTGGGGAAGTGACGAGATAAGAAATAGTGGGAAGTTCCGGAGTTAATAAGTGATAAGGTAGGGACTAAGATATAATTCATCGAGATGATAGGATAAGGGCAAAGTATAGTCTTACGTATGAAATAATGATATGCATCTAAATTATCCATTATATTCTCAATAGAGGAAACTCGGGACAGTGACCTGCATAAGTAGCAAGAATATAATGAACAACTCAGAACAAAAGGTCATATCACAAATAAGATAACATTCGAGACACAAGGTTTGGGTCAAACGTGCCCTTATTACAAAACAGTCCAAATAAGTGCTAAAGAAATACGAAATATATCGTCCAATATAAATAGTAAGGAAGTACTACAAAAATAAACTAAGTCCATCAACTAACTAAAAGGGGTAACTAAGCTTCGGCTTCTTCTACTCGGTCTGCAAAGCACTCCTGCTGAGAATCCTCCGGCTCCTGTACGACTCCAAACTAAATATGTTTGTCATCTAGATCTGACGTACAACCTGAGAGAACAGGAGTACGTCAGCATGCATAGCACACGGCGTGATCCCAAAAGGTAGAATAGAAATGGTCGAACGACCATGCAAGAACATGTAATAATAGAAATAGAAGCATGGTATTAAAATTCTAATAATTTAAAATGCAATTCACTACTAAAATATAATAATTAGAAGAATTCAAAAATCAATCGGGTAATGAGGTCATGCAGTTAGCAATTAGAATAATCATCCAAGTGACAAGGTCATAAAACTAGATAGAATTAATACTTAAAAATCTACAACATGAGACGTAATATGTCGAGCGAAATAATCCAAACAAAGAAATTCTTATGTATATACCATATGTCTTAAATTGTAGATAATTAAATATTAATCCTAATATATGTATGAAAAGAAATACAACTGGTACGTATCTCAAAAAAATCCATAATCACCTAAATAATGAGGTCATGTAACTAACCATCCTATAATAGCTCACCGGTCCACATCTCACACAGAGTCAACATTCATATTCTTGGATAACGGACTGCTCACAAATCCTCTATGTGAATCCAATGCCGCTACACGATATCGGTCAAAGGACTACACGTAATCCGATTTCAGTCTGGTCCGAACTCAAGCAAAACTCGGGTGACTACATGATTTTCACTGACCAAAGTGACTACATGATTTTACATTTGGCCCAACAAATCAACCCAAATGACTACATGATTTTCACTGATATGGATTTAGAAGATACATCAACAGCCACATCCGATCACATGAACCAAGACTTTCCTACCCCCAACATGTCTTGTGTTTCTAGGTCTAAAACAGTTCACTGGTTCACCCCTTATGTTGGTCAACACATCCACACATGTCACTAAGTCTTGTTCATGATGCATAAGGTCACTAAGTCATGAACTACTAATGGTTCTCAAATACAACAAAGAATAATAAGTACAACTGATCATGTATAATATCATAGCATATCAAGTAATCAAAATTAAGAGTCATAAATTTATGAACAACTAGCTATGTAATTCAGAAAATAATCTTTTTCACGAGATAATTTATTTTAAATTATATCTCCTTATAATTAATCTAAAATAATTATTTTTTCCAAAATAAATTCCTTTAAATCATTACAGTTATCTAAAATGGTTCTTTTTCCAAAATAAATTATTTTAAAACATCATAATTATCCTAAAAATGATTCTTTTGACGAAATAAAGTCTTGTAATTCTGAAAATGCTATTTATCACATTACTATTATTTGTTTAATATTATTCATCAAATAATCCCATACAGATAATTATATCACAAACTAATATGTAGATAATCCATAACAAGTATAAAATTGCAGTAATTAATAAACTGAGCAACGAGATCTTGCCTATGAGACCAAGGTTTTGCGGACAAGGTAGCGGCGCTGCTGCGGATGTGGCGTGATGGGTCTAAAGCGGGTAGAGCAGTTGACGGTGGATCTGAACGTGGAGGAGGGGGATATGACGGCTGTCGTCGGGGTTTGCGGTTGCAGAGGGAATGGAGCAATATGGTGTTAGAGTTGAGCTGATGGAGGAGAAGGAGGGGAGCTCGGCGGGGCTGGTCGCCAGCACGACTATGCATCTGGGCAGAGGAGGATGGAGGAGAAGGAGGGGAGCTCGGCGGGGCTGGTCGCCAGCACGACTATGCATCTGGGCAGAGGAGGCGAGCAGGGGTGGAGAGCAAGGCTTAGGTTGACGATAGGTGGTGGAGGATAAGGGGAGAGGGAGATGGCCGGAGGTGAACAGCGAGTCCAGGGGGTAGGTGGGCTACTGTTAGAGCTCGGGAGAGGGGCGGCGTCGCTGCTGTGGGTGGAGTTCAGAGGGTTGGGTAGCGACTAACTTAGGGGGTTCTAATCGACGAAGGAGGAGGCGACGAGGGGAGGAGTTGTTCGATGGCGAATGTAAATAAGGTTAGGTTAAAAATAACTAAGAATTAATTAAGAAAAGTAATTAGGGAAAAATAAAACTAATTAAGAAAATTAACAATAATTAGGGATAAATTTATTATAATTAATAAAATACTTATAATAACAAAGCAATAATAATACCAATATTAACTTAAAAGTTTTCACCGCAACATATTAATTTATAATTATCAAAATCATTAAATAAATATAAAATTAGATTTTAAATCATAGAAAATTCTAAAAAATTGAAAATAATATAAATACTCTTTTAAAAATAATAATTAAATATTTAAAATACCAGAAAAATTATTTTAACTTATATCAAAAATTCACGATCATTATAAAGCAAGTTATTAAAATAGTGCTCAATGTGCCTCTATGAGGTTTTATTTTAGCGCTAAGAGCCCAAATTTAGGTCTCACTATCTCGGAACCACAGGCTTAATAATTATGGGGTTTATCGAGTCAACCGGAGTATAAAATATTGACCGCATTGAGATATGACCTGCTTATTTCCATTTCATGATTTTTAAGATTTCTTAAATATTTGCATCAAGTACTAGAGTTCATTGATGATTCTCTATCATTCTTATATTTTGGTTATTGTTTGTCGAAATATTTGAATTTTTGCAAAACTAGTGTTCAATGTACGAATTTATTCGCTTATTGAGTTGTTAACTCATTGTATTGTTTTCATTCTTTTTAGAGACTCACGATTAGATGGAATTGAGGGGTTTTCAAATTCTTAGAACGGAGCAATGAATAAAATTTGAGACTGTTATTGTCTTCTAGGTGAAGATTAAATAATGTCTTTGATGTTTAGTTGATAAATTAAGAGTTTTAGAATAATAAGATTCTTTCCTATAGGTCGAGTTTTATTTTAAGTTGAGGAATATTTGTTTATAACAAGTTAATTGGATTAATGTTGACTTTTGAATTATAGAGAATAATTGTTGTTGGTTTTAGTTCAATGAAGAGATTATTTTGATGGTATTTTAATGAATGTATATTTTTGGAGGATTTTCACAGGTTTAGTATTGCTCCAATATTCCTTTTAGGTTCGAAAATTTGGATCGTGACAATAATTTGATAGGTTATACTTTTGTTTAAGTGGTTTGATAGTCTATGATCTTGTTCTGATCGTCAACAGAAGGCAAGCTCGACTCAAGCATCGAGTGAGGCATCCTTTCACCACCAAGAACCCCACTTTTAAACAAAAGAGAAGTCAAATTAATCTTCTCTTCCTCAGTAATCGAGAGACTAAGTGATTGTAAGGGATTCATACTAAGTGATCGAATTCATTTCTTAAAACAAAAAATCAATCAAACTTTAATTTTTTGACCCTACTGAAGATGGCGACCATAGTGGGAGCAGCCATTCTTTCCGATAAGATAGTGCTGGTGCAGTCAGACAAGATTACAATGGGGACTGAGGTTGAAACTCTGGTGATAGAGTTCGACTAGACGAAGTACAAGGATTTCTCTCCTCTGGTAAGTCTAGTCTCACCAAGGCACGAAAATACTGTCGAGACGCTTATGAGACTTCAGCCTATGTGGCTTCTGATGGTTCCACTCGAGTTAACCTCGAGGAAAAGTCTATGCCTCTCAAAAATGAGGCTCCAACAACTAGCCGTCAGGCTAAGAATCAGGTTGTTAAGCAACCTAGCCGAACTTCGGATTCTACTAGCCAAACCTTGGCTTCTGACCACGAACCTCGTCCAGCCTCGGCTAAAGCGGGAGTTTTTATTGGTCCACTGTCGAGATGTGTACGACAATGTTAGTGCCAGAATTAAGCTCGTTGTAAGGCTTGAGCCTTGGTCTTGCTAGACGATTTTTATTATCGACCGAGAGCTGACCAGCACAAGGTCAACAAGTCTGATGAGGGTCGAGTGGCCAAGGAACGTTGTAATGACGGACCTCATCCTCATACCCGAGTAGGCTTAGAAAATGAACCTCGTCCTCAAAGAGAGGTTTATCAAACTCAACAAACGGTTCATACAGAGGTTCATCCAGAAAACGAACCTCAAGTTAAAAGCCGACCGAGAAGGCGAATGCACCAAGATCGCCCTATCAACGAACCTCGTCATAAACATTTGAATGACAAATTTTGTCCAACTTCCTATGTTCGTCAACATCTATCATTTAGAGGGTCTCGCTCGGGTAAAGCTAGGTCGACGGAGCCAGCTGGGGGTAGTTCTATCGTCGACCTTCGTGATTATCTCACACGCAAACGCAACATGAGTCAGATGCAATCTCATTGCTGCTATGAGAAGCTTATTTCTATGGTACTTTCCTAATACCCATGTGGGGAGTCAGCACATAAATCTTTAGTCTTTGACTGGTTGACTGAGCCGTCGACCATCTCGTCATCAAGAAGAAAGTGATTTCTTCCTAAGAAATAAGCACCCAAGAATCGCCACATTGAAGTGACGATTAACATGGTCAGTAAGGACAAGAGCAAAGCCTCGGCTGATTCTTCTGAATCTTCTGATCCTGAGTACTCTCCAGGGTCAGGTGAAATGCTTGTTGAAGGACAGGGAGTATATCAGCACACTCGTACTCGTACTGGTGTGGTAATCCCATTTGATTACCGATGATTGGCAGGCATTATAGATGATGCTGATGAAGAGCCTGAGAACTCAGCCATCACAACCTCTCTGCCGTCCAATACTGATCAAAATGAATAAGTAAGTGCTCACATGGCTGGAAGTAAGGAAGACATGGCGAGGCAGATGGAAGAGCAACTATCAACCATCCGTCAATAACAGGAATCTATCAGACGCTTGGAATCCATGGTAGAGAAACTTCTCGGGGAGAAAGAAAATAAAAAGAAGAAAGTCCATCCCCAAGCGTCGGGATCAAGGCCTAGGTGACCTTCACGTGCCGAAGAAGAGAATAGTCGTCGAAACAAAGATGGCAATGATGAAGAAGATGAGGAGGTTCTGCATATTCATTCTAAATCATCTGAAGCTGAATCTAATCCTCATACGAGAGTACGGGACCAAAATTTAGATGATTTCCAGAAGCAGCTTGACGCATTGAAGCTCCACGAAAACTTCAAAGACCTGGGGCCTGGGGTAGCTAGACCTTATCCAGTTGAATGAGATACCGTCCCATATCCCCTAAAATTCAAGTCGCTATATTTGGTGCAATTTGATGGCAAGGGTTCTCCAACCCAACACATCTATTATTTCTTGGCACAGACTAGACACATAGTGGGTAATGATCCCATTATGACTAGACTATTCATCAGTACCTTGAAAGGGGTAGCTTTTAAATGGTTTCGCAGACTCGAGCCCGAGTTAACCAAAAGTTAGATAGATTTGGAGAAGCTCTTCCTAGCTCGGTTCTTTGATGATGGTACTGAGGTGTCTATGGCTACATTATTGGTCAAAAAGCAGAAGAAGATAGAGTCTGTCAGCGACTTTGTTAAAAGATTCAGAAATCGATTGTTGCATTCACGCGATCAAGTCTCTGAAGCTATCCTTGTGGAGATGTGCCGCAACAACCTTTCCATCAACATATTGTCCAAAATGGGCACAGTTGAAGCTCGTTCGTAGAAAGATTTGGTGTGACAAGGAGAGCAGGTCGAGAACATGCTCAAGAGGATAGAGGCAGAAGAACCTTAGGATTTCCATCCTAAAAAGAGAGGGAATAAAAGCAACTTTAACCCTCAAAAGCAATCAAAGGGGAAAGACACTTTGGCGGTGGATACTAACCATTCTCCTAAATCTTCTGCAAAGCAAAAAGGCAATTCTTCTGATAATCGTTTTCAGAAGAAATATGATTTCAAAGATGAGAACATTGTCCTGATCCTCAAGTCTTTGATAAAGACAAACAAAATCAAGCTTCCCGATTTGAGGCGACCTGAAGAAGTTTCGAGGGCCGATGATCCCAACTACAACATGTACCACAGGATGGTGCACCACCTGACCAAGGCATGTTATATTTTGAAAGATAAAATTTAAGCTTTGTTGGATGCAAGTGTTATGACCCTTTAGGCAGATCAGAAGAATGTGTCGGCGAACATGGTCTCGTTGTAGTTCAGAGACTTCGCAGAAGTTCAAGTTAAGGATGGTGTGAAGCCAATTCCTCAAGTAGAGATCAGGAAGAGAAGGGTATGGTTCCTTATACCACTCCCGAAGGGGAAGTCATGTGGGTTCACCCTGATCTACTAGTAGATGGGCAATGGACTTCAACAGGCTCGAAGAAGTCCAAATCCAGGCAAAAATCCAGCAATGTTATGTCCGTCATTACTGATGAGGAAGTTGAAACTGCGTCCCTCAGTAGTTATGAAGACGAACAGCCAGCATTTGACATACAACTGGTGCAGACATTAGGAACCCGCAAAGGAAATGAGTATTTGAAGAAGTACCCTGAAGCAGCAATAGCCCCGCCAAGAACGGAGAAGGAGGCAGCAGATAAAACGCTAGCATCCGCCCATGATCCCAAGGGGAAGGAACTCTGTTACAATAAGGCACTCAAGAAGGATGTTCCGGAGAGTTCAAAAGGTCCTTTTCAGTTTGACGTGTTAGCTCAATTAGCTAACATCCAAGTAAGAATTACCTTGTTTGAGCTCTTATGCTTATCGCGATCGACAAGAGAAGCCCTCCGTGAAGTATTGGCGGATAATGAGACCTTGCTCACCTTCCACCGAACCTGATAGAGGAAATATTGGAGGCATGTCCTCAATGTCATTAGATCTTTCGAGGACGGATGTCGTGCATTACTTTTTCTTCAGAGGATATGCATGTGACAAATCTGAAGCATCATAGACCCTTATATTTCACGGGGTATATCGTTTCTATTCGAGTAGATCGAATTTAGGTCGACCCTGGTTTTGCTCTAAGCGTCATACCTTTTAGGCTCATTCGCCATCTTGGGGTCCCACTACATCGATTGTCAACAATAGGAACCACCATTAATGGCTTTAATACTTCAAACACTCGTACCCTAGGAAGAATCAAACTCAAATGCCAAATGGATGACTTGAGGAAAGATGTCACCTGCTATGTCATTGATGCAGAGACATCTTACAATTTGTTGTTGGGTCAGCCATGGATGCATAATAATTTGATTGTTACATCCAATATACATCAATACATGAAATTTGTAGACGAAAGTGGTGAAGTCCGAATAGTGGTCACAGAAAAGAAACCATTCAAGGGGGTGGAGAATTATTTTACAGATTACATCCTTTACCTTGATGGTGAGCTAATTGATGAACCACTAGTTGAGGACCTTGATAGCGGTAATGAGGTCGATACTTAGTCTTAAGTACAAACAAGGTCTTATTTTTAATGACATTGAATCCGTCGTAATTGGTCTTGAAAGTCTGAATGTAAATGACGTCGATGACAGCGAAGTTATCTTCAATAACAATGATGCTTTAGCTTACTTACCGTGTGTTGAATATAACTCTGATATGCCAGGTGGTAGTACTGAAGTAATATCAGATCCTCTTTCGCGACTATATGCTGAATTCGTTTTGCACATGCCGATTCGGTCATCCTTCGTGACAAGTTGACGACAGGTCGATTCTTCACAAACAGTCTTTATAGTACCAGCCAAGAATAATGGTCAAAAAGAAGAATGTGATAAAAACATAATCGTTCATAATCTATAAGTGAAATTAGCTAGTGGATTCAATTCTAAACTCCTCTGTGACGCCCCTAGTTTCAACAAGGCTGCAGTCCAAGATGAAACTAAGAATATCAAACTTGTCACGCACTACACCATGCAATAACACGTTTTACCATCACAATTACTATCTATCTAGTGGAATCAATGATACTCATATTTTATTATAATTTTATACCCTCATTATCTTTTTATATGAATAAATATGCCACTAATAACTATTTTTATCTTTAAATGCAGGTTAATAAAGAATAAATCCAAAAATCCCATCTCTCAACAAAAGCCCTTGAGTAAATGAAGAAATGAAGCAAAAGAGAAATCAAGAAGCCCAATGGAAAATCAAATTATTAATTTATCCAAAAGCCCAAAACCAAAACAATGAAGCATGAAGAAATGAAGAAAAGATCAAAGGGAAATCAAGAAGCCCAATGGAAATTCAAGAAGCCAAAGTGAAAAACCAAACCAAAAGCCTAAGCCCAAAGAACAAAAGCTAGCTTCGGACAACAACCAGAAGAAGGTCCACATCGATGCCAGCATCGATTGGGGCATCGATGCTTATCGATGCCAGCATCGATACCCCTATCGATGCTGGTATCGATAATGACGTACAGTTTGTTACGAATTAAGGGCTGAAAGTTGTTGTTTTTAGATAAGATTTCAATCCAATGGCTCTTATTCACTGATGTTTACTATAAATAGGGGTAGAGAGTGAGTGGTTAGAGGAGTGAAAAATTTTGTAACTCTATTTGGAGAGGAGGGTTACTCTTAATTGAGAAGACATTCCAAATTTGTAACTTTTGTTACAATTAATAAAAAAAAATTCTCCACTTCAAATCTTTTTCTCTTTGTTGGTTGATGATGATGGAGATGAAGAAAAGTTTGAAGGTATGCTTTTCTTCTATTTTTCTCTTTTATTTCTTTTTAGTAATTTCTTTATTATTGTTTATTAGTTAGATTTACATTCATGCTTGTAGTGTAGATTTATTTTCTTATCTTTTTATTTCTTTTTGCACTTTAATTTATAGAGTAGATTTATTTTCATGCATTTAATTTTTGCAATTTATTTTGTAGTTTAGATTTTAATTCTTTGTAGTTAGATTTATTTCTTGTTCATAGTTTAGATTTTTCTTTTTATTTTTGTAATTAGTTTTTTTTCTTCTTGCTTTTATTTCTTAAGATGTGAAATTAATTCTTATAGTAATCTTAGAATTGTATCAAACTAGTCTAATTTCCTTTATGTTATGCAAATTATTCTTTTACACTTAAAATGATCATGTATAGGATAATCAACTAGAGAACTAATTGATAGAACAAGAATTTGATAATCTATGCTTATCTTGAGTGGTTTGATAGGTTATACTTATGAATTCTAAATTACTATCTTGTTGTTGTTCTTATCATGATTTTTATGTTGATTTAGATGATAATTTGATAGGTTATACTTTCCTTAAATGGTTTGATAGTCTATACTTAATCAATCTAAATTGAAATATGACAAAAAGAGAATAGTTTGTATTTAATAATTGAGATTAGCTAGTGGATTCAATTCTAGATTTCTCATATCTTTAATTGAACCATCCACCTTTTGTTTTCTTGAATTTTCTCTTTTTATTCTTGTTTTTTTATTGTATTCTTTGATTCTTACTTCTCTTCGTTCAAATTCAATTTATTGTTACTTGCATATATTCAAAACAATCACTCATCATATCTCTCTCCACAATCACACTTATTCTTTAATCCTATTTTTGTCACGTACAAAACATAAGAATCAATTCTAATAATCTCTTAAAATCACCTTTCTCATGGGATCGATAACTTTTTATACTATAACTTGATCAATTGTGCACTTGAAATTTTGGTACATAATTATGCCGCATTAAGTTTTTAGCGTCGTTGTTGGGGAAGGTGCTAAAATAGGATTTTATTATTTTGGTTCTTTAACTTGTGTGTTTTCTTGTGAAGGAACCGCTTGGAGCTTAAAAATCTTGGATTGAAGATCAAGAACTTGGAGAATTGCTTTGAGGTAACTCTTCTTTCTAACGTTTTCAATTCCACCCTTTTTAGTTAGCTTCACAATTAGAGACAATTAGGATTAAAAAAAAAGATTTTATTTTTGTTGACCATAATAAAATTCACCTTTCACTTGGACATTAACTAAGTCAACCTGTTGCAAACCCTAAAGACAATGGATCCAGTTCATCCCAACCAGCCCATGTGAATGCAATTCACACTCTGAGATCAGGAAAACAGATAGACAACCAAGTTAGAATGCCACCGGATCAAACCACTTCTCCCATCCAACACATTCCTTCCGATGACCAAAACACTGAACATGAGATTATGTCTGATCTAGATAGGTTTAGGCCCGTTGCCCCCTTTCCAGATAGACTCAAACCTAGGAAAAACTCCCCGCAGGTTGAGAAAATCCTAGAAACATTTAAACAGGTCAAGATCAACATCCCTCTCCTAGATGCAATCAAACAAATCCCCTCTTATGAAAAGTTCTTGAAGGACTTATACACTAAGAAAAGAACCACCAATGTCCCCAAGAAAGTCTTCTTATCTGCCAACCTCAGTAAAATTTTTTTAAAACTCATGCCGTTAAAATATAAGGACCCTGGTTGTCCAACAATTTTATGCATCATAGATAAAACTCACATTGATAAGGCACTTCTAGACTTGGGAGCCAGTGTCAACCTCCTTCCTTATTTAGTCTATCAACAGCTAGGTGTAGGAGAACTTAAACCGACAAGATGCACTCTATAATTAGCTGATAGATCCGTGAAAATTCCCAAAGAAGAGGTAGAGGATGTCTGATCAAGGTTAGAGAGTTCATTTTCCTGTTGATTTTATTGTCTTGGAAACGTAACCCATTTCTAATCTCAAAAGTCAAATCCCCGTCATTCTAGGAAGACCGTTCTTAGCCACCTCAAATGCTTTGATTAATTGTAGAACCGGTCAAATAAAACTATCTTTTGGGAACATGACTGTTGACCTTAATATTTTTAACCTAGGAAGGCAGCCTAGTGATCCATCTGATCAACCCATGGAAGTGAATTTCATTCAGGGAATATCCACTAAGCAACAAGAGGGAGAGTATGAGTCAGATTTAAATGCATCTGACTTAATGTTTGTGGAGTCTTCTGATGATGAACTAGAGTTAGATCCGCTGGTCAATCATGTTTCTACTGTTGGATAGCAACGAGAACCTTTGAAGATAGAACCTCGAGTCCAGCTTCGCCCATCTGTGGAGGAACCCCCTAAGTTAGAGCTCAAACCTCTACCTGAAAATCTAGAGTATGCCTACTTAGGGGAGAACGAGTCGTTACCAGTCATTATTTCTTCTGACTTAACTACCAGTCAAAAGGAAGCTCTTTTAGATGTTTTAAGTGAGAATAGGGAAGCCATTGGATGGACCATGGCTGATATCAAAGGGATTAGTCCAACTATTATTCAACACCGAATCCATTTGATAGATAATACCAAACCTACTAGAGATCCTCAACGTCGGTTAAACCCAGTGATGAAAGAAGCTGTTAGGAAAGACATTCTGAAATGTCTTGATCATGGGATCGTTTATCCCATTTCTGATAGTTCATGGGTGAGTCCGGTCCAAGTTGTTCCAAAGAAATCTGGGATCACCATGATCCAAAATGAGGCTAATGAGCTGATTCCCACTCGAATCTAAACTGGATGGCGAGTTTGCATTGATTACCGAAAACTCAACTTAGCCACTCAGAAAGATCACTTCCCTCTTCCATTCATTGACCAAATGTTAGAGCGTTTAGCAGGACACGAGTTCTACTGTTTCTTGGATGGATATTCAGGTTACAATCAAATCCCTATCGCTCCCGAAGATTAGGAGAAAACCACCTTCATCTTAAACTGGTCCTAGAACAGTGTAGGGAGAAAAATCTCTCTTAATTGGGAGAAATGTCATTTCATGGTCAAACAAGACATTGTCTTAGGACATGTAGTTTCCAATAGGGGAATCGAAGTGGACAAAGCTAAGGTAGATCTCATTTCCAATCTCCCTCCTCCCAAAACTGTCAAAGATGTCAAATCGTTTCTTGGTCAAGCTGGTTTTTACTGACGTTTCATCAAGGATTTCAGCAAAATTGATAGACCCTTGACCAATCTCTTAGCCAAGGATACACCATTTGTCTTCTCTCCAGACTGCCTCAAAGCTTTTGAATATCTAAAAAAGGAGCTAACTACAGCTCCTATCATTCATGCATCGGATTGGACCTTACCCTTCGAACTGATGTGTGATACATCTGATTCTGTGATTGGTGCTGTTTTAGGACAACAGTTTGATGGAAAACCACATGTGATTTACTATGCCAGTAGGACTCTGAATGATGACTAGCAAAATTACTCTGTCACAGAAAAAGAGTTTTTAGCTGTAGTCTTTACCTTAGAAAAATTCAGGTCCTACCTCATCGGTTCCTTAACCAAAGTTTTCACAGATCATGCCGCACTAAAGTATCTTTTGACCAAAAAGGATGCTAAAGCACGGCTCATTAGATGGATTATCCTACTTCAAGAATTTGACATTCAAATTCTTGACAGAAGAGAAACAGAGAACCCCATAGCATATTACCTCTCTTGACTCCCGAATGCACCATCATCAACCGTTCCGATCAATGAGCATTTCCCTGATGAACAACTCTTACAAATCCAATCTGTCCCATGGTTCGCTGACATTGTGAACTACATAGTCATGAACCAGATCCCTTCTCATTGGTCCAAACAAGATAGATCTCGTTTTCTCTCCCAAGTAAAATACTTTTACTGGGATGATCCATATCTGTTCAAATACTATCCTGATCAGATCTTTAGGAGGTGTGTTCCCACTGAAGAAACTAGGAGTGTTCTTTCCTTTTGTCATGAGCAAGCATGTGGGGACCACTTTGGCCCAAGAAAAACAGTTAAAAAAATTCTCCAATCTGGGCTATACTGGCCCACTCTTTTCAAGGATTCATACGAGTTTTGCAAAACTTGTACCCGCTGTCAGCTTTTAGGGAAAGTCACTAGAAGAAATATGATGCCATTACAACTCATCTTATCTGTTGAACTTTTTGATCTGTGGGGTATCGATTTCATGGGACCATTTCTAAATTCCTTTAGAAATGTTTACATTTTAGTAGCTGTTGAATACATGTCAAAATGGGTTGAGGCGGTAGCTTGCAAAACTAATGACAATAAGGTCGTTAACAAGTTTTTGAAAGAGAACATTTTTGCACGGTTTGGAGTACCCCGAGCGATCATCAGTGACAATGGTACACATTTCTGTAACCGTTCTTTTGAAGCTTTGATGAGAAAATATTCAATCACACACAAATTGTCGACTCCTTTTCACCCCAAACCAGTGAACAAGTAGAGGTCACAAACAGGCAGATCAAACAAATCTTAGAAAAATCATTTAATCATAACAAAAAAGATTGGTCTGTAAATTATGTGATGCTCTGTGGGCATATAGAACAGCTTTCAAGGCCAATTTGGGGATATCACCATACAGACTAGTGTTTGGGAAAGCTTGCTACCTACCAGTGGAGTTGGAACATCGAGCAATGTGGGCAATAAAATAGTTGAATTTTAACTCAGACCTGGCAGGTGAGAACAGATTGCTCCAAATAAATGAGTTGGAAGAAATTCGAAATGATGCATACATAAACTCAAAAATTTATAAAGAAAAAACCAAGATTTTTCATGACAAATCAATTTTACAAAAAAAATTCTCTCCAGGAAAGAAAGTTTTATTGTACAATTCAAAATTGTATCTTTTTCCTGGAAAATTAAGATCAAGATGGACAGGTCCATTTTTTGTCAAACAAGTTTTTTCGCATGGGGCTGTTGAGATAGAAAATCCTAAAAATGGTAACATTTTTAAAATAAATGGTCAACGTCTAAAATCATTTTTAGAACTTTCTACACTCGGAGAGGAGGAGGTGTTGGTTCTTCATGAACCTTATTATCTGTATAAAAAAATTAATAATAAAAAAATAAAATAAATAATAATAATAATAACAAATAAATGAGAAAAAAAATATATAATTACAATTTTTTTCCTCTTATTTGATTTTTTTCATCATCATACTAACAGTAATTGCAGATCCTTATCATCATTGTTCTAGGTCGACCGAATAAATATAAGTTCTTCAATTCTTATCTGCTTTACTTTATGCATCAGCGAATTTGCATTGAGGACAATGCAAAATTTAGGTGTTGGGGTGAGAAGTACATATTTTCCTCTTTATTTTATCATTTTGTTGTATTTTTGACATAGTTTTTGTTTAAAAAAATAAAAAATATATATAAAAATATTTTCACTTGCCAAATTAATAGAGTTAAGTAATAATTGATCTAATTGATAGATTTTAAATTTTCTAATTCCTAGTTAGTGATATACTTAAGTTCACCTTTTATGATAACTCCAAATAAAATTCTTAGGAAATAATTTTTTAACTAGTATACTTTACTTAAGTCTTACCTTAGACTTTTAATTAAAAATAATGAAATTTTTACCCCAAGGAGTATCTCTATACTTAATGACGTAAGCCCAATTGGGTTGGGATTCATTAGCCTAAAACTCGTTAAATGGTCACTTAGAAAGCCCGTTAAAATAGAAAACAATCACCAAGAATTAGAGAGTGAAGAAAAAAAAATATATATCTATAACACTAACCATTTTTTTATATATATTGTTATTTTGTATATATGGTCTTGAAAAACAATTTTTGATCAAGAGACTTAAAAGTTATTTAAATCAAAGAGTTAGCATGTTCTTTTCAAAAGTTTTAAATTAAATCTCTAAGATTTGACTTGATTTTGTATTGCTATAATAAAAAAGATTTTCTAAAAGATTTACATTGGAGTTATATGTAAAAACGTTTTCTTGATTATTAACTAACTTCAATTAGAATGTCTAAATATATCAAAAAAATTAGTTATTTACTGACTTATTTAACTTGGCAAGTTGACCAAGTTTTGTGGGTATATTTACTGCAAACCCTCACGAGACTACAACTCGTCCACCAGGGTAATCTAGGGGTTTAAAGGCTTGTTGTATGCGCTAAATACAATCGCGATTCCTGCGAAAGTGAGTTAGGATTTTTTTTCTTTGCTAGATGACTAGTAAAAATTTAGGTGTGGGGGTGTTTGATAATCATATTTTATTATAATTTTATACCCTTATTATCTATTTTCTATGAATAAATATGCCACTAATAACTGTTTTTATCTTAAATGCAGGTTAATGAAGAATAAATCTAAAAATCTCATCTCTCAATAAAGGCCCTTGAGTAAATAAAGAAATGAAGCAAAAGAGAAATCAAGAAGCCTATTGGAAAATCAAATTGTTAATTTATCCAAAAGCCCAAAACCAAAACAATAAAGCATGAAGAAATGAAGAAAAGCTCAAAGGGAAATCAAGAAGTTCAATGGAAATTCAAGAAGCCAAAGTGAAAAACCAAACCAAAAGCCTAAGCCCAAAGAACAAAAGCTAGCTTCGAACAACAACCAGAAGAAGGTCCACATCGATGTCAGCATCGATGTCCGTATCGATGCCAGCATCGATACCCCTATCGATGCTGGTATCGATACTGACGTACAGTTTGTTACGAATTAAGGGCTAAAATTTATTATTTTTGGATAAGATTTTAATCCAATGTCTCTCATTCACTGATGTTTATTATAAATAGGGGTAGAGTGTGAGGGGTTAGAGGAGTAAAAAATTTTGTAACTCTATTTGGATAGGAGGGTTACTCTTAATTGAGAAAACCTTCCAAATTTGTAACTTTTGTTACAATTAAAAAAAAAATTCTCCACTTTAAATCTTCTTCTCTTTGTTGGAAGATGATGATGGAGATGAAGAAAAGTTTGAAGGTTTGCATTTGTTTTATTTCTCTCTTTTATTTCTTTTTAGTAATTTCTTTATTATTACTTATTAGTTAGATTTACATTCATGCTTGTAGTGTAGATTTATTTTCTTATCTTTTTATTTCTTTTTGCACTTTAATTTGTAGAGTAGATTTATTTTCATGCATTTAATTTTTACAATTTATTTTGTAGTTTAGGTTTTAATTCTTTGTAGTTAGATTTATTTCTTGTTCATAGTTTAGATTTTTCTTTTTATTTTTATAATTATTTCTTTTTCTTCTTGCTTTTATTTCTTAAGATGTGAAATTAATTCTTGTAATAATCTTAGAATTGTATGAAACTAGTCTAATTTCCTTTATGTTATACAAATTATTCTCTTACACTTAAAATGATTATGTATAGGATAATCAACTAGAGAACTAATTGATAGAAGAAGAATTTGATAATCTATGCTTATCTTGAGTGGTTTGATAGGTTATACTTATGAATTCTAGATTACTATCTTGTTGTTATTCTTATCATGATTTTTATTTTGACTTAGATGATAATTTGATAGGTTATACTTTCCTTAAATGATTTGATAGTCTATATTTAATCAATCTAAATTGAAATATGATAAAAAGAGAATAGTTTGTATTTAATAATTGAGATTAGCTAGTGCATTCAATTCTAGATTTCTCATATCTTTAATTGAACCATCCATCTTTTGTTTTCTTGATTTGTCTCTTTTTTATTCTTGTTTTTTTATTGTATTCTTTGATTCTTACTTCTCTTCGCTCAAATTCAATTTATTATTACTTGCATATATTCAAAGCAATCACTCATCATATCTCTCTCCATAATCACACTTATTCTTTAATCCTATTTTTGTCACGCACAAAACATAAGAACCAATTCTAATAATCTCTTAAAATCATATTCTTCGTGGGATCGATAACTTTTTATACTATAACTTGATCAATTGTGCACTTGTAATTTTGGTACATAATTATGCCGCATCAATCAACAAGAGGCGTAAGTACAGAACATGTAATAGAGAATATACAAAAGGAGTACTAAACAATAGATATTTAGAAGAATAATCATTTCTACTGATATAAATGGATAATTCTCTAAAAAGGAAACATTTGATCTGAATACAAATGTCTCGACATAAGAAATCAACTAAACTGATATTAAGGCACATTGCCTTTACAAAACTAGAATAAATACTCAAATATCTTATAAATATATCTACCGTGAAGTTCTGACATAAACTGCTAGTAGAAACTATAAATAATAACTAGAGTGACTCCATCAAGCTAGGGCTCTCTGTGTACCTGGCTTGTTACCTGAAAGTGGGGAAACAACGAGCGTCAAAGCGCTATGCGAGTAACATCTCAACCAACCCTAAGGGAAAAAGGGTTAGAAGGATAAGAAAATATCTGATAATACATATACATAGCCAAACATCGACTGTGAAAATAAAATAGAGGTTTGATGTTTAGAAATTTACATTACGAGCATAGGTACGTCTCTCTTAGAACAAATTGTAAATAGCTAAATATCAAATCCAAAAGCTATAACGTGAAGTAATAACTCCATCTCCAACCGAAATATCAATGACCTATAATATATCAAATATACACTCAACTCGTGGTCTAAAATGAATAAATGTCCAAAAATATGATCTGCAATAGCTTAAAGTCCAATCACAAAGACTGTAGTGGATTATAGTCAAACACGAGGACTTTGATGATTATAGTCCAACACGAGGACTTTGATAACTTATAGTCCAACACGAGAACTTTAATAGTTTATAGTCCAACACGAGGACTTGATAGCTTATAGTCCAACACGCGGACTGTAATATGCAAATAGTGACAGAAATCACATATATACCGTTCACCCTCATGCCCCGGTGATTAAATCTAAAACCCATGTTTGTAATTAACTCATGTATACAAATGTCAACGTATATCAAACCCCTATAACCCAGATATTATGCCAGCCACACAAATCGCACATGAACAACAAGGCATGCATAAAAATAGGGCTCACGGTCGACCGCCAACATCCGCGGTCGATCGCGTAGTGAGCATAAGGGTTCTGCTCATCTGCGTGCCTAGAGGTCGACCGCCACGGTCAACTGCGTAAGAGACAGAAGCTTACTGCTTCTGGTCGACCGCCACGGTCGACCGCGCAGGTTTTCTCCTGTTTGTGCATGTTGTGTGTGTGCTGGTCTTGACACTTGATCTATCTTATATAAAATACACTTGTTTGATCCCCAAACACTTGTTATCGCATTCATCTATGATATAAACATATATTTCACTATAAGAATTCATTAACTGTATTTTACGAGTTTTTACATTCTTCCCCCCTTAAAAGTATTTCGTCCTCGAAATTCCAAAATCGTATCTTAAAAATTAATAATACAAGAAAAGCACGTCGGGAATAGTTAAGTTCCCACATACACATCTCATAGCATAAATTTTTAGATATGAACATAGTAATATCTAAAGTTAACAAGTCTAAAATGCGAGTATTCACGCCTTAATCCCTAACAAAATGGAATTAGTACGTTAGGCGAAAAATCCAAACAAGAAACCCCCCATATATATACCATGTATCCAAAATGGTTAAGAATTAAGTGATAGTACCCTCATTCTAGTGTTAAAGATAAATATGACTATCCAAAATTATCATAAAACATAAGAAAACATAATCCAAACAATTTACCTGCTCAAACAGGTGTGGGTAGTCGCGACACATATCCTTCTCGCGCTCCTAAGAAATCTCCTCAGATCCTCTCCGATTCCATTGAACTTTCACCAAAGGAATTACCTTGTTTCTAAGTTTCTTGTCTTCTTTAGAAAGTATACAAACTAGGATCTCAATCGTAGTCAAATCGTCCCGAAGCTCGATCTCCGGAGCATCCAATACTCGCTGTCTCTCCTCGTCATGTAAGTGTTTCTTAAGCATAGAAATATGAAATACATCATGCACACTGGACATTGATGTTGGAAGTTCTAGTCTATAAGAAACAAACCCAATTCGCTCCACAATCTGAAAAGGGCCAATATATCTCGGGGCAAGCTTTCCCCGTCTACCAAATCGTTGTATGCCTTTCATCGGTGATACCTTCAGCATGTCAAAATCTCCTATCTAAAACTCCAAAGGTCGATGCCTATGAACCGTGTAACACTTCTGCCGACTCTGAGCGGTTAGAATACGCTCCCTAATCAATGCTACCTTTTTGGTAGTCTGCCTCACAAGCTCTGGTCTAAGTAACAAGCTATCCTCTGGCTCTGCCCAACATATAGGGGATCTATAGGGCCTTCCGTTCAATGCTTCATACAGAGCCATACAAATTGTTGCTTGATAACTATTGTTATAAGTAAACTCCATCAATGGAATATGATCCTCCTAGCTACCTTAAAAATCAATGATACAAGCCCGCAACATATTCATCAACACCTGGTTCACTCTCTCTATCTGACCGTCTATCTGAGGATGAAAAACACTGCTGTGTAATAACATGTTGCCGATTGAATCCTGGAAACTTCTCCAAAAGTGCGAGGTGAAAACTGATCCTCGATCTGATACAAACGTGTCAGGTACTCCGTGAAATCAAACTATCTCCCGGATAAATATCTTCACATATGTCTCTGTAGTATAAGTAGTCCTCATTGGAAGTGTCGACTTCGTCAAGCGATCTACTATCACCCAAACTGAGTCGTTCCCCTTCTTCGACTTTGGCAACCCTATAATAAAATCCATAGAAATATCCGCCCACTTCCATTCTGGAATGGGTAAAGGCTGAAGTGTTCTTGCTAGTCTCTGATGCTCTACCTTCACCTGCTGACAGGTAAAACACTTAGCTACATATTATGCAATATCTCTACGCATACCACTCCACCAAAAGTATCTCCTTAGATCCTTGTATATCTTGGTGGTCCCTGGATGTACTGTATATCGGGTACGATATGCTTCATCAAACAACTCCCTCTTCAGCTCTACACTAGCTGGCACAACCAACCGACCCTTTATCCGAAGGCCTCCATCTGCTCCAATGGTCCAATCGTCCTTGGGCTCTTTGAAAATCTTCTCATTTCGGATTTGAATCCAAGAGTCCTCCAACTGAGCTCTGACTACTCTGTACCTCCAAGATGGTTGCACTGATATAGCTCCCAAGTATGCGCTGGTCCCTCCAATCTCTGGCCTAAAATCGAACTGGCTAAGAGTGAGAAGATCTCTATACAACGAGCACCTCAAAGCTGCGATCTGATGTCGATGCTTCCTACTCAAAGCATCCGCTACGACGTTCGCCTTCCCCGGATGATACTGAATCGCGAACTCATAGTTACTCAAAGCATCCGCTACGACGTTCGCCTTCCCCGGATGATACTGAATCGCGAACTCATAGTCCTTGATGAGCTCAATCCATCGCCGCTGCCTCTGATTAAGTTCCTTTTGGGAGAAAAGGTACTTCAAACTCTGGTGGTCTGTGAATAGCTCGAACTAAACTCTATATAAATAGTGTCTCCACGCCTTCAGCGTGAATACCACCGCTGCTAACTCCAAATCATGAGTGGGGTAGTTCTGTTCATGCACCCTCAACTGCCATGAGATATATGCTACTACCCTCTAAGTCTATATCAGAACACCTCCCAAACCTGCTAATGATGCATCCGTGTATACAACAAATGTCCTGTCACTGTTCGGAATAGTAAGAACTGGTGCCGTAGTCAACTTAGTCTTCAAGGTATCAAAGGCCTTCTGGCACTCCATACTCCAAGTGAATTGTACACCCTTCTTCGTAAGGCATGTAAGTGGTACTGCAATCTTCGAGAAGTCCTGAATGAACTTCCTGTAATAGCTGGCTAACCCCCAAAAGCTACGAATCTCAGTAACCATTTTCAACGGTTCCTAATCAAGAACTGCTAAAACTTTAGCTGGATCCACTGCTATGCCCTCTCTGCTGACAACATGGCCAAGAAATCTAACCTCAAAAATCCAAAACTCGGACTTGCTAAACTTAGCATATAGTTGATGCTCCCTTAAAGTCTGTAAAGCTAATCATAGATGTTGCTCGTGCTTCGACTCCGATCTCTAATAGATAAGAATATCATCGATGAATACAATCACAAACTGGTCCAAGTATGGACGGAAGACCCGGTTCATCAAATCCATGAATACCGCAGGTGCATTGGTCAATCCAAATGGCATGACCAAAAACTCGAAGGACGCACATCGAGTCAAAAAGGTGGTCTTAGGAATATCCATTACCTGAACTCGCAATTGATGATAACCAGAATGAAAATCAATCTTCAAAAAATATTGCCCTCCCTGCAGCTAATCGAACAAGTCATCAATCCGAGGCAAAGGATATCTATTTCGGATAGTGGCTTTGTTCAACTCACGGTAGTCAATACACAATCGCATACTACCATCCTTCTTCTTCAGAAAGAGGACCGGCGCTCCCCACGGAGAATGGCTCCGACGAATAAAGCCCTAAGCTAACAACTCATCCAACTGGATCTGTATCTCACTAATCTCAACAGGTGCCATGTGATAGGGTGCTCGGAATATTGGGGCTGTGCCTGGCTGCACATCAATATAAAAATATATCTCTTTCACAGGAGGCAACCAAGTATATCCTGAAAGACAGCCTGATAATCAGAGACAACTCTAGTCTTGCACATATCTGCACTTTGATCTCGAAGCATCACCTCCTCGATGTATGTCAGTAATGACTCCACAAAGTGGTTCCCATGAGAGGTGGCCACAACTAACTCGGACCCATAGGACACTTGCAAATTGACTGTTTTCGTAAAACAGTCGATACTAACATGATAGGAAGATATCCAATCCATACTAAGAATGACATCAACTCTAACATGCTCAACAATATCAGTTCTACAACAAACTCGGACTCATCTAAGCTAATAATATACCTCCTACAAATGCTCTCCAAGAGCGACATCTCACCTAGTGGGGTGGAAACTGACAAAGGAACATCTAGAGACTGACATGTCTCACTGAGACAATCTGGATAACTCAAGCTCTTTCCCGGCCCATGCCATGGAAGAGATATACTTCTCATCGAAGAAGTAGGTGAAATCCTCCTAGGTGAGTGTCATTCTCTGATCTGAAGTGAACTGTAGTCGATACCATCTCCCCACATCTCCTTTGAGACTGTAAGATGCTAGCCTCTGTTTCTGAACTGATGTTACATTAAGTATATCGAGAATATTGCCTACATTCTCCTTCCACTTATGTGCTGCAAGAGAATCTGATGATCCCTGAAACTCTGGTGCCCTCATCTTCTGATATCTCTCAACTAGGCGGAGCCAAGTTTCCTGCTCTGCTGCTCTATCCGCAACTGTCTGCGAGGTAAGTACAGGTGTGACCTCTGAAAAATCCCCGCAACGAGAATAGCTGGTGCTACTGGTGGTAGAACTACTGGTGGTGTGATGTGATTCGTCACAAGCTCCTCAAGTGCTGCCATCCTAGCGCCTATAGGAGCCATCAAGTCTATCAAGTACTGGGGAGCCTGCTGCGACTAGGGTGGAGCCTGCTACGGTGCTGGTGGAGCCTGCTGCGGTTCTGTCTGACCAGCTCTCCGAGTGCAAGGTCTACCACGTCCGGCCATCTCAGCATATAGAGAAAAGTTTGTAAGTCCTCGAACAAAACATATAAAAAATTTATATCATATATCATTCACTCAAATACTTTTAATATCACAAAAAAATATTCGTAATTTTTGAATACGCGTATATAACGTCCTCACTCATTCTAGAATTTCTCGCGGACTTTATACACGAATCTTAAGAAACTCTACTCTAACTCCACGACACGACACCGGATAATCCTAAGGATACTGGAACTAGAGCTCTGATACCAACTGTGACGCCCCTAGTTTCAACAAGGCTACAGTCCAAGGTGAAACTAAGAATATCAAACTTGTCACGCACTACACCGTGCAATAACACATTTCACCATCATAATTACTATCTATCTAGTGGAATCAACAACAAGTGTAAGTATAGAACAGGTAATAGAGAATATACAAAAGGAGTACTAAACAACAGATATTCAGAAGAATAATCATTACCACTGATATAAATTGATAAGTCTCTAAAAAGGAAACATCTGATCTGAATACAAATGTCTCGACATAAGAAATCAACTGAACTGATATTAAGGCACATTGCCTTTACAAAACCAGAATAAATACTCAAATGTCTTATAAATATATCTACCGTGAAGTTTTGACATAAACTGCTAGTAAAAACTATAAATAATAACTAAAGTGACTCCATCAAGCTAGGGCTCTCCGTGCACCTGGCTCGTTACCTGAAAGTGGGGAAACAACGAGCATCAAAGCGCTATAGCGAGTAACATCTCAACCAACCCTAAGGGAAAAAGGGTTAGAAGGATAAGAAAATATCTGATAATACATATAGATAGCCAAACATCGACTGTGAAAATAAAATAGAGGTTTGATGTTTAGAAATTTACAACACGAGCATAGGTACATCTCTCTTAGCTCAAATTGTAAATAGCTAAATATCAAATACAAAAGCTATAACGTGGAGTAATAACTTCATCTCCAACCGAAATATCAATGACCTGTTATATATTAAATATATACTCAACTCGTGGTCTGAAATTAATTAATGTCCAAAAATATGATCTGCAATAGCTTAAAGTCTAATCACGAGGACTGTAGTGGATTATAGTCCAACACGAGGACTTTGATGATTATAGTCCAACACGAGGACTTTGATAGCTTATAGTCCAACACGAGGACTTTAATAGCCTATAGTCCAACACGAGGACTTGATAGCTTATAGTCCAACACGAGGACTGTAATATGCAAATAGTGACAGAAATCACATATATACCGTTCACCCTCATGCCCCGGTGAATAAATCTAAAACCCATGTCTGTAATTAACTCATGTATACAAATGTCAGCGTATATCAAACCCCTATAACCCAGATATTATGCCATCCACACAACTCACACGTGAACAACAAGGCATACACAAAAATAGGGCTCACGGTCGACCGACAACATCCGTGGTCGACCGCGTAGTGAGCATAAGGGTTTTGCTCATCTGCGCGCCTAGCGGTCGACCGCCACGGTCGACCACGTAAGAGACAGAAGCTTACTGCTTCTGCTGTGCACACGGCGGTCGACCGCCACGGTCGACCGCACAGGTTTTCTCCTGTTTGTGCATGTTGTGTGTGTGCTGGTCTTGACACTTGATCTCTCTCATATAAAATACACTTGTTTGATCCCCAAACACTTGTTATCGCATTCATCTATGATATAAACATATATTTCACTATAAGAATTCATTCACTGTATTTTACGGGGTTTTACATTCTTCCCCCCTTAAAAGAATTTCGTCCTCGAAATTCCAAAATCGTATCTTAAAAATTAATAATACAAGAAAAGCACGTCGGGAATAGTTAAGTTCCCACATACACATCTCATAGCATAAATTTTTAGATATGAACATAGTAATATCTAAAGTTAACAAGTCTAAAATGCGAGTATTCACGCCTTAATCCCTAATAACATAGAATTAGTACGTCGGGCAAAAAATCCAAACAAGAAACCCCCCATATATACACCATGTATCCAAAATGGTTAAGAATTAAGTGATAGTACCCTCATTCTAGTGTTAAAGATAAATATGACTACCATGTATCCAAAATGGTTAAGAATTAAGTGATAGTACCCTCATTCTAGTGTTAAAGATAAATATGACTATCCAAAATTATCATAAAACATAAGAAAAGTGATAGTACCCTCATTCTAGTGTTAAAGATAAATATGACTATCCAAAATTATCATAAAACATAAGAAAATAAAATCCAAACAATTTACCTGCTCAAACAGGTATGGGTAGTCGTTACGCATATCCTCCTCGCGCTCCCAAGAAATCTCCTCAGATCCTCTCCGATTCCAGTGAACTTTCACCAAAGGAATTACCTTGTTTCTAAGTTTCTTGTCTTCTTTAGAAAGTATACAAACTAGGATCTCAATTGTAGTCAAATGGTCCCGAAGCTCGATCTCCGGATCATCCAATACTCGCTGTCTCTCCTCGTCATGTAAGTGTTTCTTAAGCATAGAAATATGAAATACATCGTGCACACTGGACATTGATGCTGGAAGGTCTAGTCTATAAGAAACAACCCCAATTCGCTTCACAATCTGAAAAGGACCAATATATCTCGAGGCAAGCTTTCCCCGTCTACCAAATCGTTGTACGCCTTTCATCGGTGATACCTTCAGCATGCCAAAATCTCCTATCTGAAACTCCAAGGGTCGACGCCTACGATCCGTGTAACTCTTCTGCCGACTCTGAGCGGTTAGAATACGCTCCCTAATCAATGCTACCTTTTCGGTAGTCTGCCTCACAAGCTCTGGTCTAAGTAACAAGCTATCCTCGGTCTTTGCTTAACATATAGGGGATCTACAGGGCCTTCCGTACAATGCCTCATACGGAGCCATACAAATTGTTACTTGATAACTATTGTTATAAGCAAACTCTATCAATGGAATATAATCTTCCCAGCTACCATGAAAATCAATGATACAAGCCCGCAACATATTCATCAACACCTGGTTCACTCTCTCTATCTGACTGTCTGTCTGAGGATGAAAAACACTGTTGTGTAATAACCTTTTACCGAATGAATCCTGGAAACTTCTCCAAAAATGCGAAGTAAAAACTGATCCTCAATCTGATACAATCGTGTCTGGAACTCTGTGAAGTCAAACTATCTCCCGGATAAATATCCTCGCATATGTCTCTGTAGTATAAGTAGTCCTCACTGGAATAAAATGTGCCGACTTCGTTAAGCGATCTACTATCACCCAAACTGAGTCGTTCCCCTTCTTCGACTTCGGCAACCCTACAATAAAATCCATAGAAATGTCCGACCACTTCCATTCTGGAATGGGTAAAGGCTGAAATGTTCTTGCTGGTCTCTGATGCTCTACCTTCACCTGCTGACAGGTAAAACACTTAGGTACATATTATGCAATATCTCTACGCATACCACTCCACGAAAAGTATCTCCTTAGATCCTTGTATATCTTGGTGGTCCCTAGATGTACTGTATATCGGGTACGATATGCTTCATCAAACAACTCCCTCTTCAGCTCTACACTAGCTGGCAGTACTGTATATCGGGTACGATATGCTTCATCAAACAACTCCCTCTTCAGCTCTACACTAGCTGGCACAACAAACCAACCCTTTATCCGAAGGCCTCCATCTGCTCCAATGGTCCAATCGTCCTTGGGCTCTTTGAAAATCTTCTCATTTAGGATTTGAATCCAAGAGTCCTCCAACTGAGCTCTGACTACTCTGTACCTCCAAGATGGTTGCACTGATATAGCTCCCAAGTATGCGCTGGTCCCTCCAATCTCTGGCCTAAAATCGAACTGGCTAAGAGTGAGAAGATCTCTATACAACGAGCACCTCAAAGCTGTGATCTGATGTCGATGCTTCCTACTCAAAGCATCCGCTACGATGTTTGCCTTCCCCGGATGATACTGAATCGCGAACTCATAGTCCTTGATGAGCTCAATCCATCTGCGCTGCCTCTGATTAAGTTCCTTTTGGGAGAAAAGGTACTTCAAACTCTGGTGATCTGTGAATAGCTCGAACTGAACTCTATATAAATAGTGTCTCCACGCCTTCAGTGCGAATACCACCGCTACTAACTCCAAATCATGAGTGGAGTAGTTTTGTTCATGCACCCTCAACTGTCGTGAGATATATGCTACTACCCTCTGAGTCTAAATCAGAACACCTCCTAAACCTGCTAATGATGCATCCGTGTATACAATAAATGTCTTGTCACTGCTCGGAATAGTAAGAACTGGCACCGTAGTCAACTTAGTCTTGAAGGTATCAAAGGACTTCTGGCACTCAATACTCCAAGTGAACTGTACACCCTTCTTCGTAAGGCGTGTAAGTGGTACTACAATCTTCGAGAAGTCCTGAATGAACTTCCTATAATAGCTGGCTAACCCCAAAAATCTACGAATCTCGATAACCATCTTCAACGGTTCCTAATCAAGAACTGCTAAAACTTTAGCTGGGTCCACTGCTATGCCCTCTCTGCTGACAACATGGCCAAGAAATCTTTCCTCAAAAATCCAAAACTCGTACTTTCTAAACTTAGCATATAGCTAATGCTCCCTCAAAGTCTGCAAAGCCAATCGTAGATGCGGCTCGTGCTTCGACTCCGATCTCGAATAGATAAGAATATCATCGATGAATACAATCACAAACTGGTCCAAGTATGGACGGAAGACCCGGTTCATCAAATCCATGAATACCGTAGGTGCATTGGTCAATCCAAATGGCATGACCAAAAACTCGAAGGACCCATATCGAGTCAAAAAGGCGGTCTTAGGAATATCCATCTCCCGAACTCGCAACTAATGATAACCAGAACGAAGATCAATCTTCAAAAAATACTGCACTCCCTGCAGCTGATCGAACTGTAGGCTGTCTAAAAATCAAAATAGATAGCTGATCCCTATCAAGCTTCAACAATGAAAGTTACAATCAGATAACTTTCATGCCAACAAATGAAAGCTGTAAATGGAGGACTTTTCATATAGATCGAGAAGAGTTACAATTCAACGACACTTTCGACAACTGATGAAAACTCTATTCAGCGGTCTTCACAAATCAACAGTGAAAGTTACAATCTGACGATTTTCACGCCCCGCAATAGTCTTCGCGACGCTGTAATAGAAGAGGTTACAAGTCAACGACCTCTTCCAAACGCAGAGTCCACCTCTGCGCTTCTCAAACTCAAAACGCACGCGTCTTGTGCGTTCTTCAGCAGATACCTAACTCTGCGTCCCAAGTCTGAGGCGCAGAGTTAAGACCCAAAAACGCAAATGGCCCTTGCGTTTTCAATTCCCAGCAAGCACCCAACTCTGCGTCTCACGTCTAAGATGCAGAGTTAAGGTCCAGAACACCAATTTAGGCGTTTGACTTGTTCAAACTCATGCTGAACGGCTTTAAAACCGTTTATCCCACGTTTTGAGGGATTTTTGCCCACTTAGGAGCAGATCTAGGGGTCGGTTACACCCCTTATCCCCCTATAAATAACCGCATTACTCAACTGAGTTAAGGGTTGAAGATTTGGAGATCGAAAACCGCACAAGGTTGGATTCTTTGGTGGAGAGGGTGAGATTTATGGAGATCAAGGAAGTGCTTGGCAGTTAATAAATCAAATCTAGAAGAATTCTTCATCAACAGAAAATATACTTGGCATCTTAGCCGATTATTCGGTTTTTCAACAACTCTTTTCAGAGTTTTCAACTCGTTCTGAGTTCCTAAACTCGTTAGGAGTTCCAAATCAAACTTGACATACAAGTTAATTGTTCCCGTGAGGCAAGATGGTCGTATCGTCAACGGAGAGCGAATTCAACACGAGCATTCGAAGGAGGCACTCCATCGCTACCAAGATGAACCCAGGTTTTAAACAAAGGGGGAATCAAATTCATTCTCCTCTCTTTTGTAATCAGGAAATCCAATTGTAATTGAGATCGAAGTAATACAAATCAATTTTTCTTTCCATTTTAGTTACTATAAATTTTCCACAAATAAAAGATGACGACTCTGCTGGGGACTAGCTTCTCTGACGAGGAAGTGGTGGCGTAATCCGACGTCCACCTCACTGAAACGACCATCGAAACTCTCATTGTAGAGTTCGACCAAGCCAAGTACGAGGAGGCCCTCTCCTCTAGATCGCTCAGCCCTAAGGCTAGGCGCAATACCCGTAAGATCTCCAAGGAGGTCTTAACTAATGCTGATATGCCAAAGGAAGTCCTCTCATTTGGCCAAGATTCCAAACTCGTTCAACGAGTTAAAGACTCCACACCCACATCAAAACGGCGTGTAATAGGTCATAAGAGGCCTATGACGGAGGAAAATCCAACCAACGTCGACGACGTTGCGGCCAAGGCGTTGAAGCAAGCCAAGAAAAACGCCGCTCGACAAAGGAGAAGATCCATACGGCGAGCACACTTGTGGAATAGCCAATCTCTCGCCCAACGCGAGGACTGTGTTTTTGAGCCTCTGCCCGAACTCTGCGTTTCTGCTCCAGAACGCACACTTCGTGGTAACGAGCCCGATTATGAGCCTCGTGTAATCCAACTTAAACGCGACCCTCAGGGCTGCGTTGTTCAATCCGAACGCACATCTCAGGAGTGCATCTCAAAAGCAAAACGTGACCCCCAAAGGCACGTTCAACCAACCAAACGCACACCACAGGCGTGCGTTCAACTAAAACAAGACCCTCAAGGGTCTGTTTCATCAATCAAACGCACACCATAAGTGTGCGTTCAATTAAAACATGACCCTCAGGGGTCTGTTTCATCAACCAAACGCACACCACAAGTGTGCGTTCAATTAAAACACGACCCTCAGGGGTCTATTTCATCAACCAAACGCACACCACAAGTGTGCGTTCAATCAAAACATGACCCTCAGGGGTCTGTTTCATCAACCAAACGCACACCACAAGTGTGCGTTCAATCAAAACACGACCCACAGGGGTCTGTTCCACCAGCTAAGCACCGACCTTGACCTAGTGTATCTAAGCATAAACGGGACCCTCATGTTTCGTCTCAAGAACACGACGTGGTCCGTCGAGTTCAAAAGAGTCGGCATGGATTCAAAATTCATGCCTGACAAGAATCAGGTCTACCCACTCAGGGGCAAGGGGTTCCATTTCAAACCTCACCAGATTCTTCCTAAGTCTCTGATTTGCGTGAACTGCTGTCAAGAAGGAGACCTGCACAGCAGACAGCTCATGCCTGCCAATGTGAGCGGCTTATTTCTGCAGTTCTTTCAGAATGCCACTGCTGCACATCTGAGCCTTGGCAATCCGTGTTCGATAGACTGACGAATATTGTTAGACCTGCCAAACGACAACGTCACCACAAAAAGAAGACCTCTGAAATCAAATATCCCAAGATCACTATCAACGTGATCGACAGAGGAAAAGCCTTGCATCCCGATTCCGATGAGTCGCAAAGAAGTCATTCTCCGATGGTTCAGGAAATTTGTGACGAGTTTGAAGGAGTATACCGGCATACTCAGACTCGAACAGGAGCTATCCGCTTAGTTAACTATCAAAGGTTGGCCAAGGGGATCATTTTTGATGATGAACATTCAGCAATTGCTGAATCTCAATCTTTAAGCTCCGTTATGGAACGAGAGGCTTCCGTTTATATGACTGAAAACCCTAAAGACTTAGCCAAAAGAGTGGACGAACATCATGTCATGTTCCAGGCACAACAGGAGACACTTCTCCAGATGAAAGACATGTTGGCCTAGCTTCTTGCCGAAAATGGCCAAAGACCGGAGTCTTCCCAGAAGACAATCTCCAAGGGAAAACAAAAAGCACCTGAGCATTCGGATCGCGAAGCTGAGAACATAGAATCTTTTTCTAAAAATGAGAAGGAGATGGAAAAAGAGCTGCACCCTCAATCCTCTAAGGTGGATGAATTAGAAGCTCGCCTCAATGTAATTGCCAATAGAAGCGAGCTCATCGAAGAAGGGGTGGTACGACCTTTATGGTGGGAGCCAGCTCCATACCTACCAAAGTTTAAAACTCCAACCTTGCAACCGTTCGATGGCATAGATTCGCCCAATCAACACATCTACTACTTCAAGTCTCAGACCGGAGATGTGGTAGCGAACGATGCCATCCTGACTCGGCTGTTCATCGGCACCCTCAAAGGTGTCGCTTTTGAGTGGTTTATGAAACTGCCTGCCGGATCCATCCAGAAATGGGTAGACCTGGAAAGACTTTTCTTAGCCAGGTTCTTCGAGGATGATACCGAAGTTTTGGTCCCGACTCTTCTCACCACCAAGCAGAGGAAAGGAGAGTCCATCAAGACTTACGTGGAAAGATTCCGCAGCATGACATTGCGATGCCCGTCAGGTATGACTCAGTCAACTTTGGTTGAAACTTGCAGGCACAACTTGCAGACCCAGCTCCTCGCTCAAATGGGAGTAGTGGAATGTTGCTCCTAGAGATAACTGGTTTCGTAAGGAGAACAAGCTGAAGAAATTGTTGCTCAAGTTAAAGCTGAAGAAGTGACACAACCCAAGCCGCAGCAGCAACGCAACCTGCATAATGCCCCACGATCTAAGGGAAAGGAAACTTTGGCGGCTAACGTCTACACGCGAGCACCACCACCTGCTAAGCAAGGCAAGACACCAAATTAGCAAAGAGTACCCAAGCAGTATTCATTCAAAGAAGAGCATGTGGACACCTTGTTCCAATTACTTCGGAAGAACAACAAGCTGCAGCTTCCCGAAATCAGGAAGCCGGAGGAAGCAGGGAAGGTGGATGACCCTAATTATTGCCGCTATCATAGGTTCCTACGACATCCTACTAGAAAGTGCTATGTCATCAAAGACATCATGTAAAATTTGGTGAATGCTAATGTGCTCACCTTGAAGCCTGAGCAAAAGACCGTATCTACCAATATGACAGCGGTCCAATTCGGTGACTTCCCTCCGGTGGCGACTACAAATGGCGTTGTCCCCATTCATAAAGGAGAAATGCGCCTGAAAAATACTGACTTATACAGTCAGGAGGACAGGGGGTTAATACCTTTCGCTACCCCAAAAGGAGAAATCATGTGGGTCCATCCTGACCTAGTTGAAGATCAACAATGGATGAAAACCACATCCAAAAAGAAAGGAGGTAATGCTAAGTCATCCAATATGATTAGTCCCTCTATCAACGAGAATGATGATCATCTCAAACCTCTTACTGACTCTGAAGAAGAGAGGATTGCCCTGGCGGCATACCCAGGAGGTAACCCTGGCACTCGGTTAGGAAAAGCTTACTTAAGGAACTACGACCAAAATGCTCAAGAAGCTGAAGAACAGCCCCAAGACACCTGGGGTTCTGTACCGAAGAAGCCAGTTGATAAAGGAAAACAAAAAGAGATTCGGTTCAATAAAAATCTTCATTAGGAACCCGGGGAGTCGAGCGCTCCCTTCCAATTCAATGTCATGACGCAGCTGGCCAACATACCGGCCAGGATTACTTTATATGAGCTTCCAATTCAATGTCATGACGGAGAGTTTTATTACACAAATCGCTCCAATTCCTGAAGCTTCTGAAGACCAACCTTGCCTTCAATGTCTGTAAGCGGTGAGAAGTTTACCCTACATATCATTTACTCAGGAAGATATGCAGGTCAAACACAAGCACGACAGACCGCTGTACTACACAGAGTATATCGGATCCTCCGAAATCAGTCGTCTCCAAGTTGATCCGGACTCAGCGCTTAGCATCATGCCTTACAGGGTCATGCATGTCTTAGGGATTCTCATGCATCGGCTAAACACCACTCAGATAGCCAAAAGAGTGGACGAACATCATGTCATGTTCCAGGCACAACAGGAGACACTTCTCCAGATGAAAGACATGTTGGCCTAGCTTCTTGCCGAAAATGGCCAAAGACCGGAGTCTTCCCAGAAGACAATCTCCAAGGGAAAACAAAAAGCACCTGAGCATTCGGATCGCGAAGCTGAGAACATAGAATCTTTTTCTAAAAATGAGAAGGAGATGGAAAAAGAGCTGCACCCTCAATCCTCTAAGGTGGATGAATTAGAAGCTCGCCTCAATGTAATTGCCAATAGAAGCGAGCTCATCGAAGAAGGGGTGGTACGACCTTTATGGTGGGAGCCAGCTCCATACCTACCAAAGTTTAAAACTCCAACCTTGCAACCGTTCGATGGCATAGATTCGCCCAATCAACACATCTACTACTTCAAGTCTCAGACCGGAGATGTGGTAGCGAACGATGCCATCCTGACTCGGCTGTTCATCGGCACCCTCAAAGGTGTCGCTTTTGAGTGGTTTATGAAACTGCCTGCCGGATCCATCCAGAAATGGGTAGACCTGGAAAGACTTTTCTTAGCCAGGTTCTTCGAGGATGATACCGAAGTTTTGGTCCCGACTCTTCTCACCACCAAGCAGAGGAAAGGAGAGTCCATCAAGACTTACGTGGAAAGATTCCGCAGCATGACATTGCGATGCCCGTCAGGTATGACTCAGTCAACTTTGGTTGAAACTTGCAGGCACAACTTGCAGACCCAGCTCCTCGCTCAAATGGGAGTAGTGGAATGTTGCTCCTAGAGATAACTGGTTTCGTAAGGAGAACAAGCTGAAGAAATTGTTGCTCAAGTTAAAGCTGAAGAAGTGACACAACCCAAGCCGCAGCAGCAACGCAACCTGCATAATGCCCCACGATCTAAGGGAAAGGAAACTTTGGCGGCTAACGTCTACACGCGAGCACCACCACCTGCTAAGCAAGGCAAGACACCAAATTAGCAAAGAGTACCCAAGCAGTATTCATTCAAAGAAGAGCATGTGGACACCTTGTTCCAATTACTTCGGAAGAACAACAAGCTGCAGCTTCCCGAAATCAGGAAGCCGGAGGAAGCAGGGAAGGTGGATGACCCTAATTATTGCCGCTATCATAGGTTCCTACGACATCCTACTAGAAAGTGCTATGTCATCAAAGACATCATGTAAAATTTGGTGAATGCTAATGTGCTCACCTTGAAGCCTGAGCAAAAGACCGTATCTACCAATATGACAGCGGTCCAATTCGGTGACTTCCCTCCGGTGGCGACTACAAATGGCGTTGTCCCCATTCATAAAGGAGAAATGCGCCTGAAAAATACTGACTTATACAGTCAGGAGGACAGGGGGTTAATACCTTTCGCTACCCCAAAAGGAGAAATCATGTGGGTCCATCCTGACCTAGTTGAAGATCAACAATGGATGAAAACCACATCCAAAAAGAAAGGAGGTAATGCTAAGTCATCCAATATGATTAGTCCCTCTATCAACGAGAATGATGATCATCTCAAACCTCTTACTGACTCTGAAGAAGAGAGGATTGCCCTGGCGGCATACCCAGGAGGTAACCCTGGCACTCGGTTAGGAAAAGCTTACTTAAGGAACTACGACCAAAATGCTCAAGAAGCTGAAGAACAGCCCCAAGACACCTGGGGTTCTGTACCGAAGAAGCCAGTTGATAAAGGAAAACAAAAAGAGATTCGGTTCAATAAAAATCTTCATTAGGAACCCGGGGAGTCGAGCGCTCCCTTCCAATTCAATGTCATGACGCAGCTGGCCAACATACCGGCCAGGATTACTTTATATGAGCTTCCAATTCAATGTCATGACGGAGAGTTTTATTACACAAATCGCTCCAATTCCTGAAGCTTCTGAAGACCAACCTTGCCTTCAATGTCTGTAAGCGGTGAGAAGTTTACCCTACATATCATTTACTCAGGAAGATATGCAGGTCAAACACAAGCACGACAGACCGCTGTACTACACAGAGTATATCGGATCCTCCGAAATCAGTCGTCTCCAAGTTGATCCGGACTCAGCGCTTAGCATCATGCCTTACAGGGTCATGCATGTCTTAGGGATTCTCATGCATCGGCTAAACACCACTCAGACTACCATCTTCGGGTTCAACGCTAACAGCACTCGGCCCCTGGGAAAGATCAAACTCATATGCCAGATCGGAGATCTCAAGTCTGAAGTGACTTGTTACATCATAGATGCGGACACATCCTATAATCTTTTGTTGGGACGATCATGGATTCATGCGAACCGCATCGTCCCATCTATCCTACACTAGGTTATGAAGTATGCTAATGATGAAGGAGAAGTTCGAACCCTAATTGCGGAAAAGTACCATTTCTGAGGGGTGGAAAACTTTCACACCGATTCCGTCTTCTAACTGGAATCCCAGGAGAAAAAAGATGTTGACAGCGGCAATGAAGCTGATATCGAGCCGGATCCTGAAGAAGGTTGTCCATGGGAATTAAACCTCAATGTAATGGGTCAAGATGAGAGCAATAATAATGTACCAAGTGAGGGCGATTGGTGCATTAATAAAGATTTTATTTTGGCATACTTGTCTGATGTGTCCTCTAAAAATGAACGAATAGAGAATGATCGTAATGCAGGTACCAACCCGTGGCACACATTGTATGCAAAGGCATCCCTCACATTGCCAATTAAATCATCCTTCACTTCAGAGCTAGAAGTAGAAGATACACAGAAGGCTTTCATCAAAGTCCCGTCCAAAAAGAAAGGGCAGAAGCCGATTTATTCTGGTAAAGTCAAACCCGAACAACTCAAACGAGGAAGTTCAGAGGAAGATGACGGAGTTCCTCAATTCAATTACCACAAACCCAATTCTATACATTTAATGAAATGAATGAGATACAACTTTAATGAAAAACAGGGTTTAAACTTCGGGAAAGGAAGGCGAACACCAATTCGAATGTCTTTAACCCTCGAAGGAAAACCTCCAGATTATTATCAAAAAAACGGAAGGGGTGTGGGCTACGTCACAACTCCCTCTGTTTTAGAAAATAAAATCAGTAATTATTTGTGTCAGGACCATTCGTCTGGAACATCCTTATGGGAATCCGACATTAGTGTCAGACCTTTAACAGATGCAGACGCAGACGCAGGGGTGTGGGCTACGTCACAACTCCCTCTGTTTCAGAAAATAAAAGTTTGACCGTGAATATGGTTTCAACTAGTCATCCAGATGCAGACGCAGGGGGTGATGAAGAATTGATTGAATAAACCAATGACCCGTGGATCAAACGCCTTAACATATTATGGGATATGCGTTTCGAACAACGTGAACCGCCTACCGAAGATAACGTGATCTAAGTCAACATGGGAGATGAATCTAACCCTAAACTGATCTTCATAAGTGAAAGCCTATCACCATTTGAGAAAGAAGACCTTATATCTCTCATCCAAGAATATATAGATGTCTTCGCTTGGAATTACGAAGATATGCCTGGCCTGGATCCAAAAGTAGCCATGCATTGTCTCAACATAGATCCGAACGCAAAACCCGTTAAACAACAACAACGCAGGTTTCGTCCAGAGATCATGGAATCAATTGAGTCAGAAGGTAGCCAACATTGTTCCAGTTCCTAAAGAGAACGGTAAGGTCCGAATATGTATCGACTTTCGTGACCTTAACGCAGCTTGTCCAAAAGACGAGTTTCCTCTTCCCATCACTGATGTCATAATCGACAATACCTGCGGATATGAAAGGATGTCTTTCATGGATGGATTCTCCGGATACAATCAAATCAAGATGTATCCTGAAGACGAAAAGCATACTGCGTTCAGGACTCCACTAGGAGTGTATTGCTACACAGTGATGCCTTTCGGCCTGAAAAACGCAGGTGCAACTTATCAATGTGCAATGAACGCCATCTTCCATGAACATCTGCGTAAGAAGATAGAATGCTACGTTGATGATATAGCAGTAAAAAGCCAACATAAAGGTGATCATATTACAGACTTGAAGACAATGTTCGATATCATGCGAGCATATTAGCTGAAGATGAACCCAACAAAATCATTCCTTGGGGTATCAAGCGGAAAATTCCTAGGATTTATCGTCACATCCAAAGGAATTTCTCTCGATTCAGAGAAAGTGCATGCTATCCAAGATATGCCACCTCCGAAGAATCTCAAGAACTTAGAGGTTTGCAAGGCAGATTAGCCTACATTCGGAGATTCATGTCTAAACTTTCGGGGCGCTGCCAACCTTTCTCTAAGCTTATGAAGAAAGGAGTGTCCTTTATTTGGGATGGAGAATGCCAAAAAGCATTCGAGAAGATTAAGGGATATCTCACCCAACCGCTAGTTTTCGTGGCCTTAATATCAGGAAAACCATTCTTGTTGTATGTGAGAGAGCCATGGACCATTCTCTTGGAGCTTTATTGGCCCAGAACAACGATCAAGGGCAAGAGCAAGCCATCTATTACTTAAGCAGAACCATGGTGGGAGCCGATTACCGGTATAACCCGGTCGAAAAAGAATGTCTCACTTTAGTATTCGTAGTCCAGAAGATGCGACATTACTTGGTAGGACAAACAATTCATATCATTTCTAAGGTAAATCCCTTGAGAGTTCTGATGATGAAGCCATCATCTCTAAATTGCCGGCTCGCAAAGTGGGTCATCCTCTTGTCACAATATGACATGCAATTCATGCCCCAAAAAGCAAACAAGGGTCAAGCATTGGCAGATTTCTTAGTCGACCACCCGGTGTCAGGAACATCTAAGTTGTATGAAGAATTGCCCGACGAAGTTGCTGAAGCTTGTGTCACCCGAGAAGCTATACAAGTGTGGAGATTGTTCTTCGATGGTGCATCCAGAACAAGTCCTCATGGAGCAATTATAGCAGGAGTAGGAGTAGTATTCATCTCTCCAAACGGTCATGTGATCCCAAGGGGATTCTCCCTGATCGAGCCCTGCACCAACAATGTAACCGAGTATAATGCTCTGCTATTAGGAATGCAATTTGCTGAAGAGCTTAATATTCTGCATCTCGAGGCTTACAGTGACTCTCAGCTCATCGTAAATCAAGTTCGAGGGGAATACAAAGTGCGTCATGAGGATCTAGTCCCGTACTACTTCGCAGTGCTAAAGCAAGCTAAGAAGTTCGAAGGTTTCTTTATTAAATACATTCCACGAGCTCAGAACGCTTATGCAGACACTTTAGCCTTGTTGGCAACTTCGCTAGCATTGCCACTAGGGACTGAAATAATGATTGCCACAGGACGAGAGCTATACTGTTCCAAGATTCCTATAGAGGAAAGTTCAGAAAAGACAATAGTAGGAGAAGTCTATACAACCTCTATGGAGCTCAAATCTAGGGCTTAGCGATTCCCATACATCAACTATGTCCTGAATGGAATTTTACCCGATGATCCTAAGGAAGCGGCCGCTATCAAACGGAAAGCACTTCTATTATATTATGATACAGTTTCGCAAATCCTGTATCGTAAATCACATGATAGAGTGTTGCTTCGATGCCTTTCTAGAAAGGAAGCAAAAGAGGCCCTCATGGAGGCCCATGACGGAATGTGCAGAGCTAATCAACTAGGAGCTAAATTAGCGGATCGCCTCCGACGAATTGGCTATTATTGGTCAAAAATGTTCTTAGACGTAGTCGACTACGCTAAACGCTGTCACGCATGTCAAATTCACGGGGACTTCATCCACCGAACTTACATCCCACTTCTGCGTCTAGGCCATTTAAAATGTGGGGGCATGGATGTTGTGGGACCAATTTCGCCTTCGACCTCCAAATGACACCGGTTCATTTTGGCTGTAACCGATTACTTCTCCAAGTGGGCAGAGGCACTGAAAGAAGTCAAGACTTTGAATGTAATTAAGTTCATCAAACATCACGTCATCTACCGCTTCGGAGTCCCGAGACAGGTAGTTCACGACAACGGGACACAATTCGTCAGCCTTAGATTTTAGAGATTGTGATAAATTTAGAATCCAAAGCATTGCCTCTACGGCATATTATCCGCCGGCAAACGGTCCTGCAGAAGCTTTTAACAAGACCATCGTGAAGCTTCTCAAAAAATTTGTTTCCAAGAGCCGACGCGATTAGGACGAAAGACTCGGCGAATGTCTGTGGGCCTACCGCACAACGGTGAGGACCCCTACAAGAGTTACGCCATTCTCCTTGATATACGGTTGCGAAGTCATGCTACCGCTAGAAATTCAGATCCCTTCCTTGAGAGTCGCTATCGTAGCCGGAATGACAGAGGAAGAGAAACTTCAACTGCGTCTTCAGGAACTTGAAGCCTTAGACGACAAACGACTTCAAGCTCAGCAACAGATCGAGTTATATCAAGCCCGGATTTCTAAAGCCTACAATAAAAAGGTTAAAGAACGAATTTTAAGAATGGCAATTTAGTTTTGGCCAACAAACGACCCATGGTAATGACACACAAAACCAAAGGGAAGTTCAATCCTAAATGGGAAGGGCCTTTCGTAATAGAATCAGTTTATTCGAATGCAGCTTATCGTCTTATCAATCAAAAAGGAGACAAGCTCATGATGCCGATTAACGGGAAGTTCCTTAAGAGATATTTCCCATAAATCATGCAGCCCCCTTCTGTCCTTCTCAAATGCTAGTAAAGTTAGACTGGGGGTTGTCAGTTTCAGGAATAAATGTTTAATTTTCATGTCTTGTATGTCGTCATATTAACACTACACCTCTGACGATTGAAATTTTCTAGAATTATTCTAAGTGGTAATAAAGAGAATTTTAATTTCATACTAAGTTAACCCTACACTTACAGCATTTGCATTACTTTTCATTGTCCTGAACTAGAAATCAACAAAAAAGATGATGAAAGGTAAAATGATATCATTTTCATTCAATATTGTTAATTTGAATACAAAATGAAGACAATCGAAATGAAAACGATACAAAATTATTCCCCAGCTAAAAGCAATTTAAATTTTAAGCGTCAGGGCCCATCAACCTAAAGGATTTGAGCTTGGACTCCAAAGCTAATATGTTCCTCTCACGAGCCTTTTTGACTTCATCTGTTATCTTGCTTCTGAGCTCCTCTTTATTAGGTGTTGCTTCTGCAATCTCTCGTTGAATTTTATCGGCAGCAACGATCTCATCGCAATAATCTTTGAGAAGCCTATCACAGTGAGCAGCTAACCCTTTTATGACTTCCATATCATCAGTCAGTTGGGCGTTTATCTGAGAAAGCTCAACACCCATGTGAGCAAGTTCTACTGTAGCATCCCGGATACCCATAGCAAGGATGCCCATGTCTATTTGTATTTGGAGATGCTCCTCACGTAGGCTGGAAATAAGAGACTCTTTATCGGACAGACTCTTCTGAAGAGCCTCTTGATGTTGTACTCTCAATGCTTTAGCCTGAGAAAGAGCTTGATCCACTTCTGGTCCTATATCGTCGCGTCGTAGCATTGAAAGGAACTCTAATTCATATTCTAGAATAACAATGCTTTCACGACAATTATCGGTCCACAGTACATTTCCCTGGTGCCCGATCTTAGCTAGGCACTCCAGCAGATGGGGTTCAAAAACTTTGAAGCTCACTTCCCCGAGACTAACGACATCAATGGTCATTCGCATCCAATGTTCTAATTGCTTGATAAGCTTCCTCAAAGTTTCTGAGCTTGGGGGTGGAACAATCGGATAAATAAAGCAATTCGCATAGTCAGTGCGAATGGGACGATGGACGACCTCAGATTGTAATCTTTCGGGCATATTTGATGCCAAACCTCTGACAGTCGACCCCTGCTCGGCCATTGTCATTTCAGGAACGGAAGGAGTGGCTTGAAGCATAACATCCTCTTCGTTTTTAGGAAGTTCAATAGGTGCAAACTTCATAGCGTCCCCCGTCAACTTGGCCCCCTTTGAATTCTTGGCTACAACGGGCTTCCGCTTGCGAATTCTCCTATCATATTCGCCTTCCTTCTCAGCAGTACGGGCCCTCTTCCCTAATGATCTTTAGGAGCGAGGCTCAGGAAGAGGTGCTCCCTCAAGAACTTCTTTAGTAGCCTCTTCTTCAGAAGGCTCAGTAGTGGGTAACTCCTTCGGGATCTCCTCGATTCCGACCGCCTCTCATTCACAGGACAGATAATCCTTTATCCCTGGTAATCAAGTCCTAGTAGAACCACTTCTCGATTTATAAAGTTCCCAGATCTCATTTATACATGAAGTATATACATCATATTCTGGGATTTGAGAAGCTTTGTCAAACCAATCGCGAGATCTCATTTATACATGAAGTATATACATCATATTCTGGGATTTGAGAAGCTTTGTCAAACCAATCGCGGAAGTCCGCTCATCATATTCTGGGATTTGAGAAGCTTTGTCAAACCAATCGCGGAAGTCCGCTACGGTGGAGCAGCTAGGCGGCAAACTGGGCAGAGTGAACTGTGCATGAGTCCCTCTGACATAAGAGAAAAACCAAGCATGAGCCCCTTCATATAGGTTCCCGATGTGAGCTAGTCGCGGATTAGGGTTACCAACATAAAGTTAGTCGTACCCGAATTGTCGAGCAAAACGCGAAGGGACATATGGTTCAATAATACATCTCTCGCCCAGTTGAAAAACTAGGTAGCCTACCCTGATAGCAAGAAGCCATTGGAAGATTCCTGTATTTAAAAGTGAGGAGTCTTCAAAGACCACATCGACAAACTTCGGGCCCTCTTCTTCAGCCCTATCAAAACAAGGGCGGTAACAAAAAAGATCATAATTGTTCCCTAGGGACAAGAGTTGTCTAGCCCGGACTATGTATATAGTCGTCCATGTGGCTGACTCAAGCCTCTGCACAAAAGGCAGAGAAGTGTTGTTGTCGTGCACAATCCCTATCATCAAACAAGGACAATGCAGCACAAACCAAGCTAATAAATAAGTATAAGGCATTGGTGCGCGGGGCTACGGAGTCTTCCAAACTTTCCTCCTAGCTACGCTGATGTAATACCCCAACCCTTAAGAGGGTGATGTGATAAGTATTGATAGATTTGATTGGAATACTCATACCACCAAGATGCATCTTCTTTTCAGGAACCTAACTCTTAGAAACTCCAAAGTTAAGCGTGCTTGACGCGGAGAAATTCTAGGATGGGTGACCCCCAAGGAAGTTTTCTGGGGAGCACGTGAGTGAGGACAAAACGTGCTGAAAAGACATGTGGTGGTTTGTGAGGTCAGTCCATCAAATCTAGTAGCGTACCGACTCCGGGATTCCGAGGCGGGGCGTTACAAATGGTATCAGAGCCAAGCCAACCGGAATTGTGAGAGCTAAGTACTATACGACGCAAAGTGCTACGTCGATAGGGCGGGAGCCACCTCTTGAGGCCATATGAGCCACATTTAGAATCTCATACGGATGGTACGGTCTTGGATGATATGATTTGGCACAACGAGGACGTTGCGAGTTTAAGTGGGGGAGTTTGTAATACCCCAACCCTTGAGAGGGTGATGTGATTAGTATTGATAGATTTGATTGGCATACTCATACCACCAAGATGCATCTTCTTTTCGGGAAGCCAACTCTTAGAAACTCCAAAGTTAAACGTGCTTGGCGTGGAGAAATTCTAGGATGGGTGACCCCCTGGGAAGTTTTTCGGGAAGCACGTGAGTGAGGACAAAACGTGCTGAAAAGACATGTGGTGGTTTCTGAGGCCAGTCCATCAGATCTAGTAGCGTACCGACTCCGGGATTCCGGGGCGGGGCGTTACAGCTGATCTCCCTAACCTCGAGGAATTCAGAAATTAGACTACGTAAGCCCCACTGCAGACAACCTACCATGGTATATAGCAGATTCAAAGGTCTTCCGTGAGCTAAAAGAACGGATGGATATACTACTTCGGCCAAGATAGACTCAACCGGCTTCGACGGTACAACACACCGCTTCAGTCATATCATCAAGAAGCTAACAAGGAGAGCAGTATCGAAGATAGGAGTCACGGCCTGATAATGGAAGCTTTTAAACTCAGTGTTAGCTTCAAATCCATCCTCTAGATGCTCATTCTTGTAGTTAGCATTACGAGCCTTGATGCGGGCTTCAATGCTCTTAGAGGAGCTTACAGCAAGGCGAGTAACTATTAAGTCCTTCTCACCTAAGTGCTGAAAGAGACAATTGGCCTACATAGTATGCATGATGCCACCCCCACGCATCCCAACAACCTGAGCGCAGATGTGGAAATGACACATCAACTCCCAGAAAGTGACGTATATCTCTGGATAAGCAGTCTTCAAAATAGAAAGTTCCTCAGTTGTCGGAACGAATTCTTCATAGGGCATTTGCCCGAAGGATAGCCCTGACACTGCACGCATCTTATGGAGTGAAAATCCCAACTCCCCAACAGGTGTGAAAAAAGTGCAGCCATCAGGATTATACCGCTCCAGCATAGCGAAGAAGGAGGGATAGTTCTAGGTGATGCCACGCCTCGTGGCCAGCACTGGTATTGTAAGACCAGACTGAACAAGAGGGTCCTTGAGTTCCTCAAGAGTAAAATCCATCATTCGGGTCCACCAGCCATCTTCTCCAGAAAATGAACGAAAAGCTTGCGCAGAGAATTCACCTCGAGCGGCAATAAACTGGCGTATGAAGATGTTCGCCGAAAGAGGCGCTTCCTGTGCAAGATCTTTTTTCTCAAATCTGCCAGGTCTCAGACCTTTGAGTTGCTCGTCAATCTGTACACAAGACTGGTGACCAGATCCAAATGATATGTTCTCTTTCTCCTTGATAAGATCAAAGGCCAAACCTCTACGGCAACCAACGCTCAGAAAATAGGAAAGCGGATACATTCTCTCCATGCTTAGGAGGAACAAGAGACGATCGTTGATTCTTCGTAACAAAGGGGAATTTTCTACATGTCCAACTTTGTCATCCGTTAGGATATGGTCCCCAAACAAAAAGGCCGGTTTGACAAATTGGTCCTGACCCGCGGGTGTCTCTAGGTCCAAATCAGTGATCAGAGCCCTAAGAGTAGAACACCCAGCAAACCTAATCAAATGTGCCCGCTCCAAGCTGGGGAAAGTGCACGTGGGAATTTCTCTATGAAGACCAAAAATTTTCCCCACTTCTGGATCATCAGTGTAACTGAAATGCTGCTCCGGCAAAAGTGGCATATTCGGGGAAAACACTGAAAAATCAGAAACAATAGTTAGTAACAGAAATAGGTTGCTAATATGAAAATTGGGTTATAACACGAAAGATAAATTCTACGTGTCAAGCCTTAAATACAAGGGCCAACCCTTGTATCAACACTTGAACGCAGAGGTCAGACCCTGTGTCTTAATTTCCAGACGCAGAGGCAAAAGACCCGTGGTTAGAATTGAAACGCAGAGGCCAAAACTTGCGTTCAAATTTCATATCTTAAACACAGAGTCTTAACTCTGCGTTTTCAATTTTAACATAGAGACTTAACTCTATGTTTCTTAAACACAGAGTTTTAACTCTGCGTTTTCAATTTTAACATAGAGACTTAACTCTATGTTTCTTAATCACAGAGTCTTAACTCTGTGTTTTCAATTTTAACATAGAGACTTAACTCTATGTTTCCTAAACACAGAGTATTAACTCTGCGTTTTCAATTTTAACATAGAGACTTAACTCTATGTTTCCTAAACACAGAGTCTTAACTCTGCGTTTTCAATTTTAACATAGAGACTTATCTCTATGTTTCCTAAACACAGAGTCTTAACTCTGCGTTTTCAATTTTAGCATAGAGACTTAAGTCTATGTTTCTTAAACACAGAGTCTTAACTCTGCGTTTTCAATTTTAACATAGAAACTTAACTCTATGTTTCCTAAACACAGAGTCTTAACTCTGTGTTTTCAATTTTAATAGGAAGTTGCAACTCTGCGTTTATAACAAAATGAGTCATCTTCCTCGTTGACAAGAACCCATCTAGGGTTTTCGAAAAACTTGTCGAAACAAGTTACTATGGTCACCACTTACCACAGCAACGAGGCCCACACAACAGCGGCGGCAATGGCGAGGCACTCGTGAGAGCAACAACACCACCGACGTTCTCAGCCGGTGATGCCTCCGAAGCCACCCTGATGATCTTCTTAGAACCAGAACTCATCCTCCTAGGCGCTATGGATGTGGTTGATCGGAGAAGACGAGGTTCACCGGAGAATCGGTCGAGTTTTAAATGAGAATTCTCGTTCTTGGAACCAAGCTAAAAGTGGAAAGAGTCGAATGACTCTTGATGTGATCACAACATGTCTATTTATAATAGCCGTCAAGCTGTTAAATCGGTGTGAGATTCTAGGAGAGAATCCCAACCATCTTCAAAACACGATCTTCCGCGTTAATAGATAAAGTCGTTTGGACTTTAATGCAGAACTCATCTCTGCGTTCAAATTTTCCAAACGCCAGGCCTAGACCTGTGTTATGAGAGTTCGTAACTCTACATTTCAATTCATCAAACGCAAAAGTTACCTTCGCGTTGCAATTATTCTAAACAAAGGATCCACCTTTGAATAGGGTCTTGTCAAACTTCTGTATCACTTCAATAGAACCTAAATTGTTTATGGTGGATCGAACTTCCACTCATGACAACCATCATCCCCACAGAGATTGAATTTATTTGTCATCTCCACCAATATGACTATAATTTCTCTGTCAAGATCCACTTATCGATTCTCGTCAATAGAGCGATAAATCTCCAAAATCATTCAAATCCTTGTTAATTTGCCCACTCTCCTCAGCAGAGTATCAAATAACCAATTGATCAACTGCCTTTCAGCGGGGTGATAAAATTCCCCAAATCTGGTTCGAATCACAAGTAATACAATTCATCGCTCTGATGATAAAACATTTAGCAATCCTCCCCAGCGAGACGCTAAAATATCTTCCTCATAGATGTCATGTTAAAATTACACCTCTGACAAAAATCAACTTATCGACACTCTTCAATAGAGCGACAAGTCCTCAAAAATTACCCCGATCGCAATATCTTTATTGTCACGTTAAAATTACACCTCTGACAAAAATCAACTTATCGACTCTCTTCAATAGAGCGATAAGTCCTCAAAATTTGCCCCGATCGTAATATCTTTCTTGTCACGTTAAAATTACACCTCTGACAAAAATCAACTTATCGACTCTCTTCAATACAGCGATAAGTCCTCAAAAATTGCCCCGATCGTAACATTTTCCCTGTTACGTTAATATTATACCTCTAACAGTGTAAACCCCAATGGGAACATCTTTATTTCTCTGCATAGGAATGATAAGGGTTCCCATGAAACCTCCAACAAATCGAGATTTTCTAGAATTATTCTAAATGATAATAAAACGAAGGTCGTTTAAACACTCAGTCAGTCAGCATAAAAAAAAACGAAGGTCGTTTAAATGCATAGGTCAAACCTTGCGTTAAACATTCAAACGCACGGTTCAGACCCTGCGTTAAATCTTATCAAACGAAGAGGTTGAACCTTGCGTTAAAACATTCAAACACATAGTTTAGACCCTAATTAAATATTATCAACACAAAGTTCAAACCTTACGTTAAAACATTCAAACGCATAGTTCGGACCCTGCGTTAAATCTTATCAAACGCAGAGGTCGAACCTTGTGTTAAAACATTCAAACACATAGTTCAGACCCTGCGTTAAATATTATCAACGCAGAGTTCAAACCTTGCGTTAAAACATTCAAACGCATAGTTCGGATCCTGCATTAAATCTTATCAACGCAGAGGTTAAACCTTGCGTTAAACATTCAAACGCAAAGTCAGACCCTGCGTTAAAGCTTATCGACACAAAGGTCAGACCGGTCAGACCATGCGTTAAGCACTCAAACGCACAGACCAGACCCTGTGTCAAATCTAATTAATGCATAGGTCAGACTTTGCGTTAGTCATTCAAACGTAGAGTCTAAGTCCTGCGTTACAAAATTCGAGCGTAGAAGTCGGACCCCAACGTTTCGAATTAGAAACGCAGAGTCCTAACTCTGCGTTCTAACATCAAAATGAGTTTCCTCATTGCTCAAATCTTGCCAAAGCAAGTTTTGTGGCCATGGAAGTTGATACTTACCACCGACTGGAGGAGCTTGCATCGGCGTCGCATCAGCTCGAGTGACATCACCGCCGACGGCCGAGGTTTGCCGCAAGCTCTGGACAGTAGCAGCGGCGGACTTGGAGCGGGAAACAGTCTTCTTTCTAGGACCCATTGAGGATGATGGTCGGAGAAGATGAGTAGGGTTCGCCGGAGTTAGAAACGAAGAGTCTTCGTTAAGCTTTTCAAAGAGAAACTGATGAAAAGTCGGATGACTTTTGATTTGACCTTAGCGGTCTATTTATAGATAGCTGTGAGCTGTCATATCAGAGCGAGATTCTAGGCCCAGAATCCTGCCAAACGCGGCCTGTGCGCCCGCATTGGTTGAACTTCTGAATGCAAAGTTCAACTCTGTGTTTCGATTCTCAAGCATAGGAATCCACCTGTGCGTTTTGACGCTAACAAATGAATTTGTCGACGTTTAAAACCAAGACCTAGCTTTAAATAAATAGAGGAAAGCTGGTCTCAGTTATCAAGGTGACCAAAGCCGAGAAGAAACAGGCGACTCCACTGGGGAGTCTATTCGATGAGTACAGACAGATTACAATCAGTAACGCTAAAACCGTCAAACAAGAGCCGGCACACAACTCATTCTTCTAAGTGGCTAAACATTCCCACTAAGATTAATGAAACCAGGAATCGCACGCAACTTATTCTTCTAAGTGGCTTAACATTCCCACAAAGATTAATAAAGACACGATCCGACGCGCAACTCATTCTTCCAAACGGCTTAACATCCCAACCAAGATTAATGAAGCCAGGAGCTACGCATAACTCATTCTTCCAAGTGGCTTAACATCCCAACAAAGATTAATGAAGACAGGAGCAGCACACAACTCATTCTTCTAAATGGCTTAACATTCCCACCAAGATCAAGGAAGCTGAAAGCTGTATTTTGAGTGTTCATCAATGCCTACAAGAATTTTCTAGAGAAAAGAATACATCTCCGTTGCAGATTGAGTGGAGTACCCGAAGGATCCAAATAAAATCCGAAGAACACATTCCGTCACAGATTGAGTGGAGTATCTGAAGGATCCAAATAAAATCCGATGAATACACCTCATCGCAGATCAAGTGGAGTATCTCAAAGACCCAGATAAGATCGTCGTCATCATCGCTCTTGTTTGGGTCATCAGCAATGATTTGGGCTTTAGCTTGTTTGACTAAGTTTATTGTCATCAAGACTCAAAAGCTACCTTTGAGATGGTTCTGAATTTTAGGATCCAAAGTATTCCGAAAATTCGTCCCAGTTAATTGCGAACTTTCGAAAACTTTGGAAGGGGTTCTGTAGGCTGTCTAAAAATCACAATAAATAGCTAATCCCTATCAAGCTTCAACAACGAAAGTTACAATCAAATAACTTTCATGCCAACAAATGCCTATCAAGCTTCAACAACGAAAGTTACAATGCCTCATACGGAGCCATACAAATTGTTACTTGATAACTATTGTTATAAGCAAACTCTATCAATGGCATATGATCTTCCCAGCTACCATGAAAATCAATGATACAAGCCCGCAACATATTCATCAACACCTGGTTCACTCTCTCTGTCTGACCGTCTGTCTGAGGATGAAAAACACTGCTGTGTAATAACCTGTTACCGAATGAATCCTGGAAACTTCTCCAAAAGTGCGAAGTAAAAACTGATCCTCGATCCGATACAATCATGTCTGGAACTCTGTGAAGTCAAACTATCTCCCGGATAAATATCCTCGCATATGTCTCTGTAGCATAAGTAGTCCTCACTGGAATAAAATGTGCCGACTTCGTCAAGCGATCTACTATCACCCAAACTGAGTCGTTCCCCTTCTTCGACTTCGGCAACCCTACAATAAAATCCATAGAAATGTCCGCCCACTTCCATTCTGGAATGGGTAAAGGCTGAAGTTTTCTTGCTGGTCTCTGATGCTCTACCTTCACCTGCTGACAGGTAAAACACTTAGCTACATATTCTGCAATATCTCTACGCATACCACTCCACCAAAAGTATCTCCTTAGATCCTTGTATATCTTGGTGGTCCCTGGATGTACTGTATATCGGGTACGATATGCTTCATCAAACAACTCCCTCTTCAGCTCTACACTAGCTGGCACAACAAACCAACCCTTTATCCGAAGGCCTCCATCTGCTCCAATGGTCCAATCGTCCTTGGGCTCTTTGAAAATCTTCTCATTTCGGATTTGAATCCAAGAGTCCTCCAACTGAGCTCTGACTACTCTGTACCTCCAAGATGGTTGCACTGATATAGCTCCCAAGTATGCGCTGGTCCCGCCAATCTCTGGCCTAAAATCAAACTGGCTAAGAGTGAGAAGATCTCTATACAACGAGCACCTCAAAGCTGCGATCTAATGTCGATGCTTCCAACTCAAAGCATCCGCTACGACGTTCGCCTTCCCCGGATGATACTGAATCGCGAACTCATAGTCCTTGATAAGCTCAATCCATCGCCGCTGCCTCTGATTAAGTTCCTTTTGGGAGAAAAGGTACTTCAAACTCTGGTGATCTGTGAATAGCTCGAACTGAACTCTATATAAATAGTGTCTCCACGCCTTCAGTGCGAATACCACCGCTACTAACTCCAAATCATGAGTGGAGTAGTTCTGTTCATGCACCCTCAACTGTCGTGAGATATATGCTACTACCCTCTGAGTCTAAATCAGAACACCTCCTAAACCTGCTAACGATGCATCCGTGTATACAATAAATGTCTTGTCACTGCTCGGAATAGTAAGAACTGGCACCGTAGTTAACTTAGTCTTGAAGGTATCAAAGGACTTCTGGCACTCAATACTCCAAGTGAACTGTACACCCTTCTTCGTAAGGCGTGTAAGTGGTACTGCAATCTTCGAGAAGTCCTGAATGAACTTCCTATAATAGCTGGCTAACCCCAAAAATCTACGAATCTCAGTAACCATCTTCAACGGTTCCTAATCAAGAACTACTGAAACTTTAGCTGGGTCCACTGCTATGCCCTCTCTGCTGACAACATGGCCAAGAAATCTTTCCTCAAAAATCCAAAACTCGTACTTTCTAAACTTAGCATATAGCTAATTCTCCCTCAAAGTCTGCAAAGCCAATCGTAGATGCCGCTCGTGCTTCGACTCTGATCTCAAATAGATAAGAATATCATCGATGAATACAATCACAAACTGGTCCAAGTATGGACGGAAGACCCGGTTCATCAAATCCATGAATACCGTAGGTGCATTGGTCAATCCAAATGGCATGTCCAAAAACTCGAAGGACCCATATCGAGTCAAAAAGGCGGTCTTAGGAATATCCATCTCCCGAACTCGCAACTAATGATAACCAGAACGAAGATCAATCTTTAAAAAATACTGCGCTCCCTGCAGCTGATCGAACTGTAGGCTGTCTAAAAATCATAATAGATAGCTGAACTCTATCAAGCTTCAACAACGAAAGTTACACTCAGATAACTTTCATGCCAACAAATGAAAGCTGTAAATGGAGGACTTTTCAAATAGATCGAGAAGAGTTAAAATTCAACGACACTTCCGACAACTGATAAAAACTCTATTAAGCGGTCTTCATAAATCAATAGTGAAAGTTACAATCTGACGACTTTCACGCCCCGTAAATAGTCTTCGCGATGCTGAAATAGAAGAGGTTACAAGTTAACGACCTCTTCCAAACGCAGAGTCCACCTCTGTGCTTCTCAAACTCAAAACGCACGCGTAATGTGCGTTCTTCAGCAGATACCCAACTCTGCATCCCAAGTCTGAGGCACAGAGTTAAGACCCAAAAATGCATATGGCCCTTGCATTTTCAATTCCCAGCAAGCACCCAACTCTGCGTCTCACGTCTAAGATGCAGAGTTAAGGTCCAGAACGCCAATTTAGGCGTTTGACTTGTTCAAACTCAAGCTGAACGGCTTCAAAACCGTTTATCCCACGTTTTGAGGGATTTTCGCCCACTTAGGAGGGGATCTAGGGGTCGGCTACACCCCTTATCCCCCTATAAATAACCGTATTACTCATCTGAGTTAAGGGTTGAAGATTTGGAGATCGAAAACCGCACAAGGTTGGATTCTTTGGCGGAGAGGGTGAGATTTCTAGAGATCAAGGAACTGCTTGGCAGTTAATAAATCAAATCTAGAAGAATTCTTCATCAACAGAAAATCTACTTGGCATCTTAGCCGATTATTCGGTTTTTCAACAACTCTTTTCAGAGTTTTTAACTCGTTCTGAGTTCCTAAACTCATTAGGAGTTCCAAATCAAACTTGACATACAAGTTAATTGTTCCCGTGAGGCAAGACGGTCGGATCGTCAACGGAGAGCAAATTCGATGCGAGCATTCGAAGGAGGCACTCCATCACTACTAAGAAGAACCCATATTTTAAACAAAGGGAAGAATCAAATTCATTCTCCTATCTTTTGTAATCAAAAAATCCAATTGTAATTGAGATCGAAGGAATACAAATCAATTTTTCTTTCCATTTTAGTTACTACAAATTTTCCACAAACACGAACAAGTCATCAATCCGAGGCAAAGGATATCTATTCCGGATAGTGACTTTGTTCAACTCACGATAGTCGATACACAATCTCATACTACTATCCTTCTTCTTCACGAAGAGGACCGGCGCTCCCCACGGAGAATGGCTCCGACGAATAAAGCCCTAAGCTAACAACTCATCCAACTGGGTCTGTAGCTCCCTCATCTCAGTAGGTACCATGTGATAGGATGCTCGGGATATTGGGGCTGTGCCCGGCTGCAACTCAATACAAAACTCTACCTCTTTCACAGGAGGCAACCAGGTATATCCTGAAAGACATCCTGATAATCTGAGACAACTCTAGTCTCGCACATATCCACACTTTGATCTTGAAGCATCACCTCCTCGATGTATGTCAGTAATGACTCCGCAAAGTGGTTCCCCTGAGAGGTGGCCATAACTAACTCGGACCCATCGGACACTCGCAAATCGACTGTTTTCGCAAAACAGTCGATACTAACGTGGTAGGAAGATAGCCAATCCATACCAAGAATGACATCAACTCTGACATGCTCAACAATATCAGATCTACAACAAACTCAGACTCATCTAAGCTGATAATACACCTCCTACAAATGCTCTCCAAGAGCGACATCTCACCTAGTGGGGTGGAAACTGACTAAGGAACATCTAGAGACTGAGCTACGAGCTGAAGTCTAACCCTAAAAGCATAAGATATGAAAGAGTGGGAAGCCCCCGAATCGAAAAGAATACGGGCTGGAAAGGATTTCACATAGAACGTACCCTCCACTACGGCCCCACTAGCGCCTTGATCACGAGGAACCACTGCATATACTCTGCATGTGGCTGGAAGCTACTCTACTACTGGAGGTGGAGCATATGGAACTACCTGCCCTTGAGGAACCTCCTGAACTACACGAACCTATCCCTCAATCTTCGGTACCACTGATGGTGCCTCCAATCTCATCTGCTAGTCCCGACCTCGACCCTGAAATTTGTATTGCTGTTGATTCTGCCCTCTTCCTTGCTGGGCTCCTGCTGGTGCACTACGATACTCTGATGCTTTATGGCCAAGCTTGTGACACTTAAAACAAGTGCCCTGGAAATTGCGCTGCTAAGGAGCTCTCTGATCCTGCTGGGGTCCTCTCCTATTAGAGCCTTGCTGCTGCTGCAGGGGTCCTGAAAAAGGCCTCTTATTCTTACCCTTTTCCTTAGTGTTCCCTTCCTTATCCTTCTTGAACATAGCTGACTCATTCTCTTGAGAAGTGGAAGCATCTGCTACCTCTCGAACTGAATAAAACCTCCTAGAAACGAGATATCGACGAAGGTTAGGGCGAAGTCCTGCTAAAAATATCTGAGCCAGGCACTCTCCGGTCTGCCACATGCCCGTGAAATGGAGTAAGCTCATAAACTTGCTCTCTAAGTCAGCTAATGACAAGTCTCCCTGAGACAATCTAAAAAACTCAAGCTCTTTCCCGGCTCGTGCCATGGAAGAGATATACTGCTCATCGAAGAAGTAGGTAAAATCCTCCTAGGTGAGTGTCATTCTATGATCTGAATTGAACTGTAGTAGATACCATCTCCCCGCATCTCCTTTGAGACTGTAAGATGCCAGCCTCTGTTTCTGAATTGATGTTACATTAAGTATATCGAGAATATTGCCTACATTCTCCTTCCACTTATGTGCTGCAAGAGAATCTGATGATCCCTGAAACTCTGGTGCCCTCATCTTCTGATATCTCTCTCCACTTATGTGCTGCAAGAGAATCTGATGATCCCTGAAACTCTGGTGCCCTCATCTTCTGATATCTCTCCACTAGGCGGAGCCAAGTTTCCTACTCTGCTGCTCTATCCGCAACTGTCTACGAGGTAAGTGTAGGTGTGACCTCTGAAAAATCCTCCGTAACGAGAATAGCTGGTGCTACTGGTGGTGGAACTACTAGTGGTGTGATATGATTCGTCACAAGCTCCTCAAGTGCTACCATCCTAGCGGCTATGGGAGCCATCAAGTCTATCAAGTACTAGGGAGCCTGCTGCGACTAGGGGTGGAGCCTGCTACGGTGCTGGTGGAGCCTGCTGTGGCTCTGTCTGACCAGCTCTCCGAGTGTGAGGTCTACCACGTCCGGCCATCTGAGCATATAGAGAAAAGTTTGTAAGTCCTCGAACAAAACATATAAAAAATTTATATCATATATCATTCACTCAAATACTTTTAATATCACAAAAAAATATTTGTAATTTTTGAATACGCGTATATAACGTCCTCACTCATTCTAGAATTTCTAGCGGACTCTATACACGAATCTTAAGAAACTCTACTCTAACTCCACGACACGACACAGGATAATCCTATGGATACTAGAACTAGAGCTCTGATACCAACTGTGACGCCCCTAGTTTCAACAAGGCTGTAGTCCAAGGTGAAACTAAGAATGTCAAACTTATCACGCACTACACCGTGCAATAACACGTTTTACCATAACAATTACTATCTATCTAGTGGAATCAACAACAAGTGTAAGTACAGAACAAGTAATAGAGAATATACAAAAGGAGTACTAAACAATAGATATTCAGAAGAATAATCATTTCAACTGATATAAATGGATAAGTCTCTAAAAAGGAAACATCTGATCTGAATACAAATGCCTCGACATAAGAAATCAACTGAACTAATATTAAGGCACATTACCTTTACAAAACTAGAATAAATACTCAAATGTCTTATAAATACATCTACTGTGAAGTTCTGACATAAATTGCTAGTAGAAACTATAAATAATAACTAGAGTGACTCCATCAAGCTACTGCTCTCCGTGCACCTGACTCGTTACCTGAAAGTGGGGAAACAACGAGCGTCAAAGCGCTATAGCGAGTAACATCTCAACCAACCCCAAGGAAAAAAGGGCTAAAAGAATAAGAAAATATCTGATAATACATATAGATAGCCAAACATCGACTGTGAAAATAAAATAGAGGTTTTATGTTTAGAAATTTACAACACGAGCATAGGTACGTCTCTCTTAGTTCAAATTGTAAATAGCTAAATATCAAATCCAAAAGCTATAAAGTGGAGTAATAACTCCATCTCCAACCGAAATATCAATGACCTGTCATATGTCAAATATATACTAACTCGTGGTCTGAAATGAATAAATGTCTAAAAATATGATCTGCAATAGCTTAAAGTCGAAACACGAGGACTGTAGTGGATTATAGTCCTACACGAGAATTTTGATGATTATAGTCTAACACGAGGACTTTGATAACTTTTAGTCCAACACGAGGACTTTAATAGTTTATAGTCCAACACGAGGACTTGATAGCTTATAGTCCAACACGAGGACTGTAATATGCAAATAGTGATAGAAATCACATATATACCGTTCACCCTCATGCCCCGATGAATAAATCTAAAATTCATGTCTTTAATTAACTCATGTATACAAATCTTAGTATATATCAAACCCCTATAACTCAGATATTATGCCAACCACACAACTCGCACGTGAAGAACAAGGCATGCACAAAAATAGGGCTCACGGTCGACCGCCAACATCCGCGGTCGACTGCGCAGTGACCAAAAGGGTTCTGCTCATTTGCGCACCCAGCGACGGTCGACTGTGCAAGAGACAGAAGCTTACTGCTTCTGCTGTGCGCACGGCGGTCGACCGCCACGGTCGATCGCGTAGGTTTTCCCCTGCTTGTGCATGTTGTGTGTGTGCTGGTCTTGACACTTGATCTCTCTCATATAAAATACACTTGTTTGATCCCCAAACACTTGTTATCACATTCATCTATGATATAAACATATATTTCACAATAAGAATTCATTCACTGTATTTTACTGGGTTTTACTCTCCTCATATCTCTAATTGAATCCTCCATCTTTTAATTTCTTGATTTTCCTCTTTATTCTTGATTACTTCTTTTTTGGGTTCATTTTCTTTTATTTTCTTCATCTTTCTTCCTCCACTCTCAATCTTGTTTTGTTTTTATTTGTATATAATCACAACCACTATCTTTATCTCTCCACAACGACTTTTATCACTCCTAATTGTCATACACACGGCTTAAGAGCCAATTTTGTTTAATTCTTATAACATCTTCCTCGTGGGATTTGACAACCTTTTACTATAACATAATGGCTGTGCACTTGCAACTTTAGTTATTATTTAAACTCCCTATCAGTAGTTTATTGTGGGTAGAGATCCTCTATATCCTTAATTGTAGAGAAATTTTGCAACTCATCAATCACATCTTATCTCAATGGACCATTTGGATGGTAATCATTATATAAATTATACAAAAAATTCTTTTAATTATAGGACCTACTGAATGAAACAATATTATTAATTCATATATCTATTTGTAGAAATTCTCTACAATCAAGAAAATAGAGAATTCATATATCTATTTGTAGAAATTCTCTCCAATCAAGAAAATAGAGAATCTTTGCTCGTATACCTTTGTCTTCGTTAATATTTTTCCTAATTTAGTCAGAAGTGCATGAAGTTTAAGAAAGCAATAGATATGCGCTGTGAAAATGAAGACATTAAGAAAGCACCAAAAATAATAATGCTAGAGGAATGGGACAGCATATTTTGAAGTGGACATATTACAGTTAAGTTGACTAAACTGCAATAATTTGTTCTTCAGTTTCTTTTTCTTTTTCTTTTTTCGGTCAAACGCATCTTAGAGAAATATTTATATGGACAATAAATCTACTCTTCACACAATTACGAAGTACAAAATATTTAAAAATGATAACATGAAAGGCTCCTTCATTTTCTCCCATATATGAAATCTTCATCTACAAAAGGACAACCTTGCAACAAATTGCTGAATCTGGAGGCAATTGAGCTACCATCGCAGGACAAAGTATTACATAATTTTATAAAGAAATAAGAACACGTCCAACTCGAAGCAAGTATCAGTGGCATTCATTGTCTATGTTTCATCAGTTGCCAGCCGGTTATCAAACAAGTGAACTTCCAAAACAATCAGAACCAAAAGAGTGTCTTTCAGTTGATTCAAATACATTAAGCACCAGCTAATTTACCACCACTCCATTAAAGTTTGCAAAAGAACCAACAATACAGCCGAGTCAACGTTGAGCATTGCAGCTTAAGCTTTCCGACCAATGCAGATGTTCCTCACAAACACCATGAGCCCCTGGAGCACCACCAATATCATCAACAGATCCTTCAATGTTGTCTTTAGAATTGCTATCCTCATCCTCTGAAGAACTTGTCACTGTCAAAAGTCACATTGACATCAATAAAGAAACAAACACGATTTTGATGCAACTTTAGAAAAAGAAAGAACAAACAATGAACTTATGTATAACTTCTAAGTATATCAATCTCCATTGTTCCACGACTATAGTTTAATGATACTCGATGCCAAAAACTTCTTGAAATATGTAACAGAGAACAATTATAGAAAAACTTAAGACATGTTGTCTTTAATATACAATCAATTCATGAGAAACCACAGACTAATAAAAGAAGCACAAAACACACAAGACTTTAACTAGCCCGTTGAAGACGAGTAATTTCAAATTCAAAATGAAGACGAGACATAAAAATTGTCAAGCTGGTCTAAGTTATGAGAGAATTTGCGAAAATGAAAGGGTAAATTGCACAGAACCCCCCTCAACTATGGCTTGAGCTCCACCAAACCCCTTTGAACTCATTTATTAGCACTTAGCCCTCTTCAATTCATGAGAAAGATCATTGTTACTTGCAATTTATTGTTCTAATACTTGCTAAATCCCCCTGTAACGATTTATTAGCATTTAACCTCCCATAATTCATGAGAAAGAGGGATGTTACGAGCAATTTTTCCTTCTAAAACTTGCATTTCAAGCGTGCTAAGTGCTAGTAAATGAGTTTTTTTTTCTTCTTTCTTTTTTTTCATCTCTCTTATTTATTTATTTATTTATTTTTTCTATTTACCCAATAAAAATAGAGCAACTTGGCAGTAGCAACATTCTAAATGACATTGGATCTGTAAGGGCCAAGCTATCCATGTCAAATAGTGCACACTAAGCCACAGATGAGATATAAACTACATAGCGTCCATCACAGTAAATACTGGTGTGTGTATGAGTATTAGTGACAAACTTCACAAAAATGTAGAGTAATTACGATCTATCTAATAAAATTGTAAAATCTAATACAAACATGTTCAATGAAGGCATATTCATGTCATGCAGCAAACACATATTACAGTATAAATTCACACATCATGTAATTAAAAGTTGAAAGCAATAAATACATATAACAAATATTTAAATTGATGCAGAGCCACAATATGGCTATTTCATTATTGAAATATTCCGCCCATAATATGTTCAACAAAAATGTCAGTCAATTTGTAGGATCAAAACCGACATATCAAGAAAATTGATTTAAAAATGATGTCTTATACACCACCAAGTAGTTGTGTTGATTGTTGAACTCCCGAAAGGGACATATTCGACATTGTAGAGTCATTCAAAATAATCACTGTTTTAAATATCCCAGATATAGATAATATATTCAGCCGAGATATCATATTACAACGCTTGCTGCATGGTACGAGTCGCCGTGCGAGGACCTTTGATCGCGGAATTATCATAGGTGGGTTGAGAAGAAGACAATAGAAAACACAAAACAATTCAGTTTTGACGAAGGAAAAATACTTTCTCTAGATTATGAGTATCAATTGTTTTACAAATCTCTCTCACAATCTCTCTAGAATAGAGAACAACCCTCTCTAATCTCAAGTCTCAAATTCTCCTTAGGAATCCCTAGATAATAGGGTTTTAATATATACAATACCATAAAACCCAAATCCCAGCAGGAAATTGGAATTCAGCCCAAAACCGCTATGAGTGGACTCATGTGTCGACTCAAACGTGCACGAACCCCCTTGAGTCGACTTATGATTTCATAAGTCGACTCAGCAGAAACTTTTATTAACTGAAGCGGGTTTCGTAAGTCGACTCATGCCAACCTTGAGTCTACTCATGTCAGGCTTCAGTTGACTCATGAGCTGAAAACTCCACGCTTCGATTTCGCACTCCGCCCTTTCACTTCACGCTTCAACCTGACGCTTCTATTCTCAAGCTACCATGAGAATCCTCTATCCTCAAGCTCCCATGAGGATCTCCAAGCTCCTGAAGAGAAGATATACCCGTATCATGGCTCCCCCTTTAGGAACTTAAAGTCACGTTCAACTTAGAACTTCAGCTGAGGGAACTCTCGAGCCCCTCCTTCCCTATTGAACCACCTGGCCTTGCTAGGAACTTGACCTTGACGTTCGATCAGAAATGACTCCTTCGTCCCATGTCTCGTCGTAGTCACCTTTCGCTCCAAATTGCTATCCTCTTTCAGTGGCTCTTCAAAAGGCCTAATGAATAACGAAACAATCTTCTTGCTTGCATTCACTAGCCTTTTCGCTCGGTTCACCATCACCAAGTTTGTCTCCTTCGGTAGAGATGCCGAATGAAATATAAACTTTTCACCGTCTTTGGTGAATGTGTACTTCTAAGCCCGTCTTTCTTAGAATACATATCTATCCTACAAATACGGATTGTCCAGTATAACCGGACAAACATCCAATGGAACTATGTCGCACGTGATCTCGTCAATATACGAATCGTAGAGTGCAAATCTGAAAATGCATTAATTAACTACACCCAGCCTCATCTCCTTCTGAATCCACCCTAAAAGGTAGGGCTTCGGATGCTTGATTGTCTTTAGACCCAGTTTCTGAACTAAGGCCTCGGATATCAAATTATTCTCGCTGTCAGGATCAACTATGGCATCTACCAAACTGGTCTTCACTTGTAACTTAAGAACAAAAAGCTGCTCTCTGAGGTCTTCGTCCTCCTTCGCGGCCTGCTTCCCTACCATAATGTTGAGACTGCTGTTGGGCTCCATCATCCCAGGAAATTCTTTCGGACCTTATGTTATCACGTATGTCTTTTTATCCTCCTCCTTCTTCAACCCCTTTGGGTTGAGATGGGGATACTTCTCCCAGCATCTATCAGCTATATGTCATGTCTTCTCGCAATGACTACAAATCAGTCCTGTTTTTTTGGATCACCCTTCTTCTCCTCCTTAGGTTGAGAACCACTAAACTCGCCTCTAGCTTTCTTAGCATCTCCCTTCGTCTTGTTGCTCTTCTTCTGCTTGGCCTAAATGGCAATAGCCTTCACACTCGCTTCTGTAATGGACTCGATCGTGAACAACTTTATCTCCTTCCGGATGTATTCATTCAGACCCGCCATATACTTCATGAAGATGGAGTATTCATCCGTTGCAATGTTGAGGACCATCGCCTGCTACTGGAACTCCATTGTGTATTCTTGAATGGTTTGATTGAATCTTTGGCGCAACCCATACCACTTGTACCAACGCTCCTTAAGAAATCCCACCGGGTAGAATTTCTTCCTCAGTAGCTCCTTGTACTTGTTCCATAACACTGCCTTTTTCTCCTGCTTGTAGTAGGATTTCCACCACGTCAATGCATGCCCTGAAAGCTTCAATGCTGGATAATACTCCTGCTATTGATCGGGATAGCAAGTCCGATCTTTTGCATGCAACAAGACTTCAAGAAGCTCGAGCAGTTGAAGCGGTCTACCTGCGATAAAAAAACTTTCTGTGTCGAGAGCCCACCCCAGCTGCTACGAGCATTCCGCTTCCCAAGAACCTCAACCCAAGTGTTTTCCACGCAAAAACAATCTTCTCTTTTGACGAATAGCCATAAAGAGTAAAGTAAGTCTCCATCCGCTCGATCTAATCATCAAGTCTCTCAACGTCGACACTTCCATCATAAACAGGGATCTCTACTCTGAAATCTATCTTCAGATTCTGGTAATTACATTTACCCCCTTGATGTGAAACAGTCTTTACGGTCTCAACTTCCTCATTGGAATCTGAAGTCTCGTTCTCCCCATCGGACTCTACGAGTTTCTTCTTGAACTTCGAAGAAGATTCGTCTTATTTGTCCCTTCCATGGATGAGAACGACGAGTTGTGTGAGAGTCGACCCTATCGTCTCGATCTGCTTCTTCAATGCATCAAGTTTCTATGAGTTGTCACTTTCAGTCATCTTCTTCCTTAATTTTTGAACCTCTTCCAAAAAAATAAGGATCTCGTCTAGCTTCTTGTATTGCGATCGAGTAAGGACCATACACAAGATACCCCGTTCACAGGATCTGATTGCTTAACTTGGTACGAGTTGCCGTGCGAGCATATTTGATCGTAGAATTATTAAAGGTGGGTTGAGAAGAAGACAATAGAAAACATAAGACAATTCAGTTTTAACGAAGGAAAAATACATTCTCTAGATTATGAGTATCATTTATTTACAAATATCTCTCACAATCTCTAGAATAGAGAACAATCCTTTCTAATCTCAAATCTCACGGAATTCTCCTTAGGAATCCCTAAACAATAGGGTTTTAATATATACAAAACCCTATAACCCAAATCCCAGCAGGAAATTACAATTCAGCCCAAAACCGCTATGAGTCGACTCATGAGTCGACTCAAACGTGCACGAACCCCCTTGAGTCGACTTATGATTTTATAAGTCAACTCAACAGAAACTTTTGTTAACTGGAGCGGGTTTCATAAGTCGAATCATGCCAACCTTGAGTCGACTCATGTCAGACTTCAGTCGACTCATGAGCTGAAAACTGCACGCTTCGATTTTGCGCTCCACCGTTTCACACTTTAACCTGACGCTTCTATTCTCAAGCTATCATGAGAATCAAGTATCCTCAAACTCCCATAAGGATCGCTAAGCTCCCAAAGAGAAGATATACTCGTATCACCGCAACACGATACCGATCAATATCCTTTTCCGTCTTTTGACAGTTATTGCGTGATATTTCCCTGCCATGGCTGATATATTAGCCAATATGATGGTAGATATGTCCTTTTATAAGGCTTGTCACTAAACAATATTGATTTGCAAAATTTCTTTAATTTTTTAGCAAAATTCCTACTAGATGAATTTTTTAGTAAATTCTAATAGGCCATTTTTCCTATGTAATTTTCTACAATTAGTTAATGATCCTAAACATATATTATTTATAATTTTGTATGCTTAGATTTCATTAAGCATCTTTAGATTATATTTTATATTATACATGTGCGTCATCCGATATGGCACTCCAATATTTACTACATATCCCTGATAACTCCCAACATCCGCAACCCAACATGGATTTTGACCGTCCAATATTTTTCCGATATCCGATATTTAAGAAATAATAAGTGGTCAGACGCTCTTATATGAATACAACGCTAAAGCCACAAACTAATATGTCAAATCTGGTTTGTTTTTAAGAACCAATGTGGTAAATTTTTGTGTGCCTCTAGGCTTGCTTTCTTGGGTAACAAGGCTGTGTTAGGTTAAAATTAATAGAAAAGTGCAGATTAACAACTAAGATTGGTAGACCAAACAGGTTTGCATGTTGAGATATACAGCTCTTGGAAAAAATATGTCCTGCTAGTGAGTCTAGAATCTCTCATAGTACAGAATGAGGTTAGTGAAAGTGGCTAACATCTTTGTCCAATTGAAAAACATGCATCCTCAATCTATCTCCAAAGAATAGGGACAAATGAAAGCAGATATCCAAAGCATATAGGTGAAACAAATGTCCAAGCATAGGTGAAATATCCTATCAAGCTTCCAAGTAAGAAGTCTTGAGTTCGATCCCGCTAATCAGAGATCCGTTCCCCAATAAATGAAAGTTACACACCCAGCAGAAACATGGCTGTCAAGATAAAGAGAATATGCAACATAAGAACGTAATGATGCAGGAGATAATATATCAGTCCTAGTATAAGACAGGTGACTTGATGAATTATTGTGGTTGTCATGCATTTCATTGTGGAAGTTATACTACTGAAATATAAATCAAGAAGCTGAAAATTAATGTTATGCTTGTGATTTCTCCAAGTGCAGAGAAGTACATAATATAGTATAAACTCATAGAATAATTAACATGAGAAATAATGGCAGTGATCGTTGGCATTGCTCATGTCTTCCTGGAAAAGGTAGATTCTTCTCTAGGACCTTCACTGATAGATGTCATATCAAGCAAAGGATAATAACATTGTTACATCCTGCAAATGTTACTCTTTCAGGTGAAGATAATGAAAAGTGGCATAGACAAGGACATTACACTATGTTAGAAAGATAGGTGAAGTATTGAGATACAAACCCATAGGCATATATCTGCACAAGACACTGAAATTTCTTAAAAGGTATGCAAAACAATGATAGAAAAATTACATTGAGGTATGTCTGATACTCCACCAGTGTTAAAGTGTTTATGTAATTTCAGAACATAAAAGCTAAGACTTTTCAATTGATAATTGTTGTCCTAAAAAACCATCAAGAATCTTTTGTTGGAGACCAGAATTGATTATAAGGACTTCAACATTAAGGCACAGTCTAGGAAAAGGAAGCATGCTGGAGTAAGTACCATGAATAACTAACTTTTAGTGACAAACTATACAAATAGACTCCAAGCAACTGACCGCTCCAAATTGAATTATACTTCTCAAGGAAAAGGGTAGAGCACAATATAAGTTCAAAGTCACAAAAAAATGTCAAGAACAAGAAATTGCTGCAATTTTGAACTATAGAAAGCTAACTTTATATTCATGGCTTGAACCAAGTTCATGGCTAGAACCAATAACTAAGCTCATACATGTTTTTCCAATAGGAGTAGGATAATAGCGAGCAATTAATTTGGCTTTTTTACAAGAAAATTGAAGTTATGATTCCACAAGCTTAGTGAAATAATGGTGCAAATAAAGACCATAATGTCTGAAGATATCCAGTTAAGCATAAAATACTGGAGGTTGAAAATCAGATATCAAAATCTGATCGAGAAGTGGTGACATTAAAGAAATTCATCATAGGTGCTCGTCATAAAAATGAAAGTTACTGACTGTGCTCATTGCATAACTGTATAAGTTGTTAAGAAATTGAGAGTGGTGATATTAAAAGAAATTCATCAGGATACTAGTAATAAAAATGAAGAGTTGCTGACTGTGCTCATCGCATGACTGTAGAAGTTGTCAAGAAATTCAAACAAGAAAACAAATTTCAAACTTAACGAAGTAGATACTTTTCAATATATGAAAATGAAAACTATAGTAATTAATCAAGTGAAAGTATAAGGGTGTTAAACTTGAATGAGCAAGTTCTAGATCTGGAAGATAGTGAATAAAATGCTCAGGAAGCACTATTTTCCACCCAAGGAAGAAAACATCTTTATCTATTCAAAATACTTACTTCTATCCAGCATAAAAACAAGATTACTGATTACAGAAGTATTAAGGATTATGTCAAATTATCTGGGGAATTCTCTTAGCATTGCAACTCCGTAAGCAACATAACAAAACCAGGCCATCAAATCTACAAAGACACAAAATTGCAAGAGATAATGATGATTCCAGTTGAGAGTAGATACCAATACATGTTGACTCAAACGCTATCTAATTTTATTTTATTTTTTTTTCCCAAGCAAGATCTATGGGCAACAGTATGCGTTTTAAACTTAACAATTTAAATTAGAAGAAAAAAGAAAAAAAAACTCAGCAATCACTCCGTTTAGTTACACAGAACTGAAGAACAATCCTGAAAAACCCAAGAATTTGAACAAAAGATAAAATTAAGTTAGGACAGATGTACTATCTGAAATTGAATCCATAATGCACATTAACAAGCTGAACTATTGAAAATTTCTATGTTAACTATATAGTGACCAAGGCTCCTCTTGCTAGAGGGTTGTATTTCCACCTTACTTGAATTTCAAGAAGAATCGAGTTCCAAAAGTAAATACAGCTAAAAGGTAGAGTAAACCTACAGTTGCACTTTTAGTTTCTAATCTTTAATTCTATTGGATTGTACGGATAATTAGTTCACACCCTCCCCCAAAAAATGAGAGAAGCAATTGTACTCTTCAAAAAAGTAGGAATTTCTCTTCAGAAAAAATTTGTCCTATTAAAGCATCAATTAGATTTGAAAATGACTAAGTACAGATATAAGAATCATGAGAGTGCACAGGAATATTTAGTGAATTTTTCAAGAACTAAAGTTTTGATAGGAGCAAATAGCAACTACTTCATTATTGATGCAGTCATGCAATGCAAGGAGGTAATACCATGATTGAATCCATAGCTCTCGCTCGAAACAAAACAGTCAATCATATATTTGCAGACTACAAATTATCTATGAAGCTATTTTAAATGTTAGCATCTTAAAATTCATTTACATGAATAGCATGCTTTTAACCACCAAATAGCAAATTTGCAGGAAAACGAACTTGTGAAGTGTGGGACCTACCCACGTAAAGCATCAAGTGTGAATGCGGGGTGCAAACCGCGTGAAGAGAAGCCCATGAAGCCCCACCCGTACTCGTGCTTATAAATGCACACGAAAAAATATCGCCTAGGTTTTTGTGCAAGGTAAGGAATTGTTTTCGGCTGTGTTCTTCTGACTGTGACAGAGTGCAAAGGAGATTTGTGATTTGGTTTTTACGGCTGGCTGCGTGCAAGTACGAAGGTGCAAAGAGAATTCTTTTGTGGCTGCATGTTGTAGGCATATAAAATTGCTTATAGGTCCCTTAGCATAGCTCGGCACAAACCGACGAACCAACGAGGCGACGAGGTTGACGAATCGCACGCAAGCAACGGAATACATCCATTCGAGCATGGAATCAAGCCAACGGTTCGGGGAATCAACGAGTCATTCAAACAAGAGCGGACTCGGACGAATCACGATCGAATCAAGATCGGTTTCGGACTCAAACTCAGAAGTGGATTTACTGCCAAATCAGGATTCGGATCGACTGCCAAATCAGGTCAACAAATCGAGTCCAGATAAGTGTTTGCGGAAAAAGTTGCTGTATTCATTGCTGCATTCATTACAACTTTGATCGTTACAATGAAATAAAAAGATAGTCTTTTTATAAGACCTTTGCACAATGAAAACAAAAGAAATACAACTCCTTTCAAACAAACGCAAGATCTGTTTGTCATCTCTTGCTTGCGTGGGTCTTTGGCCTGTGACGGGGACGTTGATATCCGTGGACCACCGGGGCAATCAGATCTGTTCCGAGAAAATCGGGCAGAGCTTCGTCTATCCGCGAAGGGATATAGAAGCAGAACTTCGTCGATCCGCGTGAGATCTAGAAGCTATAAGCGTATACCTCGGCTATAGCGAGGTATTAGCTCTTCTTAGTATTAACGCTAAAGGCTAATACTAAGGCTCGGACGGGTGACGAAGGCTCTGATCAAGACCTCTCCTCTTCTTGATGAAGCTCACGGCCACTCTCCACTGCAGCAGGGCTTCGCCAAGGCTCTCCAAAATTCCTCCTGATCCCTAGGGGGGTGTCTCGGCTCCAAAACCGAGACACCCCTTGGGGTGTCTCGGCCATGGCTGAGACACCCCCCATGGGGTGTCTCGGCCATGGCCGAGACACCCCCCTTGGGGTGTCTCGGTTGTGGCCGAGACACTCCTTAGGGGGTGTCTCGGCTATTGGCCAAGACCTGTTTGGGTGTTCCGCCGTTGACTCGCGGTTGATTCGTCGTCCGGATTCGGATTTGAGTGATTCCGGGTGCGTTGGATGCGCGACGAAGAGTTTGACCCGCTCTGGTGATTGGATTATCTGTAGAGTGGTCGAGGCATGAAGGGCGTTGTCCTTTTTGTGAACAGTGCCGGGCTTCCCGATTGGTCCGGGTCTTCGTGATTCCGAAGTCCTATCCGCTCATGTAACTCGTCGATTCACTTCAGTCGTTCGTCGACGTCGATTAGGCTCATGTGGATCGGATGGTGACGTTCATCGTTGTTCTTTAACACTGAACTGTTTGTGGAGACCTATAGGCAATTTTCGATGCCTACAGATACCCCCTCCAAAGTGTTCCTGACTCGTTTCTTTTATAGAAGAGGCTGGAATACTTTGGATGTGATTGGTCTAGCCTTCAGTCGGTGTAAGGACCTGTAGTTAGCTTCAACTCTTGGCTCCTTTGATTTTTGGTCTATTCGATGCTTTGACGAATAGCCGAAGTTCTTCCGGCACTGCGTTTATCGCTTGGCCGTCATCGGAGTCTCGAGTTTGCAGCTGATGAATTGAGTTTGGCTCGTGTCATTGAGTTGACTTTGAACTACCTCCGCCACATTGTGCTGGCTTAGGGTTTCGGATCCCTGTGTGTTGCCTTTTTTGTCGCAACGTGTTGACCGACGTTGACCTAGAGTTACGCGTTGACCGGCGTTGACCCTAGGGTTTTGAATCGTCAAACGTTGACTTTGGTTGCAACGCGTTGACTGGCGTTGACCTAGGGTTACGCGTTGACCGGCGTTGACCCTTAGGGTTTCGAATTGTCGAATGTTGACTTTTGTTGCAACGCGTTGATTGGCGTTGACCTAGGGTTACGCATTGGCCGGCGTTGACTCTAGGGTTTCGAATCGTCGAACGTTGACTTTTGTTGCAACGCGTTGACTGGCGCTGACCTAGGGTTACGCGTTGACCGGCGTTGACCCTTAGGGTTTCGAACCGCCATTAACACAGTTTATACTCGTACGTTTGCTGGAGTATACACAGTTTAAGCTCTTAAGGTATTGGAGCATGGCGGTCCCGAATGTTGGAGCTACAGGACCAACTGTTAAAGCTGATTCATCTGCATGTGTGGATTTTATCCTGAATTTATTGGATGCTCAAGTCACGAGACCAACTAATGAAGTTGATGCGTCAGTGACTCGCATTTGTAGAATTTTTGGCAAATTCTCAGCCCTCAACGGGTTTGGTAAGCCTTTACCGACTACCGTTTGAGTCGGGCTAGCATGCGGATTATCAAAATCCGTTCGGCATGTGCTGTTGTGCTAAGAGAGTTAACGCTCTTAGTGCTACGATATTGAATACGTAGACTTCGTCTTTCTCACGGGAATAGACTACCCGGCGACGCGTGTTAGGCGTTGACTTTAGGATTTTTGGCAAATCCCCAGCCTTCAACGGATTTGACAAGCCTTTACCGACTACCGTTTGAGTCGGGCTAGCATGCGGATTGTTTAAGTCCGCTCCCATGTGACGTCAAGCTAAAAGAGTTAACCCTTTTAGTGCTACGATATTGAATACGTAGACTTCGTCTTTCTCACAGGAATAGATTACCTGGCAACGCGTGTTAGGCGTTGACTTTAGGATTTTTGGCTAATCCCCAGCCTTTAACGGATTTGACAAGCCTTTACCGACTACCGTTTGAGTCGGGCTAGCATGCGGATTGTTTAAGTCCGTTCCGCATGTGACGTCGTGCTAAGAGAGTTAACGCTCTTAGTGCTACGATATTGAATACGTAGACTTCGTCTTTCTCACGGGAATAGACTACCCGGCAACGCGTGTTAGGCGTTGACTTCATCCCTGTCTTTTCTGAAAGCAAAGACAGAGGAAAAGTTGCTATGATTTTGAATACATAGACTTCGTCTTTCTCACGGGAATAGACTACCCGGCAACGCGTGTTAGGCGTTGACTTCATCCCTGTCTTTTCTGAAAGCAAAGACAGAGGAAAAGTTGCTATGATTTTGAATACATAGACTTCGTCTTTCTCACGGGAATAGACTACCCGGCAACGCGTGTTAGGCGTTGACTTATCCCTACCCGTGCATCGAGTGCCCAGTTTGGAAGTTGAGAATCGTGTCTTTTCTAAAAGCAAAGACAGATTGAGAAACGGGAGAGGAAGAATTTTATATTCTATCTCCCGGTGCTGAAGAGGAAGAATTTTATATTCTATCTTCGGCCGGAAAGGGAACTTGAGGTGGGATCCCCCACCCCCAGAATCCGGAATGATGAACTGGGAGTGGGTTCTCCACTCCGAGCATCGGAAAGGTCCGAGGAGAGGAAGAATTTTATATTCTATCTCCCGGTGCTGAAGAGGAAGAATTTTATATTCTATCTTCGGCCGGAAAGGAGACTCGGGGTGGGATCTCCACCCCCAGAATCCGGAAAGGTGAAACTAGGAGTGGGATCTCCACTCCGAGAATCGGAAAGGTTCGAACGACCCTAATGTCGGAAGGTTTGATCACTCGATTTGAAAGTGGACCTCTCGTTCATTGGGGGGAATCGAGAGGGGATTGTGGCTTTTGGCCCTAACTTTTATAGGTTTGACCAGAAAGCAAAGAAAGTGGAATACGGGTAGCAAAGAGAGTGCCAACTCGTATTATAACTCAAAGGGAGACTTTAATGCTAGGTGATCATGACCTAACATGTTGAGCCTGAGAAATGCCAACGATGGGCAAGTGGAAACGTTGGTGGATCCCCTGTCGTTTAATTTGATCAGCGGATGGTTTGGGGAGGAAAGATTAACCTATCCTCATAAGAGTTAGAGAATGAGAAGAGACATTCCGGCCTTCTGAGTTTGAATGTGAATTTCTTATTCACCAATTCCACAATGATTGGGTTATCCCTAAGAATACCCATGTGGTATTCTTCCGGGAACTTCCCGATACATTGGATTATCCACCCCCAGCTTCTCTCTTGGAACTGGGTTTGACTTTGTTATCCGACCGGATTATCCTTAAGAATATTAGCGTAATATCCTCCAGGAACTTTCCGTCAAAAGTGGGAAACAGTTTAGGCTCATATACCTATTGGAGTATGTAGAGGGCAGTTTAACCTCATGCACCTGTTGGAGGATTGAGAAGCAGTTTATACTCGTATACTCTTCGGAGTGGTAAGAAGCAGTTTATACTCTTATACTTGTCGGAGTCATGAGAAACAGTTTATACTCGTGTACTCTTTGGAGTATTGCCGTTCTCAATTGGCTTACCCTAGCGTTATGATGCCAGCTTCAACCAAGGTCTGGATGCTATTCTTGAGAGCAAAACAATCCTTGGTGGGATGGAGGATCGTCCTGTGGTACTCGCATTACATTGGATCCGCAGAATCGTCAGCTTCCTCCTGATTCATGATGGGCGGGAGCTTGATTTTGTTGTTTTCGAGTCAGCTTCCTCCTGATTCATGATGGGCGGGAGCTTGATTTTGTTGTTTTCGAGAAGAGACTCGAAGATAGCTGGAACGTCTTCGTCTTTGAACGAGTACTCGTTTTGGAGCGTCTCGTCCGAATTCTCCTGCTGTTCCTAGGACTGCTGTTGCGACGTTTGATTATCGTCGATAACCGTTGCAGGTGCGTCCCCTTCATCATGCGGTACAAGATCCGAATCCAGAGGGTTGACCATCTGTTGGCTCCTCTCAGCTTTCTTCCTTTTGAGGAACCGTTCGGCCTGTTCTCCGCGTACCTTCAACTCTTTCCAGGTATTGAGCGGCTCTGTTCCCAAAACATCCAAGATGTTAATGGACAGGTTGTTCTGACAAGTCTGCAAGATGAATTCCTCTGAGACGGGATCTTTGCAGTTCATTGCCTGATTGCGGAAGCGTTTGATGAAGGTATCCACCGGCTCTCCGTCTTTTTGCTTCATATCGAAGAGTGTCCTGATCGACACTTCGATGTCATCATCGAAGAAATGAGCGAGGAACATGCTTTCCAGGTCCTCCCAGCTGTTGATGCTTCCGGGCTTGAGACGGCGGTACCAATCGAAGGCGGGCCCGCGAAGGGTGCCAACGAATGACCGAACCATCAAAGGCTCGTTGCCAGAAATCACCCCCAAGTGGGACTTGAAGTAGATCAGATGCTGAGTGGGCGAGCCCTTCCCGCCGAACGGCGTGAAATTGATCAGGTTGAACTTTGCCGGATATAGGATCGAATCCCACTCTTTCGGATAAGGACACGGAATGCCGGTCCTCTTCACCTCTCGAGCAGACATCAGGGCGTCAATTTTTCTTTCGAGCTCCTTCATCTTTTCGGCCTGATCTCTATCCTGTTTTGGACAATCGTCGAGAGGAATAATACGGCCACCCCCAGTGTTGTCATCACTGGTGGGTCCACCCCCAGCGTTGTTATTTTTAGTGGGGCCACCCCCAGTATTCTTGGGCGGTGCGTCGGCCATGACGATTTCGACCACCTCCGGATCGCTGTTGACTGCAGCGTTCTGGGTGCGACGATTGGACTCAACTCGCTGGTTTGACAAAGCTCGGATTCGTTGATCGTGCATTTGTCTCATCTCTTGCATAGCCACTTCCATTTCAAACTTGAAGATTTCCTTCTGCTTAGTCAGGGCCTCTTCAATGATTTTGGCTATCTGATCTGTGTTGGCCATGAACACCTCTCGAGCTTGCCCTATGCTAGACGTTGTATCGTCGGAGGCGAGCGCGGAATGAGAATCTGAGAACTCATCATCGGAATGGACTCCTTCATGGACTCCATGGTCGTTGTTATATCCGACGGCTTCTAGCTGAAGCTGAGCTATTCCCGAATTGACCTTGCTTCCTGGAGAGAAATTAAGGTCGGAACCACTTGACATGATTGGGGATTTTCCCTTGTTGACCATGTTGATGGTAACTTCTAGGAGTTCATCATCTCGATCAACCGATCCTCTTTGGTGAGAATGCCTTGATTTGGGCTTCGTTATCCCATCGGAAATTCCCTCGAATATCGAGACCCTCTGTGGAGCGGTCTTGGGGCAGCAACAGGTTGATAATACTGCCCTGATAAGTTTGGTACACGGGCAGTGAGAATCCGCTTCCCGGGTGTTTCTCTTTTGAGATTCATTCGCACCCCCAGCCTGATAGTACAACTCACTGACTTTACAGTCGGAGTAACCTATCAGCCGCTCACAGGGGTTCTCAGGTATAACGCGTTTGTCTGTCCGACGCGTCTTCTTCTGAGTAAACACTACCTTGTTGGCCTCTGCAAGAGTCGCACGTTTGGAATCACTCCTTTGTGAGGGTGAAACCTTAACGGGCTCTTGGTCTTTTGCACACACCGCCGAGCTGGCCGTTGTAGGAATCCGTTTGTTAGGAGATTGCGTACGACCCCCAGTTCGTATGTTGGCTTGAAGCTCCTTCAATGATCCCCAGCTTTCCTTGACAAGAGCTTTTCCTCGATTCTCGGGTAGAGCACCGATACGGTTGTTCAGAGGATTCCTAGACTTGGGGAAATCCACGCTACGGTGGGGCTTTACCGGAGGTTCGGGATCTGAAATTGACGAAGGTTGGAGAGCAATATTACCTGCTATTACCTTAGGCGTTGATTTGACCTTTGGTACCCAAACTCGTTCGGATCTCGGCGATCTCTTAACGGCCTCTCCCTTTAGCATTTCTCGTGCTTTTTGGACCAGGGCTCGGGCATGCGCACGCAAGGCGCGGCGCTTCTGGATTCGCTCCTCGAGAGTAGAACGGGTTCTTTTGACATGAACCCATTTATTCGTTTCTGTTTCGGAGGAGGGGCTGGTTGTTTGCCGTTGTTGCTCCTGGCGTTGCCTGGATTTTAGATCCACGTTATAGCGGATCCCATCCATTGGCTCCAAAGCCTCGGCCAGCTGACGAGCAAGACGTTGACGTCGTCTTTGTCGTGCTCTCTTTGACACTGCGGGGGCGTCTTCAGAAGCCATCTCTTCGGCAGAAGAGGAGTCCGGATCTGCGATCTCGATCACGTTGGACGACGCGGGGACATCGTGGTGCAAGTGCAGAGGAGGAGTCCGGATCTGCGATCTCGACCACGTTGGACGACGCGGGGACGTCACGTGGTGCAAGTGCAGCGGCGGCAACGGGGTCTTGGATTTTCGAGCTGAAGGACCTACAAACATTTATGAAAGAGGTTACCTTTCTGTACCCGTTTGGAGAGGCGGATCTGGAGGAGGAGGAAGAGAGGCCTTCTTTGAACTGTTGTCGATCGAACTCGTATTCTTCATTCACCCCGATCTTGAGTGCTGGTTGCGTCACGACGGCGTCGGTTGCGATGCCGTTGGCTCCCACTGTGGTCGCCAGCTTGTTTGCGGAAAAAGTTGCTGTATTCATTGCTGCATTCATTACAACTTCAATCGTTACAATGAAATAAAAAGATAGCCTTTTTATAAGACCGGTACACAATGAAAACAAAATAGATACAACTCTTTTCAAACAAACGCAAGATCTGTTTGTCATCTCTTGCTTGCGTGGGTCTTTTGCCTGTGACGGGGATGTTGATATCCGTGGACCACCGGGGCACTCAGATCTGGTCCGAGAAAATCGGGCAGAGTTTCGTCTATCCGCGGGGGATTTTAGAAACTCTGAACTTCGTTGATCTGTGTGAGATCTAGAAGTTTACAGCTCCTATCTCGGATAATCGAGATATTCGCTCTACTTAGTATCACCGCTAAGGGGCAACACTAAGGAAAATAGAAAGGGGAATGAAGAAGGAGGCTCCTTTGCTGCAGAAGGCTCGCTCACTCCTCGATCCGGCAGGGCTTCGCCGCTCTCTTAGAAAACCCCGACTCCTTCCTCCGGCAGGGCTTCGCCGCTCCTCTCTGGAATTTCAGATCTCAAAGGCTAGAGCTCTAGATCTGAAATTCCTCTCCCAAAACCAAGGCCAAGAGAATGGAGGCCCTAGGGGCCTATTTATAGGAAAACAAAGGGGGGGTAGGGGCTGGTTGAGGACACCCCCTAGGGGGGTGTCTCGGCTCCAAAACCGAGACACCCCTTGGGGTGTCTCGGCCATGGCCGAGACACCCCCAAGGGGTGTCTCGGTTTTGGAGCCGAGACACCCCCCTAGGGGTGTCCTCAACCAGCCCCCTACCCCTCTCCTTTTCCTATAAATAGGCCCCTAGGGCCTCCATTCTCTAGGCCTTGGTTTTGGGTGAAGGTTGGGACAATCATATCCAAAGTATTCCAGACTCTTCTATAAAAGAACGAGACTGAAATACTTTGGAGGGGGTATCTGTAGGCATGTAAAATTGCTTATAAGTCCCTTGGCATAGCTCGGCGCGATGATTCGACAAACCATCGAGTGACGAGGCGACGAGGTCAACGAATCGCACGCGAGCAACGGAATGCATCCATTCGCGTGCGGAATCAAGCCAATGGTTCGGGGAGTCAACGAGTCATCCAAACAAGAGCGGACTCGGATGAATCACGACCGAATCAAGATCGGTTTCGGACTCGAACTCAGAAGTGGATTTACTGCCAAATCAGGATTCGGATCGACTGCCAAATCAGGTCAACAAATCGAGTCCAGACAAATCAACCGCACAACCGAATCACGGACAAAAACGGATACAACGGACAAAACCACAAAACCCAAACACCCTGAGGGGCTCGGCCGAAACCGAGCCACTTCAGGGTGGCTCGGCATGAGCCGAGCCACCTAGGGGTGGCCGGCCACTTGTGGCCGAGCCACCTCAGCCCAGATCTGTGCCTGGGCACAGATCTGGGTGCCTATAAATAGGCCATGGGATGTTCATTTGAAAAGGTTCGAACTTTGAGAGCCGAAACTCTGCCGAATTAAAGATCGAGCTTGGAGTTTTGAAGACTTGAGGATTTGAAGATTCAGATCTGATTCTCGGCGAGCGTCCACGTCACAAAAGGCAGGAGTTCGAGAGAGGTAAAGCTCAGATCTGAGATCTACACGAGATTACACTCCGGATCAAAGCTTGGCCTTTGATCCCGAGAATTAAGGGCGATTATTTTTGGTGCGAAATAATACCCGTCGAATCGTGTAGATCCGACCGGATCTAGATCGCGCGGTGGTCCACGGATTAACCCCGGCGTCGGCAAAGAACCCACACAAGCAAGAGACCGCAAAACAGGATCTTGCGATTCGTTCGACAAATAAGGAGAAAGTTGTAATTTTTTTTTCTTGTGTTATTTGATTTTCGTTGTAACCGTATCTAAAAAAGACCGGATCTTTGTAATCGATAAACTATTACAAGAATTTGCAATGGAATCAATGATGAAGAAAGCAACGATTTTCCCCGCGAATAATCTGGCGACCACAGTGGGAGCCACCGATCTCGCTGCCGAGATCGGAGCGTCGTAGCCGCGGATTCCGATCCCGATCGAGGAGGAGGTCAAGTATGAATTCGACCAGGCCAAGTTCGAGGAATACCTTTCGTCCTCGTCTGGATCTACCTCCCCCCGCAAGTCCAAGAAGTTCTCCTCCAAGAGAAAGGCTCGTTGGTTTGAAGAAGTCCCGAATACCAACGACGCTCTCACCCCAGCTGACGCCAAAGTTGCGTCAGGTGAAGTTCCACCGACCTCCAACGAGGTCAAACCCGTTCTCGTCAACGCTTCTACTGTTGAAGGCGTTGTGACTCTCTCGAAGAGAGCCCGCCAGAGGCGACGTCAACGCCTTGCGCGGCAATTCGCCAAAGCGATGGAGTCCACAGACGGGGTCCGCTACAACGCGGATCTAAAGAACAGGAGAGGCAAACAGCCTCAACAATTGAAGGATGGCGGTTCCTCAAAGCCGCCAACGAACGAATGGATCCGGGTCAAACGGAACCATTCGACACTCGAAGAGCGGATTCACAAACGCCGCACACTGCTTGCACAAGCAAGAATCCTCGTGCAGAAGGCCGAGGAATTGAAGAAAGGAAGAGTGGCCAAGAAGCCGCCATCAACCCGCCAAGTGTGGAGGCCAAAGCAGCCTCCAACCAAAGTTCAACCACCGGCGAAACAACCCATATCGCCAATAATTCCAGCAGCTTCTCCGGGAGATCATGCAGAATCGTCCCAAAGGAAGAAGCCAGTCTTGGAGCGCCTCGGTCCGATTCCCGACGAGAGAGGCAAAGCTCCAATTCAAGAACGTTTGGGCCCGATGAAGAAGCCCCGAACGACTCAACATGCTGGGGGTCGCCGTCACCTCCAACATGACAAAGAGACCAGGGCAGTCATGCGCACCAACTTGAGCATTGAAGTCCAGGAGCCCGCCGAGAACTCACACCCAAAAAGGTATGTTTCGAGGCGCGTGACTTTTGAAAGCCCTAAGAAGGCAGTTCCCCCTCAGAAGGACCCGAACGAGTTTCGGTTTTCGAAAGGCTCAGTACTGAAATGCCGAAAACAAGGCCTAGGCGTTTCCGACGAAGAAGAACGGTGGTTGA
>NC_033799.1:55083781-55091889 GCF_001876935.1 Asparagus officinalis | reverse complement strand
AGAATAGGAAACTCAGTGCCCCTGTTCCAAACTCATTCGGGCAGTATTGTCTGAATGCAGCTGCATCAAGGCGGTCCCCGAACGAGTTTTGGTTTTCGAAAGACTTAGTACCGAAGCGCCAAAACCAAGGCTTAGGCGTTTCCGACGAAGAAGAACGGTGGTTGAAGATGGAGAATTTCCGAGTGTCACCACCAACATGACCAGCAGAGGGATATCAGAGCGGGACAATCTCGAATCGATTCTGAAAGCATCCCGGCCTAGAACCCGTCTGCAGTCCGGAACCATCAAGCGGACAACCTATGGTAGGGTTCGAACAAGACTCCAACCTTCCCTGCATTACTTTCACCAAAGAAGATATGCAGACGAAGAATTCGAACCACGATCGGCCGTTATATTTCGTCGGATACATTGGCTCCAGCCAAGTCAACCGAATCCAAGTGGATCCGGGTTCTGCTGTGAGTATTATGCCGCTTCGATTGATGCATTTCCTCGGCATCCCAGTAAGCAAGTTGGCGTCCACAGGCACTGTTATTTATGGATTCAACACTAGTGGGTCAAGACCCTTGGGTAAGATCCGGGTGAAGTGCCAGATGGGAGATCTGAAGACAGAAGTCACGTGTTATGTGATCGATGCGGAGACTTCGTACAACTTACTATTGGGTCGGCCTTGGATCCATAGTAACGTGATAATTCCCTCTACTCTCCATCAGTGTTTGAAGTATGTCGACACTGACAATGAGGTTAGGACGGTGGTCGCGGATAAGCAACCATTCAAGGGGTATGAGAATTATTTCACCGATTCTCTCCTTTATGGTAACGAATCCGATACTGAACCATCGGCCCAGGGCACAGACAGCGGAGAAGAAGCTGATTCTGAAGCCGGATTCGATTACAATGGCGGTTTTGTTTTAAATGACATTGTACCCTTTGTAATCAATCTTGACGATGAACAATCGTCAGATGGAGGTTGTAACTGGCAACTTGCCGATATTGCAATAAAAGATGATTTAGAGTACTCCTTGTCTCTTGATGATGTGATAAAAGAGCTGTACGACAATCCTGAGTTGTATATGCCGATCCGATCATCCTATGTAACGAAGGAACACCTCCAGCATTCTTTCGGAACAACCATGGTCATCCCGAACAAAGTAAGAGGTGCTAAAGAAGTGATTTACGGTAAAGGAAAAAGCTCTCCGTTACCAGATCATTTCCTAAGTGAAGACGAAGATGATGACAAACCTGGTCGACATCTATCCAAGTATAGTCCAGAAGCGCGCAAGCTCATGGAAAAGCAGGGCTACGATTTCACACTCGGAGAAGGTTTATACTTCGATCGAGGTCCTCGTAATCCAGCCAAAGCAGTATATGTACCAAAAGGTAAACCTGAGGATTATTATAAATATGGGCGAGGCTTAGGTTATGTTTCATCAGATGACGAATGTGGTTGGCAAATTATCGATCAAATTGCTAACAAAGCCAAGAAGGGATACTCTCCCGATGCTTCAGAGTGGGACTCCGATACAAGTCTGGGAGAAGTTTTCAAAACCCTAATGGCGAACATGACTACAGCTGATCCATCCACCATGGAAGACGACGATCAAATGCCAACATGGGAAGACCCGTGGGTTCACCATCTGAATATGCAGTATGGCGATAGGTTCGAGCAAAGAGAACCACCCACTGAAGATAAAATAGTCCAGATTAACATGGGTGATGAAGCTAACCCAAAGCCTATATTCATCAGCGACAGTCTTCCCCCAGATGAGAAGGAGGAATTGATTGCTCTCATCAGGGAATATATCGACGTCTTCGCATGGAATTATGAAGACATGCCAGGGCTCGACCCCAATGTCGCAATGCACCGCCTCGATATCAAGCCGGATGCCAAACCTGTCAAGCAACAGCAAAGACGGTTTCGTCCGCAGATTATGGAAGCCATTGAGGCAGAGGTTAAGAAGTTGATCGAATCAGGATTTATCCGAGAGGAACAACATCCAGACTGGTTAGCCAACATCGTTCCCGTCATGAAGAAGAATGGCAAAATCAGGATTTGCATCGACTTCAGGAACCTGAATGAAGCATGTCCGAAAGACGATTTCCCTCTCCCGATCACGGATGTCATTATCGACAATACATGTGGATTTGAGAGGATGTCCTTCATGGATGGATTTTCGGGATATAACCAGATCAAGATGCATCCAGAGGATGAGAAGCATACGGCGTTTAGAACACCCCTCGGCGTTTTCTGCTATACGGTGATGCCTTTCGGCCTGAAGAATGCCGGTGCCACATACCAGCGAGCGATGACTAAGATTTTCCAAGAACATCTCAGGAAAACAGTCGAATGTTACGTTGATGATTTGGTTGTGAAAAGCCGCAACAAGGAAGATCACATCAAGGATTTGAAGACAATGTTCGATCTCATGAGGAGTCATCAGTTGAAGATGAACCCCACTAAATCATTTCTTGGAATGTCCAGCGGAAAATTTCTTGGGTTCGTCGTCACCACTAAGGGTATACATATCGATCCTGATAAGGTGAAGGCGATACATGAATTGCAGCCCCCGAGGAATCTGAGAGAACTCAGAGGATTGCAAGGGCGTTTAGCTTATATCCGGCGTTTCATCTCAAATCTTTCTGGGAAGTGCCAACCGTTCTCTAAGCTGAACAAGAAAGGAGTATCATTCATCTGGGATGATGCCTGCCAAAAAGCGTTCGAAGATATCAAAACATATCTGGCGAACCCTCCTGTTCTCGTTGCACCGAAATCTGGTAAACCGTTCTTGATTTATCTCAAGGCGATGAACCACTCGATAAGTGCCTTACTAGCGCAAGACGATGATAACGGTCACGAACAGGCAGTTTATTACCTCAGTCGGACCTTGGTAGGCGCTGAGTCTCGATATCCGATGATTGAGAAAGAATGCCTTGCATTGGTATTTGCGATGCAAAAGATGCGGCATTACCTGGTGGGACAGACGATCTACGTTATCTCCAACGTTAATCCAGTACGGGTGTTTATGACGCAACCGGCCTCTATGAATTGGCGTCTAGCGAAGTGGGCCCTTCTCTTGTCCCAATACGATTTGCACTTCAAGCAGCAGAAGTCGATAAAAGGACAGGCGATTTGTGACCTTTTGGCGGCAAACCCGACCACAGATACGGCAGAAGTATATGATGACTTGCCGGATGAAACCCACGAGGTTAACACCACATCACACCAACAAGTATGGCAATTATACTTCGATGGTGCCTCAAGGGCAGTTAATAGAGTAATAACCCCGGGATGTCCTACAGTTTCCTCTGGAGTTGGAGTCGTCTTAATCTCCCCTGGAAAGCACGTGATGCCTCGGGCTTATTCGTTGACTAGTCCGTGCTCCAATAATGTTGCCGAATACAACGCGCTTCTCATTGGACTCAGTTTCGCCAAAGAGCTGGGGGTCGAATATCTCGAAGCTTTTGGAGATTCGCAATTGATAGTCAACCAAGTTCGCGGTGAGTATGAAGTCAGGAATCAAGACCTGATCCCGTACCACCAGGAAGCCATCAAAATGGCAGAATCTTTCGAAGAATTCTTTATTGAATACATCCCTCGTCTCCAGAACGCTTATGCAGACGCACTGGCGGCACTAGCAGTATCACTGGCACAGCCTCCCGAAGCTGAGCTGTTAGTCACAGTACGGACGCATCAACTCTGCGTACCCATATACAGTACGGAGATTGAAGAAGAAGAGGATAGAAACGTGAACGCCAAAGAGGTGAATTCAACTCAAATTGGGTCTGAGTCCCGAGATTGGCGTTTTCCTATCATCGACTACGTCCAATATGGTATCTTGCCAGAGGATGTAAAAGAAAAGGAATCAATCCGCCGAAGAGCTCCAAGATTCTTCTATAATACTGAAACCCATACATTATACCGTAGAGGGTACGACGGTCTTTTACTCCGATGCCTTTCGAACAGAGAAGCAAAGGAAGTTCTTAAGGAAGCACACGAAGGAGAATGTGGTGCGCATCAGCCCGGTCCTAAACTGTATGATCGCATCAGGAGGATGGGATATTTCTGGCCAACGATGGTTCGTGACGCAATCGAATACGCACGAGAATGCCACGCTTGCCAGATACATGCGAATTATATGCATCAACCGCCAGAGCAGTTGCACACGTCAACCACTTCATGGCCGTTCGAGACTTGGGGTATGGACATAGTCGGTCCTATTTTTCCCCCTTCAGTCAAAGGTGATCGGTTCATCCTCGCGATCACAGATTATTTCTCAAAGTGGGCTGAAGCGATTCCGCTTAGAGAAGTGAAGACGAACAACGTCATTAATTTCATCAAGCATCATGTCATCTACCGACACGGCGTGCCAAGACGGATCATTCATGACAACGGTCCGCAATTTATAAGCAACGCCTTCATCAGATTTTGTAACAAGTTCAAAATTGAAGACGTTTCATCAACACCTTATTATCCCGTCGCGAATGGATTAGCGGAGGCGTTTAACAAGACGATCATCAAGATCTTGTCAAAGCTCGTGAAGACCAATAAACGAGACTGGGACGATAAACTCGGTGAAGCACTCTGGGCTTATCGCACCACCATACGCACTCCTACGGGAGCTACTCCGTACTCGTTAGTATATGGATGCGAAGCGGTGCTACCTTTGGAAATTCAAATTCCCTCCCTTCGGATCGCTCTCGCAACGGAGATGACGACCGAAGAACAACATCAGAAGCGTCTCGAAGAGCTCGAGAGGCTGGATGAAAAGCGTTTGGAGGCTCAACAACACATCGAGTTTTACCAAGCCAGGATGTCAAGGGCTTTTAACAAAAGAGTCCGACAGAGAAGCTTCAAGGAAGGAGATCTGGTCCTCGCTGCTCGCCGACCAATAATTCTCACCTCCAAGAAGAAAGGTAAATTCGAACCCAAATGGGAAGGACCGTTTGTAATAGACACAGTCTATTCAAACGGCGCATATCGCCTGATTACTCAAGAGGGCGCCAGGCAATTAATGCCAATAAATGGGAAGTTCCTGAAAAAGTACTATCCCTAGTACATTCAGGATAACTCATTTACCGGGAAGTTCCTCGAAGAATATTACACTTAATATTCTAGAGGATAACCCAAAATCATTGTTCACCACCAAAATCCCTCACTGATCAATTTCAATTGACAGTGAGTCCACCAAAAATGTTTTTCTGGCCCTCTTGATTCTCTCCATGAGCAAGAGGTCCACTTTCAGTTCGGAGTCCCTTTTCGATAAACGAAAGAACTCCTTCCCTTTTTCTCTTTGGTTAAACCTTGTTCATGGTTATAACCGGAGTTGAAAATTCCACTTCGATAAACGAAGAACCCATTTTCAGTTTAGATAACTCATCCTATAAAAGGCAAGTTTATCTAAATTTTCCAGATTCTCGGAGTGGACACCCCACTTCTAGTTTCTTCCTCGCTGGAAATAGAATATAAAATTCTTCCTTTCCAGGATCAGGGAATAGAATATAAAATTCTTCCTTCCTTGTTTTCGGGTTCGCCTTCACCCTAAAAGAAGACCGGGAAATAGAATATAAAATTCTGCCTTTCCCGCATCGATCTTTTCCGAAATTTATCAATTTAGGATTCATCCTAGGAAGTTTATCCCGAATCCTAAGCAGGGATAAGTCTGCGCCTAACACGCGCTGCCGGTTTAGTCTTTTTCCGCACAAAAAGACACCAGAGTTCGATTCTGGGGTATTCTATCCTGAAACCTAAGCAAGGATAAGTCTGCGCTTAACCTGCGCTGCCGGTTAGTTCTTAACCGTTAAAAAGAACACTCGTCCGCATATTCAACATTGCGGCAGGTTGTTATTAATAACACCAAAATCCATGCCTTACACGCATGGGGAATGTCATCCTGAATCCTAAGAAGGGATATGCCGACGCCTAACACGCGTCGCCGGTTTAGTCTTTTTCCGAACAAAAAGACACCAGAGTCCGATTCTGGGGTATTTTATCCCGAAGCCTAAGTAGGGATAAAGTCAACACCTAACACGTGTTGCCGGGTAGCCTATTCCCGTAACAATGGCGAAGTCTATGTATTCGACATCATAGCACGAAGTCTAAGGGAGTTCATTCCCTTAGCACAACGTTACATGCGGAACGGATTCCGATAATCCGCATGCTAGCCCGACTCAAACGGTAGTCGGTAAAGGCTAATCAAACCCGTTGAAGGCTGGGGGTTAGCCAAAAATCCTAAAGTCAACACCTAACACGTGTCGCCGGGTAGCCTATTCCCGTAACAATGGCGAAGTCTATGTATTCGACATCATAGCACGAAGTCTAAGGGAGTTTATTCCCTTAGCACAACGTTACATGCGGAACGGATTCCGATAATCCGCATGCTAGCCCGACTCAAACGGTAGTCGGTAAAGGCTAATCAAACCCGTTGAAGGCTGGGGGTTAGCCAAAAATCCTAAAGTCAACACCTAACACGTGTCGCCGGGTAGCCTATTCCCGTAACAATGGCGAAGTCTATGTATTCGACATCATAGCACGAAGTCTAAGGGAGTTCATTCCCTTAGCACAACGTTACATGCGGAACGGATTCCGATAATCCGCATGCTAGCCCGACTCAAACGGTAGTCGGTAAAGGCTAATCAAACCCGTTAAAGGCTGGGGGTTAGCCAAAAATCCTAAAGTCAACACCTAACACGTGTCGCCGGGTAGCCTATTCCCGTAACGATGGCGAAGTCTATGTATTCAACATCATAGCACGAAAGTCTCAGAGAATTCACTCTCTTAGCACAACGTGACATGCGGAACGGATTTAGACAATTCGCATGCTAGCCCGACTCAAACGGTAGTCGGTAAAGGCTAATCAAATCCGTTGATGGCTGAGGGTTTGCCAAAAATCCTAAAAGTATTATGGTCAATCATTTCAAACGGAATGAGGAATCATAATAAAGATAAAGACAAAAACCAGTTCCACTAAAAGGATCAAAAGTCAAGACATTCAGCAAATAAAGTCATACATCAAAAACATGGCCAAAAATCTGCTGGTTAAGCTTAGAAAGCTTCTCATCATAAGCTTGCCTCAGCTCAGCTCTGATGGACTCCTCGTTGGTAGCTAAAGTCTTCGCAGCAACCTCCTCCGTCTCGGTCAACTTCTGCTTCAAAGATTTCAACTCTTCAGATAGAGCAGTGTGGGCTTGTTGATCCTGTACCTTCGTCATCTGAAGAATACCAAAAGTCTCCTCTTTTTCACGGAGTGCTCTTCTGAGCTGGTCTATCTCGGTCGCATAGGAGGCAAGAGAAGAGTCAAGCTCGGTGAGTGAAGATGATTTAGCAGCAAGGTGGGCCTCAACTCGGTCCACTCGATCCCGCTGCACCTGAATGTCGAACTCAGCAAGAAACCTAGCATCGCGCCATGTCTGTAAGTGAGTATCCAACTCGGCAGCGATGAATGAAGAGGCACCTGCATCCCGGAGCTCACGAAACATCTGAAGCTCACGCTCTAGGCAGTCAAGATCATCAACAATAGACTTCGCCAGATCTGGGTACCCTGCATCCCTTATTGAATTTATCTTAAGATCAAGGAATGGCTTGAACTGGTGAAGGGAAAGTCCGCTGTGGAAGAGCTTGTCAATCATAGCATTCACAAAGGAAAAGAAGGAACGGATCTCTATACAGATGACAATCTTCTCTGGGTCGTTGTCTGATAACAACTCCTTCACAAGGACGTGAAGCCGAGAAGAAAGCCCTACACAAAAAGGAGAAATCCGTCAAAAGCCTTGATGAAGAAATGAATGACATTCCTCAGTTGCTCAAGTTATACCTTCTTTGGAGGTGTAACGGCTGTGGGTGTATCAACTGGTGTAGTTGGTCTCACAGCCGGCTCAACAGGATCAGTCTCGACAAAAGCTCCTGTCAAATACAAAATAGAATTCTCAGATGCATCATATTATAGTTGCATTAGTCAAAAATTGACTGGTCCTATAATTAACTTGAAAAGAGCTAAGTACCTTCAGAAAAACCATCCTCGGGATTCTTAGGGAGCGTAGACTCTGGAAATACATCTCCAGGCAACTGATCATCAATCTGAGGAGAGCCATACATAAAGTGGAGCATCGGAGTG
>NC_033799.1:55069027-55082781 GCF_001876935.1 Asparagus officinalis | reverse complement strand
AAAGCCCCTCTACAAAATCTTGGTTTGGGCTCCACATGCCTTATCAAAATTTTGATCATGACTTCGTGGACAAAACTCATTGGATGTCAGCCCTAAATTCACTGCCCTTTTGCAAATAAGCCCCCTAAAACATTTATGGGCTGTTTTGCAAATTAACCCCTCAAATAACTCTTTGATCCCCTTGCATAAAGCACCCCTCACAATGTTTCACCAAAGGGACATAAATTCAACCCCAAAATTTCAGTTCCAATTTTGCATAAAAAACCCCACGAATTTCAGTCCCTATTTTGCAAATAAGCCCTCCAAAATTTCGGCCATATTGCCTCTTTTGCACAAAACCCCCCAAAACATTGTGTATACACAACAGTATAAAGATGTAATCTTTATCAAAAAAATAGAGGATGGTGAAGAGTAGCTTACCCAAATCAAGAGGTGTGAGAACCCTAACTCCAAGGGCCAAGACTTGAGCTTGAAGGTGGAGGGAGAAACCCTAGTGAGAGGTGAAGATTTTCGGCCAATGGGTGTCCACCAAAAATCCAAAATTTCTTATGGGTTGATGGGTGCTCAAAAGAAAATCAATGGAGGAAGTTTGCTTGGAGGGAGAAGAAGGGAAGAAGAGGGAATCTCTCTTTTGAATTTTGAAAAGAGGGGGAAAACAAAAGAAGTAATGGTTTTGAAAATTTGAAAAGAAGAGGGAAAAACAAAAGAGGTAATGAAAACAAAACAAGGGAAAGTTAAACAACCAAAAAGAGAAAAAGACAAAAGAAAGGGGAGAGGGGGTGTCTCGGCCCCAAAACCGAGACACCCCAAGGTGTCTCGGCCTTGGCCGAGACACCCCAAGGTGTCTCGGCCAAGGGCGAGACACCCCCGGGTGTTTCGAGTCCTGTTTTGTCCTCATACGCCTGTTTTGGACCCGAATACGCCCGTTTTCGTCGATTATGGGATGTTTTGATGAAAATCAACACCAATCAACATTCGATGCACGAAACCCTAAGGGTCAACGCCGGTCAACGCGTAACCCTAGGTCAACGCCAGTCAACGCGTTGCAACCAAAATCGACGTTCGATGATTCGGAATCCACACGAGTCAACGTTCGACGATTCAAAACCCTAAGGGTCAACGCCGGTCAACGCGTAACCCTAGGTCAACGCCAGTCAACGCGTCGCGACAAAGTTAACGTTCGAGGATGAAAATCCACACCAATCAACGTTCGACGATTCAAAACCCTAAGGGTCAACGCCGATCCTGCGAGTCATTGACGCATCAACTCCACTAGTTGGTCTCGTGACTTGAGCACCCAACAAATTCAGGATAAAATCCACACATGCAGATGAATCAGCTTTAACAGTTGGTCCTGCAGCCCCAACACCTGAAACCGCTATGCTCCAATACCTTAAGAGCTTAAACTGTGTATACTCCAACAAACGTACGAGTATAAACTATGTTAACATCAGGCGATCCAAAACCCTACGTCAACACCGGTCAACACGTAACCCTAGGTCAACGTTAGTCAACGCGTTGCAACCAAAGTTAACGTTTCGATGCACGAAACCCTAAGGGTCAACGCCGGTCAACGCGTAACCCTAGGTCAACGCCAGTCAACGCGTTGCAACCAAAATCGACGTTCGATGATTCGGAATCCACACGAGTCAACGATCGACGATTCGAAACCCTAGGGTCAACGCCGGTCAACGCGTAACCCTAGGTCAACGCCAGTCAACGCGTTGCGACAAAAGTCAACGCACGACAAATCATAAACCCTAGGGTAGACGCCGGTCAACGCGTAACCCTAGGTCAACGCCGGACAACGCGTTGCGACAAAAGTCAACACGTGACAACGAAAGTCAACACGTGACGACAAAAGCCAACCAAAACCCTAAGGTGGGCGCCGGTCAACGCGTAACCTTGGGTCTAATGGCGATCCGTAAACCCTAGGGTCAACGCCGGTCAACGCGTAACCCTAGGTCAATGCCAGTCAACGCGTTGCAACCAAAGTCAACGTTTGACGATTCGAAACCCTAGGGTCAACGCCGGTCAACGCGTAACCCTAGGTCAACGCCGGTCAACGCGTTGCGACAAAAAGTCAACACGCGGTGATCCGGAAACCCTAAGAAGCTCAATGTGGCAAGAGATAGTTCAAAGTCAACTCAATGACACGAGCCAAACCCAATTCATCAGCTGCAGACTCGAGACTCCGACGACGGCCAAGCGATAAACGCAGTGCCGGAAGAACTTCGGCTATTCGTCAAAGCATCGGATAGATCGAAAATCGAAGGAGCCAAGAGTTTAAGCTAACCACAAGTCCTTACGCCGACTGAAGGCCAGACCAATCACATCCAAAGTATTCCAGCCTCTTCTATAAAAGAAACGAGTCCGGAACACTTTGGAGGGGGTATCTGTAGGCATCGAAAATTGCCTATAGGTCTCCACGAACGGTTCAGTGTTAAAGAGCGCCGATGAACGTCACTATGTTGAAATTGGGTTTTCTCCTCAATGAATGAGGGGTTCTTTGAGTTCAAATGGCCAATCCTATAAAAGGTAGTGTCGTTCGAACCTTTCTGATGACACCCCAGGGGTGTCTCGGCCATGGCCGAGACACCAAGGGGTGTCCACACCTCTTGGACCCCTCTACACCCCCCTAGACCCCTCCTAGAGCCTATAAATAGCCCCCTTGGGCCTTGCTTTTGGGAGGAGGATTTTTGGAGAGCCTTGGCGAAGCCCTGCTGCAGCAAAGAGTCATCGAGCGCTTCAACCAAGGAGGAGAGGTCTACATCAGCCTTCATCACCCTTTTCCCCCCTCTTTCCTTAGTATTAGCCTTTAGCGTTAATACTAAGAAGAGCTATTACCTCGCTTTAGCCGAGGTATACGCTTATAGCTTCTAGATCTCACGCGGATCGACGAAGCTCTGTCCGATATTTCTGGATCAGAACTTTCTAGATCTCACGCGGATCAACGAAACTCTGTCCGATTTATCCGGAACGGATCTGATTGCCCCGGTGGTCCACGGATATCAACATCCCCGTCACAGGCCAAAGACCCACGCAAGCGAGACCGCACCAAAACGGGATCTCGTGTTTATTTTCGAAAAGTTGTAATCTTTGTTTTGTTGCACAAGGAGGTCTTATAAAAAGACCGACTTTTTTATAGATTCTTGTTGTAACGTTTGAAGTTGTAACAGATTCGAAAGCAATGAAAACAGCGACTTTCACCGAAAACAGAACAAACTTGATACGCTTGTCTTCTCGTTCGACTATCAACTTGAGGTTGGCTCTTCTGACGAGCCTGAGTTTGGTCAGCTCGAGTACCCTCTTGAGTTGGTCGAACTCCGTATTGAGAACAAGGTTCATTTTCTGAGTCTGTTTGGGTGCGTGGATGAGGTTCGTTATTTGAACATTCCTCAACCAATCGACCCTCGGGTTTGTCTCCTTTTGGTCGATAGTGGAAACCGTCCAACGAGACCAAGGCTCGAGCCTTTCAGCTCGTTGATGTTGTCGTTCACATCTCGAAAGTGGAGCAACAACAGATCCTGCCTCAGTCAAGACTGGACGAGTTTTAGTAACAATAGCCAGAATTTGGCTAGGTTGATCAGTAGAAACCGAAGCTCGGTTGGCTGTTTGACAACCCACTTCTTAGCCTAACGGCTAGTTTTCGGAGCCTCCTCTTTGGGGGGCAAAGATTTCTCCTCGAGACTAACTCGAGTTGAATCATCAGAAGCCACATAGGCTGAAGTCTCATAAGAGACTCTACGACACTTTCTTGCCTTCGTAGGACTCGAAGTTCCAGAGGAGAGGAACTCCTCATACTTGGATTGGTCGAACTCGATGATAAGAGTCTCGACCTTAGTTCGCACCGTGATCTAATCTGATTGTGCCACCACTAATTCATCAAAAAGAACGGCTTCTCCCACTATGGTCGCCATCTTCTGTAGGGTCGGATAATTGAAGTTAGTTGATTCTTATTTTAAGAATAGGTTCTATCGCTTGGTAAGAACCTTTTACAACCACTTACTCTCTCAATTATAGAGGAAGAGAAGATAGATTTGACTTCTCTTTTGTTTGAGGTAGGTTCTAGGTGGTGAGAGGATGCTTCACTCGATGCTTAAGTGAAGATTGCTTCCCGTTGATGATCAAAAACAGACCGCAAAGTGCTTCTGACAATGGATTAAGCTGCAGAGACCGAAGTTCTGGTCTTCGGCTTGCGTACCAGAGTTTTGCTTCCCCTAAAATCCCCCCTATCATACCTGATTGCGGCTATTTATAGAGCTTTACCACGTAACAGACGTGCTACAATTGTGAGTCGTGGGCATAGCCGACTCCTGAGATTTAGCCCACGTAGCTGACTAGGTCTTCGTAGCTACTATAACCTGATTTAATGTGGGTGACAAGCTTCGCTGAGTTGACAAACCTCGTCCTTGATGTCGAGCCTCGCTGTGTGGTGAGCCTCATCTTGATGTCGAGCCTCGCTCCATGGTGAGCCTTGTCTAGATGCCGAGCCTCGCTGCGTAGCGAGCCTCGTCTAGATGATGAGCCTCGCTATGTAGTGAGCCTGCCTTTGATTGTTGAGTCCCGTCGCGTAGCGAGCCTTGTCTTGATACTGAGCCTCGCTGCGTTGCGAGCCTCATCTATGAAAATGAGCTTCGATGCTTTCGAGCTAACTTCTGGATGACGTTTGTTTTCACGTGCGAGGTTTGTTGTAACAAGGTGTGACTCTCGTCTTTCTTCCGGTATTTTTAGGTGTCTACAGCTGCAAATCAAAAGTTAGTAGCAAAAATAATGTAAAATATAAGAACCTCACTACACTCCCTCACATGTTTCACTCAAAATATGTGTCTTTTTTTCTTAATCACTCTAATGTTCTCACCACTCTTGCCTTTTTCCACTCAATAATTCTCTTTCAGTTCTTTTGGAACTAAATGAACAATATTCAAAATTTCCAGCAACAATTCACCAAGAACTCATTAAGGAATTTTAGGTTTTTTAAAGGAAAGAATATAAAGTAAACTACTGATTATGTTTTCGAGAGCACAAGATATCAAAATTTCCACGAAAAATTTTGGTCTTTGGGTGAGGTGACTTTTGGCCTTACTAGCACGAAAAATGGAAGAAAACAAACAATTTTTTTTTGTCTTTTTTTTAACCAGAATTTTTTTCCTTTTTCTTTTTTTGGGAACTCCTTCCTGTCTTCTTCTCTTTTTTGGGGAAAAGAAATTCAGACAAACTAGGGTATGTAACTGAATTAGAAAACTAAAAGAACACGTAATAAAGAGAAAAAACAAGTTTGAAAGATAAGAAAATCTGAACTAGAACCTAGGCTCTGATACCAAATGATGTGAACCCCGACAAGAATGGCAAGACCCGACATCGAAAAAGGATCCCAAGTTCGTTCTACGACTAGACCTTGACCCTTTGTTTACTTCAAAAAAAATAAGAACCTTGGTATTGTAGGCATCGAAAATTGCCTATAGGTCTCCACAAACGGTTCAGTGTTAAAGAACGACGATGAACATCACTATCTGATCCACATGAGCCTAATCGACGTCGACGAACGACTGAAGTGAGTCAGCGAGCTACGTGAGCGGATAGGACTTCGGAACAACAAAGACCCGGGCCAATCGGAAGCCCGGCACTCTTCACAAAAAGGACAATGCCCTCCGTGCCTCGACCACTCTAAAGACAATCCAACCACTAGAACGGATCGAGCTCTTCGTCACGCATTCAACGCACCCGGAATCACTCAAATCCGAGTTCGTACGAAGAATCTACGGAGGAAAACGATCAAATGCACCTATGGACGTCTCGGAGTTCCGAAACACCCCCAGGGGTGTCTCAGAAATTCCGAGACACCCCAGGGGTGTCTCGGAATTTCCGAGACACCCTAGGGTGTCTCGGAAAATCCGAGACACCCCAGGGGTGTCTCGAAAAATCCGAGACACCCCTAGGGGTGTCTCGGAATTTCCGAGACACCCCAAGGGTGTCTCGGAATTTCCGAGACACCCTAGGGGTGTCTCGGATTTTTGGAGACACCCCAAGGGTGTCTCAGATCTGTGGAGACACCCCTGGGGTGTCCCGGATTTGTGGAGACGCCCCAAGCCCCCATTTGCCTATAAATAGCAACCCTTGGGCTCATTTTTGAGGGATCTGGATTTTTGGAGAGCCTTGGCGAAGCCCTGCTGCAGCAAACAGTGATCGAGCGCTTCAACCGAGGAGGAGAGGTCTACATCAGCCTTCATCACCCGTTCTCATCTGATCCTTAGTATTAGCCTTTAGCGTTAATACTAAGAAGAGCTAATACCTCGCTTTAGCCGAGGTATACGCTTATAGCTTCTAGATCTCACGCGGATCGACGAAGTTCTGTCCGATATTTCTGGATTAGAAGTTTCTAGATCTCACGCGGATCGACGAAACTCTGTCCGATTTATCCGGACCGGATCTGATTGCCCCGGTGGTCCACGGATATCAACATCCCCGTCACAGGCCAAAGACCCACGCAAGCGAGACCGCACCAAAACGGGATCTCGTGTTTATTTTCGATAAAGTTGTAACCTTTTGTTTTCATTTTAATCCTGTTGTAACGATTGAAGTTGTAACAGATTCCAAAGCAATGAAAACAGCGACTTTCACCGAAAACAAGCTGGCGACCACAGTGGGAGCCAACGGCATCGCAACCGACGCCGTCGTGACGCAACCGGCCTTCAAGATCCGGGTGAATGAAGAGATCGAGTATGAGTTCGACCAGCAGAAGTACGAAGAATACCTCTCTTCCTCCTCCTCCAGATCCGCCTCTCCAAGTAGGCGAAAGAAGGCATCCTCCTCCAGAGTCGTTCGTGGGACCTTCGGCTCAAAGACCCAAGATCCCTTAGCCATCGCTGCACTTGCACCACGTGGCGACTCCGCGTTGCCCAACGTGGTCAAGATCGCAGATCTGGGCTCCTCCCCTAAGAAGGTGGCTACTGAAGGCGCTCCAGCTATATCAAAGAGGGCACTCCAAAGGCGGCGTCAACGTCTTGCTCGTCAAATGGCCAAGGCTTTGGAGCCTATGGATGGGGTCCGCTACAGCGAAGATCTCAAAGCGAGACAACGCCAAGAGCAACAAAGGTATATAACCAGCCCCTCCTCTCAAGCAGGAACAAACAAGTGGGTGCGTGTTACAAGGAACCGCTCCACTCTTGAAGAGAGAATCAGGAAGCGCCGTGCACTCCTTGCGCATGCCCGAGCTCTCTTGAAGAAAGCAGAGGAGATGCAAAAAGAAGAGGCGGTCAAGACTCCGCCAAAACTCAAACAGACGTGGGTGCTAAAGGCGAACCCAACGCCTAAGACAAAAGTGAAAGAAGTTGCTGCCCAACCTTCACCAAGGCCAAATCCTGTTCCCCTTACCCCGGCACCTCCGGTAGGGTCAGGTATGAAAACAGACCCTTCAACCTCCAAGGTTCCTGTGAAAGGTCGCCTCGGTCCCTTACCAGGGAATCGAGGTAAAGTACCTATCAAGGAGCGCTTGGGTCCATTGAAAGGTCACCAAGTTTCAAATCAAACTGGGGGTCGAATTAATCCCCCCACGAAAGATGAGAAAGGGAAAGCCCCTATCACCGACCGCATCGGATTGCGAGTCGAAATACAAGAGCCCGTTCAATTTTTATGTTCACAAAAACGTAAACTTGAACGGGCCACTTTTGAGAAAACTAACAAAACATCCCATGCCAAAAGGGAAGCACACTCATCCGAGGATGATGGTGTTTTACCAAGGAGCACATGCCAACACTCTATAGGTTGCTCCAGTTACCAAGCTGATGAGCTGTACTATAGAGCTGGTGGTATGGGGAAATCTGCTTCGTTGATCCGCGTGAGATCTAGAAGCCTGAAGCGTCTATCTCGGCTAAAACGAGATATCAGCTCTTCTTAGTGATTACCGGCGAAGGGTAAATACTAAGGAAAGGGGGAACGGGTGATGAAGACTCTGATGAAGACCTCTCCTCTGTTGAAGCGCTCGACCACTCTTCACTGCAGCAGGGCTTCGCCAACTCTCCAAAAATCCAGATCCTCCAAAAATGAGGCCTAAGGTTGCTATTTATAGGCAATGGGGGCACCTTATAGGCGTTTGAGGCCTCAAGGGGGTAGGTAAGGGGTGCGGACACCCCTTGGTGTCTCGGCCATGGCCGAGACACCCCTGGGGTGTCTAGGCTTTTCCTAGACACCCCGGGGTATTTCGACTGGCCGGGACTCCGTTTAGGTGTATTTTGTTTGTTTCCCCGTAGATTCTTCGTCCGGACTTGGATTTGAGTGATTCCGGGTGCGTTGGATGCGCGACGAAGAGTTTGACCCGCTCTGGTGATTGGATTATCTGTAGAGTGGTCGAGGCGCGAGGGGCGTTGTCCTTTTTGTGAACAGTGCCGGGTTCCCGATTGGTCCGGGTGTTGGTTGTTCCGAAATCCTGTAAACTCACGTTGCTCGTCGATTCACTTCAGTCGTTCGTCGACGTCGATTGGACTCATGTGGATCGGATAGTGACGTTCATCGTCGCTCATTAACACTGAACCGTTTGTGGAGACCTATAGGCAATTTTCGATGCCTACAGATACCCCCTCCAAAGTGTTCCGGACTCGTTTCTTTTATAGAAGAGGCCGGAATACTTTGGATGTGATTGGTCTAGCCTTCAGTCAGCATAAGGACCTGTGGTTAGCTTCAACTCTTGGCTCCTTCGATTTTCGGTCTATTCGATGCTTTGACGAATAACCGAAGCTCTTCTGGCACTGCGTGTATCGCTTGGCCGTCGTCGGAGTCTTGAATTTGCAGCTGATGAATTTGGCTTGTGTCATTGGTGTTGACTTTGAACTACCTCCGTCACATCGTGTTGACTTAGGGTTTTGGATCACCGTGTGTTGACTTTTTGTCGCAACGCGTTGACTGGCGTTGACCTAGGGTACGCGTTGACCGGCGTGGACCCTCAGGGTTTTGATTCGTCAAAGGTTGACTTTTGGTTGCAACCCGTTGAATGGGGTTGACCTAGGGTTACGCGTTGACCTGCGTTGACCCTTAGGGTTTTGAATCGCCAAACGTTGACTTTTCTTGCAACGCGTTGACTGGCGTTGTGACCGGCGTTGACCCTTAGGGTTTTGAATCGTCGAACGTTGATTGGTGTGGATTTTCATCCTCGAACGTTGACTTTTGTCGCAACGCGTTGACTGGCGTTGACCTAGGGTTACGCGTTGACCGGTGTGGACCCTTAGGGTTTTGGCTCGTCAAACGTTGACTTTTGTTGCAACGCATTGACTGGCGTTGACCTAGGGTTACGCGTTGACCGGCGTTGACCCTTAGGGTTTTGAATCGTCGAACGTCGATTGGTGTGGATTTTCATCCTCGAACGTTGACTTTTGTCGCAACGCATTGACTGGCGTTGACCTAGGGTTACGCGTTGACCGGCGTCTACCCTTAGGGTTTTGAATCGTCAAACGTTGACTCGTGTTGCAACGCGTTGACTGATACAGCAACTTTTTCCGCAAACAAGGGTTTGAATCGTCGAACGTTGACTTTGGTTGCAACGCGTTGCTTGGCGTTGACCTGGGGTTACGCGTTGACCGGCGTTGACCCTAGGGTTTACGGATCGCCATTAACACAGTTTATACTCGTACGTTTGCTGGAGTATGCACAGTTTAAGCTTTTAAGGTTTGGTTGCAACGCGTTGCTTGGCGTTGACCTGGGGTTACGCGTTGACCGGCGTTGACCCTAGGGTTTACGGATCGCCATTAACACAGTTTATACTCGTACGTTTGCTGGAGTATGCACAGTTTAAGCTCTTAAGGTATTGGAGCATCGCGGTCCCGAATGTTGGGGTTGCAGGACCAACTGTTAAAGTTGATTCATCTGCATGTGTGGATTTTGTCCTGAATTTGTTGGGTGCTCAAGTCACGAGACCAACTAGGGGAGTTGATGCGTCAATGACTCGCAGTTATAGAATTTTTGGCAAATCCTCAGCCATCAACGGATTTGACAAGCCTTTACCGACTACCGTTTGAGGCGGGCTAGCATGCGGGTTGTTTAAATCCGTTCCGCATGTGACGTTGTGCTAAGAGAGTTAACGCTCTTAGTGCTACGATATTGAATACGTAGACTTCGTCTTTCTCACGGGAATAGACTACCCGGCGACGCGTGTTAGGCGTTGACTTTAGGATTTTTGGCTAATCCCCAGCCTTCAACGGATTTGATTAGCCTTTACCGACTACCGTTTGAGTCGGGCTAGCATGCGGATTGTTTAAGTCCGCTCCTATGTGACGTTTAAGCTAAAAGAGTTAACCCTTTTAGTGCTACGATATTGAATACGTAGACTTCGCCATTGTTACGGGAATAGGCTACCCGGCAACGTGTATTAGACGTTGACTTATCCCTACTTAGGCTTCGGGATAAAATTCCCCGCGCGTGTGAGGCACGGATTATGGTGTTATTAATAACAACCTGCCACAATGTTGAATATGTGGTCTTTTGTCCTTTTTACGGTCAAAGACTAACCGGCCATGTGTGTTAGACATAGGCTTTGGGATTTTTGGCAAACCCCCAGCCATCAACGGGTTTGATGTGCCTTTACCGATTACCGTTTGAATCGGGCTAGCATGTGAATTATTAAAACCCGTTTCACATGTAACGTTGTGCTAAGAGAATTGCTTCTCTTAGACTTAATGCTATGATTTTGAATACATAGACTTCGTCTTTCTTACGGGAATAGACTACCCGGCAACGCGTGTTAGGCGTTGACTTATCCCTACTCAGGCTTCGGGATAAAATTCCCCGTGCATCGAGTGCCCGGATTTGACAATCGTGTCTTTTCTAAAAGCAAAGACAGATTGAGAAACGGGAGAGGAAGAATTTTATATTCTATCTCCCGGTGCTGAAGAGGAAGAATTTTATATTCTATCTTCGGCCGGAAAGGGAACTTGAGGTGGGATCCCCCACCCCCAGAATCCGGAATGATGAACTGGGAGTGGGTTCTCCACTCCGAGCATCGGAAAGGTCCGAGGAGAGGAAGAATTTTATATTCTATCTCCCGGTGCTGAAGAGGAAGAATTTTATATTCTATCTACAGCTGGAAAGGAAACTCGAGGTGGGATCTCCACCCCCAGAATCCGGAAGGATGAAACTAAGAGTGGGATCTCCACTCCGAGAATCGTAACAATTCGGATAACCCTAACTGTCGGAAGGTTTGATTACCCGATTTGGAAGTGGACCTCTCGTTCATTGGGGGAATCGAGAGGAGATTTTGGCTGTGGCCCTAACTGTATGAATGTTTGACCAAGCAGGAGTTTGAGACGACCTAACTGTCGGAAGGTTTGATCGCTCGATTTGAAGGTGGACCTCTCGTTCATTGGAGGAATCGAGAGGGGATTTTGGCTTTGGCCCTAACTTTTATAGGTTTGACCAGAACGCAAAGAGAGTGGAATACGGGTAGCAAAGAAAGTGCCAACCCATATTACCACTCAAAGGGAGACTTTAATGTTAGGCGTTTAGGACCTAGCACGTTGAGTCTGAGAAACGCCAATGACTGGCAGATGGGAATGTTGGTGGGTCCACTGTCGTTTGATTTGATCAGCGGATGGTTTGGTGAGGAAAGATTAACCTACCAGAAGATTGGATCTCTTCTCACAAAAATAACTCATAAGAGTTAGAGAATAAGAAGAGACATTCTGACCTTCAGAGTTCGAATGTAGATTTCTCCTTCGTCAATTCCACAAAGACCGGGTTATCCCTAAGAATACCCATGTGGTATTCTTTCGGGAACTTCCCGATGCATTGGATAATCCACCCCCAGTTTCTCTCTTGGAACTGGGTTTGACTTGGTTGTCCGACCGGGTTATCCTTAAGAATATTAGCGTAATATCCTCCAGGAACTTCCCGTCAATGGTAGGAAATAGTTTAGACTCATATACCTATTGGAGTATCAGGGAGCAGTTTAACCTCATATACCGGTAGGAGGAATGAGAAACAGTTTATACTCGTATACTCTTTGGAGTGAGAAGCAGTTTATACTCTTATACTTATCGGAGTGTTGAGAAGCAGTTTATACTCGTATACTCGTCGGAGTTTGGTCGCTTTCAATTGGCTTACCCTAGCGTTATAACGCCGGCTTCAACCAAGGTCTGGATGCTATTCTTGAGAGCAAAGCATTCCTTGGTGGGGTGGAGGATCCTTCTGTGGTACTCGCAGTACGTTGGATCCGCAGAATCGCCATCTTCCTCTTGATGCGTGATGGGCGGGAGTTTGATTTTGTTGTTTTCGAGAAGGGTCTCGAAAATAGCTGGAACGTCTTCGTCTTTGAACGAGTACTCGTTTTGGAGCTCCTCGTCTGAATTCTCCTGTTGTTCCCAGGACTGCTGTTGTGACGTTTGATCATCGTCAATAACTGCTGCAGGTACGTCCTCTTCATCATGAGGTACGAGATCCGAATCCAGAGGGTCAACCATTGGTTGGTTTCTTTCGACCTTCCGCCTTCTGATGAAGCGTTCAGCTTGTTCTCCTCGAGCCTTCAACTCTTTCCAGGTATTGAGCGGCTCTATTCCCATCACGTCCAAGATGTCAATGGACAAGTTGTTCTGACAAGTCTGCAAGAGGAATTCCTCCGTGACGGGATCCCTGCAGTTCATTGCCTGATTGCGGAAGCGTTTGATGAAGGTATCCACCGACTCTCCGCCTTTTTGTTTCTCGTCGAAGAGTGTCCTGATCGACACCTCGGTGTCATCATCGAAGAAATGGGCGAGAAACATGCCTTCCAAGTCCTCCCAGCTGTTGATGCTTCCGGGCTTGAGACGGCGGTACCAATCGAAGGCAGGCCCGCGAAGGGTGCCAACGAATGACCGAACCATCAAAGGCTCGTTGCCCGAGATTACTCCCAAGTGAGACTTGAAGTAGATCAGATGTTGAGTGGGCGAGCCCTTTCCGTTGAACGGCGTGAAGTTGATCAGGTTGAACTTCGCCGGATACGGGATCGAATCCCACTTTCTCGGGTAAGGACACGGAATGCCGGTCCTCTTCACCTCCCGAACAGACATCAGGGCTTCGATTTTTCTTTCGAGCTCCTTTATCTTTTCGGCCTCACCCATATCCTGTTTTGGATAAGTTTCGAGAGGAATCATACGGCCACCCCCAGTGTTGTCACTACTGGTGGGTCCACCCCCAGCGCTATCATCACTGGTGGGTCCACCCCCAGCGCTGTTAATTTTAGTGGGGCCACCCCCAGTATTCTTGGGTGGTGCGTTGGCCATGACGATTTCGACCACCTCCGGCTCGCTGTTGACTGCAGCGTTCTGGGTGCGACGGTAGAGTGCCGGGATGGTGCGGTTGGATTCACTATAATCTATATAATATAGCACTTCGATTCGCTAAGCGTTGAGGTTGTTGTCTATCTCTCATGGCATACCATTTGTCCATTGTCAAACTTGAAGATTTGCCTTCGGCTTAGGCGCAGGGCCTCTTCAATGATTTTGGCTATCTGCTTCGGGTGTTGGCCAATGCACACCCTTCTGCGACGCTTGGCGCTATCTAGACGTTGTATCGTCAGAGGCGAGCGCGGAATGAGAAATCCGAGAACTCATCATCGGATATGGACTCCTCTGACCCCATGGTCGTTGTATGTCCCGAACACGGCTTTTCTAGCCTGAAGCTAGCTATTCCCGATCGACCGCTTCGCTATCACAAGAGAAATTAGGTCGGAATCACTTGAAAGATTGGGGATTTTTCCCCTTGTTGACGCATATTGATAAGTCCTATCTAGCGGT
>NC_033799.1:55051498-55064902 GCF_001876935.1 Asparagus officinalis | reverse complement strand
CGACGGGTCCGAGATGATTGTAGCCACCTCTCAGGGCAACCGATTTGCGGAGTCATTTCTGGCATACATTGAGGAGGTGATGCGACGGGATCAGGGTGCTGAGTTATTGGAGACTAGAGTTGTCTCAGAGTATCAAGATGTCTTTCATGACATACCTGGATTACCTTCGGTGAGAGAGGTGGAGTTTTGTATTGAGTTGCAGCCTGGCACAGCCCCGATATCCCGCGCACCCTATCGTATGGCACCAGCTGAGATGAGGGAGCTTCAGACCTAGTTGGACGAGTTATTAGCTCAGGGTTTTATTCGTCAGTCATTCTCCGTGGGGCGCGCCGGTCCTCTTCGTGAAGAAGAAGGACGGTAGTATAAGATTATGCATAGATTATCGAGAGTTGAACAAGGTCACTATCCGGAATAGGTACCCACTACCTAGGATTGATGACTTGTTTGACCAGTTACAGGGTGCGCAGTATTTCTCGAAGATTGATCTTCGTTCTGGCTATCATCAGTTACGGGTTCGGGAGATGGATATTCCCAAGACCGCTTTTCTTACTCGATATGGATCCTTCGAGTTTTTGGTCATGCCATTTGGATTGAACAATGCGCAGTATTTCTTGAAGATTGATCTTCGTTCTGGCTATCATCAGTTGCGGGTTCGGGAGATGGATATTCCCAAGACCGCCTTTCTTACTCGATATGGTTCTTTCGAGTTCTTGGTCATGCCATTTGGATTGACCAATGCACCCGCGGTATTTATGGATTTGATGAACCGGGTTTTCCGTCCCTTCTTAGATCAGTTTGTGATCGTGTTCATCGACGATATTCTCATTTACTCGAGATCGGAGGCAGATCATGAGGAGCATCTACAGATAGCGTTGAGGACCCTTCAGGAGCACCAGTTGTATGCCAAGTTCAGCAAGTGTGAGTTTTGGCTTTCAGAAGTCAGATTTCTTGGCCATGTCATCAGTCGAGAGGGTATAGCAGTGGACCCGGCTAAGGTCACGGCAGTTCTTGATTGGGAACCACCGAAGACGGTGTCAGAGATTCGCAGCTTTTTGGGTTTAGCTGGATATTACAGGAAGTTCATTCAGGACTTCTCGAAGATTGCGATGCCTATTACGCACCTTACGAAGAAGGGTGTACAGTTCATATGGAGCGTGGAGTGCCAGAAGGCCTTTGATATTCTGAAGACTAAGTTGACTACTGCGCCAGTTTTGACCATTTCGAGCAGCGACAGGACATTCGTCGTATATACAGATGCATCGTTGGCAGGCTTAGGAGGTGTATTGATGCAGACTCAGAGGGTAGTAGCTTATATCTCACGGCAGTTGAGGGTGCATGAGCAGAACTACCCCACTCATGACTTGGAGTTAGCAGCAGTGGTGTTTGCACTGAAGTCATGGAGGCACTACTTGTATGGAGTACAGTTTGAACTATTCACAGACCATCAGAGTCTGAAGTACCTCTTTTCTCAGAAGGAGCTCAATCAGAGGCAGAGGAGGTGGATTGAGTTTATCAAGGACTACGAGTTCGCGATTCAGTATCATCCAGGGAAGGCGAATGTCGTAGCAGATGCTTTGCTGCATCGGGATCTTATCACTCTTAGCCAGTTTGATATTAAACCCGAGATTGGAGGAACCAGTGCATTCTTGGGAGCTATGTCAGTGCAGCCATCTTGGAGTGACAGGGTTGTCAGAGCTCAGTTGGAGGACTCTTGGATTCAAACCCGTAAGGGGGAGATTTCCAAAGAGCCTAAGGTGGACTGGACCATTGGAGCAGATGGAGGATTACGGATGAAGGGTAGATTGGTCATGCCAGCCAGTGCAGAGTTGAAGAGGGAGTTATTTGACGAGGCGCACCGTACTCGGTACACAGTACATCCAGGGACTACCAAGATGTACAAGGACCTGAAGAGGCATTTCTGGTGGAGTGGTATGTGTAGAGAGGTTGCAGACTATGTGGCTAGATGTTTTACCTGTCAGCAGGTGAAGGCAGAGCACCAGAGACCGGCAGGGACACTGCAGCCTTTACCCATTCCAGAGTGGAAGTGGGCAGATATTTCCATGGATTTTATTGTGGGGTTGCCGAAGTCGAAGAAGGGGAATGATTCTGTTTGGGTCATAGTGGACAGATTGACGAAGTCAGCACATTTCATTCCGGTGAGGACCACTTATACAGCCGAGACTTATGCGAGGATCTTCATTCGGGAGATAGTTCGACTTCACGGGGTCCCGGACACGATCGTGTCGGATCGAGGATCAGTTTTCACTTCACACTTTTGGAGGAGTTTCCAGGACTCATTTGGCAGCAGGCTATCTTATAGCAGTGTATTCCACCCGCAGACGGATGGTCAGACGGAGAGGGTGAATCAGGTATTGGAGGACATGTTGAGGGCATGTGTCATTGACTTCCAAGGTAGCTGGGAAGATCATATTCCATTGGTAGAATTTGCTTATAACAATAGTTATCAAGCAACGATCGGCATGGCTCCGTATGAGGCATTGTACGGGAGGCCCTGTAGATCACCGATATGCTGGGCAGAGCCGGAGGATAGCCTGATGCTTGGGCCAGAGCTTGTGAGACAGACTACTGAGAAGGTAGCCTTGATCAGAGAGCGGATTCTAACCGCTCAGAGCCGGCAGAAGAGTTATGCAGATAAGAGGCGAAGACCACTAGAGTTTCAGATTGGGGATTTGGTTATGCTGAAGGTATCGCCTATGAAAGGCGTCCAGTGATTCGGGAGGCGAGGGAAGCTTGCGCCGAGATACATTGGACCTTTCCAGATTTTGGAGCGTATTGGAGCGGTGTCATACAGACTAGATCTTCCAGCATCTATGTCTAGTGTGCACAATGTGTTCCACATCTCTATGCTCAAGAAGCACTTGCATGATGAGGAGCAGCAGCGAGTGTTGGATATACCGGAGATTGAGCTTCGGGATGATTTGTCTACTATTGAGATTCCAGTGTCTATTCTTGCTAGAGAAAACAAGAGACTCAGGAACAAGGTGATTCCATTGGTGAAAGTTCAATGGAACCGAAGTGGAGTTGAGGAAGCTTCTTGGGAGCGCGAGGAGGACATGCGACGCGACTACCCACATTTGTTTGATCAGGTAAATAAATTTTCTGACGAGTACCTTATAATATGTTGATATCCTTGGTTATATATATTTAACACTAGAATGAGAATATTTTCGCCACATTCTTAATCTTTAGGAACACATGGTATATGTATGGGGGGTTCCTTGTTTGGATTTTTCACCCGACGTACTAGTTCCACTAGATTAGGGCTTGAGCGAGGATGTTATCATTTTAGATGGTTAAGTATAAATATCCATAAACGCTCATCTAGAATCTCACATTTCGAGATGAGTATGATTTTCGAATTTCGAGGACGAAATTCTTTTAAGGGGGGAAGAATGTAGAACCCCGTAAATTTATTAATGAATATATTGAGTTATTAGTGGTAAACATTTCTTTTGCGATGAATAATCATATATATGCTAAATAAATGTGATAAATAGTGTTTGGGAGCCTAGCAAGAATTTCTATGTTAGAGAAATCAAGGGGATTGATCAGCATGTGATAGAAGGCATAGCAGGCAGTTGTTCTGCTGTGCGGTCGACCGCGATGTGCGCGGCGGTCGACCGCACAGCAGTCGGGCACACAGGAGACTTTTCTCCTGCTGTGCGGTCGACCGCGCAAGGCGCGGCGGTCGACCGCACAGCAGACAGAGAGTTTTTCTGTGTTGGGTCTTAATATATACTATTACACCCAAGAGAGCCCCATTTCTCATCTAAAATCAGAACCCTAGCCCCCTCTCTCCCCTCAAACCCTAGTTTCTCTCTCTTTGGTGATTTGGAGGAGCTTTGGAGGGCTTTTCAGCGGATTTTCGGTGGATTCAGCGAGAGGGATCATCTTCCTCCAGATCTAGGGCTTCATTTTCGTCGTAGGCGAGTAACATCTCGCCCAACTTCGTCCCTTTTTGTTTTTATGCTTAGATTTGTGTTTTCATCCGGTTTTATTGAGCCCAAATCGTATTTTTTGTAGATAAAGTAGATCTTATGGCTTGAGGTGCAAGAATCATATTTTTCAGTAATAAAATTTCACTAATGATGTTTAATTAATGGGATTTTGATCTGAAACGCTTTTATGAGAGTTAAACCCATTTTTATTGTTTAAAAACTTTTAAAACCATGTTGATTAAGGTTTGGGATTTTTGATAATGAGGTTCTAACCATTTAAACTGGTTGTGCATTGCCCTAGTTCACTGTTAAAAGGTAATAGTATAACGGATATAGAAAACCCAAGTTTTTATATATGAGTTCGGTAGTTGACAGAACCCAGAATGGGGTTCTGTCCGCCCAGCGGTCGACCGCAGAGGACTCAGCGGTCGACCGTCGCGTTTTTCTGCCAGCAGAATTGCTTCTGCCCTTTTGGCGGTCGACCGGCATGACCTCTGCGGTCGACCGCCGCTCAGCTTCTGAACCCAGTGGGTCTCAGGCCTACGAGCGGTCGACCGGAGTGGGCTCTGCGGTCAACCGCCGCACAGTTTTCTGCTTTATTTGTTTCTGTTGTATCGTACACTCGTTCGAGGGCTTACTTCAATCATCTGACTTTGATCTTCAGTTGTACTAAGCACCTATGGCTGATAGACGGCCCGAAATACATGCCTAGAATCACATGACGAGTTGAGTGTGAGTTTTGCATAAGTAAACCATACCTCGCATATCACTAATGCCTGTTCAGTTGCACAGTCCTCGTGTTGGACTATAATCCATAGAAGTCCTTGTGTTGGACTATAATCCATTTCAGTCCTCGTGTTGGACAATTATCCATTTATCTCATGAGTTGGGAAATCTCTATATTTAAATCATGTTTTGGACATCTTTTTTTTAACCCTGCATGTGACATTTCATTTCTGTGCATGTGTTAGACTCCGGGTTTGGTACTTAGGGATTTTCAATTTGGGATATAAGGTATATACATGAGGGTTTCCTTGTTTGGATTATTTCGCTCGACGTACCTATGCCCGTGTTGGAACTTCCTAAGTACTAAAGCCCATTGTTCATTTCTTCTGGATAATTGCTTATATATATGTTTTGTGATAACTGTATTTTCTTATACAACAAGCCCTCTCCCTTGGGGTTGGTTGTGATGTTGCTCGCTAGCGCTTTGACGCTCGTTGTCCCTCCCCCTTTCAGGTCACGAGCCAGGAGCCCGGAGAGTCGCAGGTTGATGGCGACACACTTTAGTGTTCGACTATCTATTCTAGCTATGTTTTATTTTGGAGCTCCACTATAGACTTCGTTTAGACGGTTGAGGACTTTATTTCTAGATGTTGTAAAGGCTGTGTGCCTTATTTCCTTTACTCAGACTCGTTGTATTTGGGATGTATTAAGAACTCCAGTTTGTTCATTTCAGATATTGACTTTATATTCCTGTATGTTGGATGATGAAATACTATTTTTACCTCTATCATTTTCATCAGTTATCTCTTGTAGTATTTTTCACTTGCTTTGTACCTACACCTGTTATTGACTCACTAGAGTGATAGAATTGTGATGGTGAAACATGTTATTGCACGGTGGGGTGCATGGTAGGTTTGACATTCTTGGTTTCACCTCGGACTGTAGCCTTGTGTGAACCCAGGGGTGTCACATCTTGTTTAGATTATTTCGCTCGATGTACCAGTCTCGTGTTGTGGATTTCTAATTATTGATTTCATTTAGATTGTTTATCTTTAGTTCGGTATTAATATTTAGATGTTTATAATTTGAGACATATGGTATATACATGAGAGTATTTTTGTTTGGATTATTTCGCTCGACGTACTATGTCTCGTATTGTAGGTGTCTAAATATTAATTCTATTAGATACGGGGAAAAATGATCTAGGTAGACTATACTTAATAGATAGAGCCTCCACTCTATCTAGCAGCCTTTTCCCTAGGGGCGGATGGAGTTGATCTTGTTATAGCGCTCTGACGCTCTTGTTGTTGCTCTTTTTCTTCTAATATTCTTTCAAGTAATTCGGAGTACTGGAGAGTCGCAGGATGATGGAGTTCTTGCATAGTCACTGTCACATAAGATTTATTAGAGGTTCCATCGTAGTTTTATATTTTTGTTCAGACCTTAGAGTTTATTTCATAATGTAAAGGCAGTGTGCCTTAGTGCGATTTTCAGTTGTTTCTTATCGAGACATATTTATTCATTTTGGATATCAGATGTATTCCAGGTTGTTCATTGAGACATGATTTATTTATGAGATACTTCTTTCTATATCATGTCTATTGTAGTTATTTCATTTCTTTTGCATGTTTTGTACCTGCACTTTATTTTATTTCCACTAGAGGATATTGCTATGATTCGTAAAACTTATTATTGCACAGTGTGTGGTGTATGGCAAGTTTGACATCTCTAGGTTCATCTTAGACTGCAGCCATGTGTGAAAATATGGACGTCATAGTTGGTATCAGAGCTTTAGTTCCAGTATCCTTAGGATCATCCTGTGTCGAGTAGTGAAGCTAGAATAGAGTTTCTTAGGATTTATGTATAGAGTTCGCTAGGAATTCCTAGAAAGAGTGAGGACGTTATACACGTATGTTCGAAAATTACGAATTTTTTTTTGACTATCTTACTTTGATTGTAAAGTATTTGTGTGAATACTTATTATGATATGTTATATATATATATATATATATGTGTGTGTGTGTGTGTGTGTGTGTGTGTGTGTGTGTTTGTGACCTCATTTACTATGTCAATTAAGCTCTCCTTTTGATATTATAAATATCGGGACGAGGATGTGGTCGAGGTAAAACTTGTACCTGGAGAGCTGGGCAAGCAGAGCCCAAGCCGTAATAGGCTCTACAGTATCTGATCGACTTGGTAACGCCGATTACAGAAGCAAAGACTAGCACACTCGAGGAGCGAGTAACTATCCAAATTTCATTTTCTGAAGTTCCACCACCAGTTGTACTAGCCGTACCTATTAGAGATGTAATACCGACGATTTCACCATCGCCACAACCAACTGTTAATAAATCCGCAGACCTGGAGGATTGGCTTTGTAAAAATAAAAAATATCAGACACTGAGAGCACCATAGTTTCAGGGCACACCGGATTCATGTGCAGCCTAAAAATGGAAGGAATATGTAAAAATTTCTTAACGTCGATTCAGTACCAAAGCAAAAGTTAGATGTATTTTGCATAGAGGATATCATCGGAGGATAACATCGAATTCAGTTTACGCCGAAGCAGTGAATATCAATTTCATAGGAAGATCACTTACTACTTCGATAAGTAGCTAGAACTAGCTTGATTGGATCAGGGAGACATACCGATAGTTAATTATGGAAGCAGGACTGTCCGGAGACAAGGCCAAGGATAAGAAACTTTTTGCAAGACTTATAAGACCCCAACATCTGGGCAAGAATTTTCAACGCCATCAGTAAAGACTAGGACACTGTCAGCAGCAGAACCGTGGTCAGGATCAGCAGCTGTAGGGTCGCTATTACGGCCATCAACAGATGATTTAGACACCGCCGATCGTTTTGAGAATTGAAATGTCAGTAGGCTAGATTCATGACATTCAGAAGATTCCCGAGGGATAGATAGTCTTATATTTCCATCGCTAGCCACATGCAGAGTCTATGTAATAGTAGCACGTGATCACGGTGCGAGTGGAGCTATAGTGCAAGGTACTTTCTTAATGAACTCTTATCTAGCTCGGATCATGTTCGATTCCGGAGCTTCCCATTCTTTTATATCTCATGCATTTATGGATATGCTTCAGTTAGTCGCACATCCCTTAGATGTACCGCTATCCGTTTCTACTCTTTTAGGGAAGGTATCTCTATTAGGGAGCATCTATAGGAGATGTGTCATCAGCTTAGATGAGTCCAATTTTATTGTAGATCTAATCATTTTGTGGATGTCGGATTTCGACGTCATTCTTGGTATGGATTGGTTATCATCCTACTATGTTAGCGTCGACTATTTTGTGAAAACAGTCAGTTTGTGAGTGTCCGATGGGTCTGAGTTGATTGTAGCGACCTCACAGGGCAACCAGTTTGCGAAGTCATTTCTGGCATATATTGAGGAGGTAATGCTGAGAGATCGGAGTGCTGAGTTGTGTGAGACTAGTGTTGTCTCATATTTTCAAGATGTCTTTCAGGATATACCGGGGTTACCTCCTATATAAGAGGTTGAGTTCTGCATCAAGTTGCAGCCAGGTACAGCACCGATATCTCAAGCTCCCTATCATATGGCACCTGCTGAGATGAGGGGGATACATACTCAGCTGGATGAGTTGTTGTCTCAGGATTTTATTCGCCGGAGTAATTCTTCGGGAGGAGCATCGGTCCTTTTCGTGAAGAAGAAGGATGACAATATACGTCTTTGTATAGATTATCGGGAGTTGAATAAGGTCACTATCCGGAATAATTGTCCATTACCGAGGATTGATGACTTGTTCGACCAATAGCAGGGAGCGCAACACTTCTCTAAGATTAATCTTCATTCTAGCTATCATCAGTTATGGGTTCGGGAGATAGATATTCCCAAGACCATTTTTCTAACTCGTTATGGGTCCTTCGAGTTTCTTGTCATGTCGTTTAGGCTGACCAATGCACCCGCGGTATTCATGGACTTGATAAACCGGGTTTTTCGTCCATATTTGGACCAGTTCGTCATAGTATTTATCGACGACATCCTTATATATTCTAGATCGGAGGTAGAGCACGAGAAACATCTTCGACTAGCATTACGATTTTGCGGGTGCATTGGCTATATGCCAAATTCAGCAAGTTTTGGCTATCTGAGCTTAGATTTCTAGGCCACGTCATCGGTAGAGAGGACATTGCAGTGGATCTAGCTAAGTGTCACGCCCCGCTTCCTAAAATACGAGGGAATTGGAACGTGAACAAGCCCACGACATATTAGGTTGAGGAGAATAAATAAAAGATAATTTTTCCTCTCAACCTAATACGCTAAGCGTCAAGCAATATACAATGCGAAGTCACAGGTCCCCGATCATAATTAGCAAGAATATAATAGACAAACTCAGAGCAAAATGATCTATATCATAAAAGAAATATCATTCAAGATATAATATTCGGGTCAATATGCTTTTATACAAAACTAAACAACTGAATACTGGAGAAATTTAAAAACATACATCGTCCAACGGAAAAAGAAAGGAAATACTATAAAAGTAAACTAAGACCATCAATGTAAGACCCCATAGATTTTGATAATTTATATATGTGACTATTAGTGAAAAATAATATTTATTTATGATAAATATCTTTATGATATGGTTGTGCATGAAATCTAGCATTTTTGAGCTTATGAGAATGTATATATGCATCAGTATGAGGTTGAGTTTGCAAATTTGCAAATCATAAGCATCAGAGTCGAAGAACTCAGTTTTCAGCTCATGAGTCGACCCATGACTGTCATGAGTCGACTCATGATATCATCTCCCTTTGTCATAAGTCTCTGCTGAGTCGACTCATTATATTATGAGTCGACCCATGAGTCATGAGTTGACCTATGACTGTCATGAGTCGACTCATCGGGGGTTTTCTGGTTTTGTGGGTTGGGTTTGTTTGGGTTTCGGGTCGGGTTTTAACTGTTTATATATTTTCTCCTCCACCCGAAAACACCTCTTTTCATTAGTTCTCCCCAGAGAAACCCTAGCCTCCTCTCCCATTCAAAACCCTAGTTTGTTTTTAGGCATTTTGGGAGATTTTCGGGGGATTTCAGCAGCTTCTTTTGGATTGCAGCGAAGGGAATCGTTCTTCATCACATCTGATGCGAGTAACATCTCGCCCAATCCTTCTCCTATGCTTTCAATAGTTTACAACCTTTTTCATGAGTTTTATTGAGCCTAAGACTTATTTTTCAAGTATAAATCAATGTTCTTATTAGGGTGAATGCTAGAAATCATGCGTTTCAGATTTGAAATCCTCACCAACGAGTTTTTTTTATAAAAACCCAGATCTGGAAATTTATTTAAGAATGACAAATATGAGTTTTTATTTTGATTAAATGCTTTCACTCATGTTTAGGAGTTAAAAGTTAGGTCTAACATGCTAATGTTCGTTTCTCATGCTATATATGAATTTATCACTGCCTCATAGTCTAGAATTGATAGTGATGGAGGTGAAGATCAGTATAGAGGGAGTATGGAACGAGATGGACGAACTGCAGTTGTGAAACATCCAGTTTTCAGCCCATGAGTCGACTCATGACTCACCATGAGTCGACTCATCAGGTTGAGTCGACCCATGACTGTCATGAGTCGACTCACGAAGTCTTTTCCTGTTTATTATAAGTTTCTGTCGAGTCGACTCGTAACTGATCATGAGTCGACCTATGAGACATGAGTCGACTCATAACTGAACAGGAGTCGACTCATCGGAGTTTTTCCTATTTTGTTTGTATTTCTGCTTGATCACCTACTGTGCTTATACTTTCATACAGTGTTCATATATGATCGAGGGTTCCGTTTATCATTTTTGAACATGAGAAGTTGCCTTGTTTATCGGGTATTAAATTACAGTATTTATGATTTAAGTCCTCGTGTTGGACTATAATCCATTAAAGTCCTCGTGTTGGACTATAATCCATTAAAGTCCTCGTGTTGGACTATAATCCATTTGAGTCCTCGTGTTGGACTATAATCCATTAGGGTCCTCGTGTTGGACCATAATCCATTACAGTCATGTTTTAGACTCTTGCTAAACCTTGAGCATGATACTTAACCAAGGTTGGTACACGACATATCATATGAGGCTAGGACACGATGGCTACCTAGGTTGGGTATGTCTCTTATTGTAATCTTTGGCATGTTTACGTTTATCAGTAGAGATGTGTTTGTTTTCTTTTCTTTATCATTTCCTGTACTAGACTTTGGGTTTGGTGTTTAGGGAATTACAATTTGAGATACAAGGTATATACATGAGGGTTTCCTTGTTTGGATTATTTCACTCGACGTACCTACGCTCGTGTTGTAATTTCTTAAGTACCGAAACCCATTATTGTTAGGATAAATGATCTTATATTATTATGTATTAATTGTATTTTCATATACAACGAGCCCTATCCCTTGGGGTTGGTTGTGATGTTGCTTGCTAGCACTTTGATGCTCGTTATCCCTCCCCCTTTCTGGTAACGAGCCAGGAGCCCGGAGAGTCGCAGGTTGATGGCGATGCACTTTAGCTTCAGCCGTCTATTTAGTTATATTTTCTTTTAAGCTCCATTGTAGGCTTTTGTGCAGACATTTGAGAGTTATATTCTAGAAGTTGTAAAGGTTGTGTGCCTTATTTCCTCTTGTCAGACATTTTGTAAATTTGAGACTTGTTGAGAACTCCAGTTCATTTATTTCAGGCATTTATTTGTATTTCAATATATTAGATGATGAAATATTAAATTGATCTCTATTATTTCATCAGTTGATTCTTGTATTATCTCTTACTTGCTTTTGTACCTACACCTGTTATTGACTCTTCTAGAGAGATAGTAATTATGATGGTGAAACATGTTATTGCACGGTGTGGTGCATGGCAGGTTTGACATTTCTGGTTTCACCTCGGACTGCAGCATTGTGTGAACCCAGGGGCGTCACAATCAACTAATAAAAAAACTAGGCTTCGACTTCTTCTTCTGCTCTATCTGCAAAGCACTCCTGCTGAGAATACTCGGGCTCTAGCGTATCTCCAACCTGGACCTGTCCTTCCTCTAAGTCTGACGTACACAAGAGAAAACAAGTGTACGTCAGCGTGTATGGCACACGACAAGCCTCACAAAATAAAAGAACGATCGAATGACCAAGGCAATAACAATAATAATAAATAGAAGTATATAGTTGGAATACTAAAAACTAGATGAAATCCACTAATAGTATATAATAATCAATGAATCCAAAAATCAATCGGGTAATGAGGTCATGCAGCTAGCAATTAGAATAATCATCCAAGTAATCAATGAATCCAAAAATCAATCGGGTAATGAGGTCATGCAGCTAGCAATTAGAATAATCATCCAAGTAACAGGATCTTACAGCTAGATAGAATTAATACTTAAAAATCAACAACATTAGACGTAGTACGTCGAGTAAAATAATCCAAACAAGGAAACCTTCATGTATATACCATATATCTCAAATTGTAGATAATTAAATATTTATCCTGATCTATGTATGAAAAGAAATATAACTGGTCCGTATCTCATAAGGATTTACAATCTTCTAAGTAACAAGGTCATGTAACTAGCCATCCTATAACAGGTCACTGGTCCACATCTCATACAGAATCAATGCTCATATCACCAGATAACTGACTGTTTATAAATCTCCTACGTGCATCCAATGCCGCTACACGAATCGGTTAGAGAAATACACGCAATTCGATTCCGGCTTGGTCCGAACTCAAGCAGGACTCGAGTGACTACACAAATTCATTGACCAAAGTGACAACACGAATTCACTTTAGCCCAACAAACCAACCCCAGTGACTACACGAATTCACTAGTGCGAGCCTGAAAGATACATCAATAGCCATATCCGATCATATGAACCAAGACTTCCCCATCCTAACTCTTCTCGCTTTTCTAAGTCAACAAACATAACTTACACTAGATCTCTGGTCCACCTCCTAAATTTAGTCAACGCACATACGCATGTCACTAAATCTTGTTCATGACGCGCAAAGCTACTAAGTCATGAACTACTAATGGTTCTCAAACAATATAAGAAAATAATAATTAAAAACAACCAATCCTGTACAACATTATCATGACATGTCAAATATATTAAAATCAAGAATCATAAATCATAAAATTGTTCTAGAATTTATATTCTAAAATAATAAATTAATTTACTTAAAATAATTCTTTTGCAAATTAAATTCTTTTAAATATTTATTATTATAATAAAATGATTCTTTTTCCAACATAACATCTTATAATTCATCAAAATTTTCCTCAAATGATTTCGTTGCCAGAAATAATTCTTTTAAAATATTATAATTAATCTAAAAATACTACTTATCATATTTATTATAAAACCAACCCTTTTTACCAAATAAATTCCTTTAAATAAATTCTTTAATACCATTCAACAACAAATCCACGCATAATATCACAATATTCATACTACAACATAATTAAATCATAGTCTAATTTATGCATATAATTCATAACCGATATAAATATTAAAATGATGAGTCAAAGAGCAAGAGGGATCTTGCTTCGGGTTTTTGTCGAACGTATCGACGTTGACGTGCAAGACCTCGACGAGCATTGGTGTTGGGGCACTAGCGTGGGTTGTCGGCGTGGGGATCTGGGCCAAGGGGGTCGGATGTGGGTTGTGGGGCTGTGTAGGGGGAGAGAGAAGGCAGTGACGGT
>NC_033799.1:54937005-55050975 GCF_001876935.1 Asparagus officinalis | reverse complement strand
AGGGAAAAGGAGAATTAATTAAGAAATAATTAGGAAAAAATTAATATTAATTACATTAATAATAATAACAACAATAATTAAATAACCAATATTAATTAAAAGTTTTCAATAACAATTTAATTTATAATATCAAAATCATTAGATAAATATAAACTAGCTTTTTAAATCATAGAAATTCTAGAAAATCAGGAAGAACATAAATACTCTTCAGAAAAATAAATTTTAATATTTAAAATACTAGAAAAAATTATTTAAACTTGTATCGAAAATTCATGGTCATTACATTCTACCCCCCTTAAAACAAATTCCATCATCAGAATTAAAATAAGAAAGAACCCAAGGACAGAGATATAGAAAGAGAGACTCAACTCGACGTATATAGAGAAGAATTCAAAATAAATTGCATATCCATAACTAGATCATGAGAAAAACACAAGTCAAAATACAAACACACAAATACTAAGTTATCACAATATAAATATACAATTCGTTATAATAAAAACACTAGAGATATATGAATATAAATATACAATCGCTATAATAGAACACTAAGTTATCACCATAAACACAAATTGATATTTAATCATATAAAGTAAATATAAAACATTTATAGCACACATATAGAAAAGTAATAAAAACATTCTATACAAAGCATCATTTAGATATGACATTCTATAAATAAAGAAGATGAGAAAAATATGATTGTAAATTCACATATTGTATATATAAGCTATGAAACATGTTATGAGAATGTATTAGGCATCAATATTAAATATAAGTTATATGGGCAAGTCAAATACATAGTCAAACAAGTAGAATATGATGATAATAGTTAATATTAAAATGTATATAGTATAGATCAATAATATATAGTCAGAGGATATAAAATAAGCAGGAATAATGATAAAGCAGAAGTATAAAAAGCACGCAAATCATCAATGTCATATATATAACATAAGGTCATAAGAAAGTCTGGTATGTAGTGTAAATAATAAGAATGATGTAAGTATAACATAAAAAAAGTGAACATATATTGAAAAAAGATTACACATGTATAAAAAAGCGTGTATATAGTAAATAAAATAGTTGATACATATCAAATTATAAAATAACACAACATCTTGGCACAGACAAAAATATAAGTATCGGTCAAACATAGCATAATAGAAAAGAAGTCAATAACAAATATACAATCATAGAAAAATATAATATCAGCATGATATTATTTATATAATATTATAAGACAACACATCACAATGTTAAAAATATAATCAATAACATAGAATTGGTAAAATATAACAAACATATAACATACAAAAATATAATATAAAATATAAATACGTAATTCAAACAATTGTCAATCACTAGAACATATGATAAAGCATATCAACTTAACAACATAAATAACTAAAAGAAGAAAATAAAAAAGATAAAAGATATAAGGATCTTAACAAAATATAAATCGCTCATACGTAAGCAGATAATAAACATGATAAACACAAAAAATATAAAAACACCATACAAATAATAGATGAATCATATACAAGCAAAAGCAAAGAAAATATTTGAAGAGTATATAAGTAAAACAAAATAGCAAAGAATTAAACTTACATATAGTTTAGACAAACATAATAGACAACATAAAGAGATATGAAAATAACCAAAATTAAATTACAATAGAATATCATACAATCAGTTAGTAGAATAGACATTCAGAATATACAAAAGTATAATTACAAACAAACTCATGAATGCAATCAACAAATTACATTCAACCAAATAAGACATATAAGGCACAATTTCTAAAAAATAAAAATTTTCAATTATGTTAAAAGTTCAAAGATAGTATTATAGCAACATATGTTTAAAGCAGTCAGAAATATAACGTACGTAAAGAAGCATGGATATAATAATCAAATATAGCAATTAGTAAAGATAGAACATAATGATAAATTTAATAAAAATAGTTGTAGTTATAATCAATAATTTTTGAGAGAATATGGTAGTAAATAATTATCATACAAACACAATACTAAGTCAAATATTAAACATGTTTATATAATATAGAAAATAAAATCATCATATATATTAGCTGTTAAAATAAAAATACGTACATAATAATAAGCATATAAAGTCTGAATACTCAAAGTACTAATCGTGCTAAAAGGATAAATTATGATGGAAATAGTCATAAAATATTATATGATAAAAATAGACGTAAGAGTAAATAAGTGATTCAAAATAGGCATTTTATATAAAACATAATAAGAAGGACATAATTATACATATTCGACAAATAGTATAACAAATCAGAAATATTAGCAATATTCATAAGGTAAAATAATAAATATAAACAAGATACAACAATAATAATCATCACTATATAAAATTAATTCAGACATAGTAGTATATTGTATATGTGACGCCCCTGGGTTCACACAAGGCTGCAGTCCGAGGTGAAACCAGAAATGTCAAACCTACCATACACCACACCGTGCAATAACATGTTTCACCATCACAATTTCTATCTCTCTAGTGGAATCAACAACAGGTGTAGTACAAAGCAAGTAAAAGGTTATACGAGATTCAATTGATGAAACAATAGAGATCAAATTGATATTTCACCCTCTAATATGTTGGAATACAAATAAATGACTGAAATAAATAAACTGGAGTTCTCATAAAGTCTCAAATACGAAATGTCTGACAAGAGAAAATAAGGCACACAACCTTTACAACTTCTAGAATAAAACTCTCAAATGTCTAAACAGAAGTCTACAGTGGAGCTCAAAGAAAATATAACTAAAATAGATGGCTGAAGTTAAAGTGCATCGCCGTCAACCTGTGACTCTCCGGGCTCCTGGCTCATTACCTGAAAGGGGGAGGGACAACGAGCTTCAAAGCGCTAGCGAGCAACATCACAACCAACCCCAAGGGATAGGGCTCGTTGTACATGAAAATATAGTTAATACATAATAATATAATTCATTTACACAATCATTTATGGGTTTTAGTACTTAGGGAAATACAACACGAGCATAGGTACGTCGAGCGAAATAATCCAAACAAGGAAACCCTCATGTATATACCTTGTATCTCAAATTATAGATCCCTAAATATTAAACCCGAAGTTGGTCATAAGAAATAAATAAAGAAAAGAATACATACTCATCTCTACCAATAAAGTGTAAGCATGACAAAGCTACAATAGGTTTCATGCACAACCTAGGTAGCTATCATGTCCCATCCTAATACAACATATCATGTACCCAACTTGATTACGTAACATGCTCAAGGTTTAGCAAAAGTCTAAAACATGATTAAAAATGAATTATAGTCCAACACGAGGACGAGGACTCTAATGGATTATAGTAGAGGACTTTAATGGATTATAGTCCAACACGAGGACTGAAATAATATAGTTTGCCAGCGACATTGTGGATGATCCGCTCCGTTGAACTTGATCTACATATTCTAAAACCCCAACACACCAAGTTTGGGGTAAATCCGTCGTCGTTTTACCCTCCATCGAGCCATGTGAAAAGTTCTATTCATTCAAAACCGTTAAAATTGATACGAGTGGATGAAGGGTCAAACGACGACGGGTTCACCCCAAACTTGGTGTGTTGGGGTTTTAGAATATGTAGATCAAGTTCATCGGAACGGATCATCCATAATGTCGCTCAATCATGTGATTTTAGAGGCGTCAAGGAGGAAATCCCCTCCTATGACAAGGATACCCATTAATCTCTCTCTATATATATATATACAGCAGATGATTTAAACAGAAGCACGAACGAAACAGAAAGAAAATACTGCGATGAGTCGACTCGTGCTCAATATGAGTCGACTCAGCAGAACACAAATAATAGCAGGAAAGGACTTCATGAGTCGACTCATGACAGTCATGGGTCGACTCATGACTTATGGGTCGACTCGTATACTGACGAGTCGACTCAGCAGAAACAAAAAGACAACACAACTAGATTTCGTGAGTCGACTCATGACAGTCATGGGTCGACTCAACCTGTTGAGTCGACTCATGATGAGCCGTGGGTCGACTCACGGGCTGAACAAAGCATTTCTCCCAACTGTAACTTGTTCAACACGATCCACACTTCCATTTTTCTGATCTACACTTCTATAGCCATGGATTCTCGACTATAATACAGTGAGAAAAACATATTTATTATGAGAAACGATTTTCTTGTAGGTTAAATCTAACATTTAACTCCTATACATGAAAGAAAGCATTTAATCAAAATAAAACTCACATTTTTATTCTTTAAATAAAATTCCAGATCTGGGTTTTCATGAAAAACTTGTTAGTGGGGATTTAAAATCCGAAATACATGATCTCTAGCATTAACCCTAACAAAGATGTTGATTTATACTTGAAAATAAGTCTTAGGCTCAATAAAACTTATGGAAAACAGTTGTAAACAATTAGAAACATGGGAGAAGGGTTGGGCGAGATGTTACTCGCCTCAAAAGTGATGATGAACAATCCCCTTCGCTGCAATCCACGAAAAGCTGCTGAAAATCCCCAAAAATCGCCCAAGAAATCCCAAAAATGAGCTAGGGTTTAGAGGGGGAGAAGAGGCTAGGGTTTCTCTAGGGTTTTCTGATGAACAAGAGTGTTTTCGGGTGGGGAGAAACATATATGAGTGGATAAAACCCGACCCGAAACCCAAATTAACCCGACTCAGAAAACCAGAAAAATCCTGATGAGTCGACTCATGGCAGTCGTGGGTCGACTCATGATATAATGAGTCGACTCAGCAGAGACTAAATAACAACAGGACTCGATTTCGTGAGTCGACTCATGACAGTCATGGGTCGACTCATGGACTAGAAACCGCATACTCTGACTCTGCTGCATTACATATACATACTCAAAAATCTACGGGGTCTTACATTCTTCCCCCCTTAAAAGAATTTCGTCCTCGAAATTCAGGAAATCACATCTAACTCATAAAGATACTTGAAAACATGACAAGGGTCTAATCTAACCCGCACACATATACATTTCGCAATAATGAATGCTAGTTAGCACATAGCGACATTCATACTTAACGATCTAAAATGATAATATTCTTACTTAACCCCAAATCTAACGAAACTAGTACGTCGGGCAAAAAATCTAAATAAGGAACCCCCCATATATATACCATGTGTTCCGTAAGGTTAAGAATTAAGTAAAAATACCCTCATTCTAGTGTTAAATATAAGTATCAACATATATAGATATAAATATACAAGTAAGAAGTCATATAATAAATATTTTAATTAGTTTTACCTTCTCGAACAGGTGTGGGTAGTCGCGTCACATGTCCTTCTCGCGCTCCCAAGAAGCTTCCTCAACTCCACTTCTGTTCCATTGAACTTTCACCAATGGAATCACCTTGTTCCTGAGTCTCTTGACTTCTCTAGCAAGTATGGACACTGGGATCTTAATAGTCGATAAATCATCCCGAAGCTCAATCTCCGATGCATCCAACACTCGCTGCCGCTCCTCATCATGCAAGTGCCTCTTGAGCATAGAAATATGAAATACATTGTGTATACTAGACATAGAAGCTGGAAGATCTAGTCTGTATGACACAGCTCCAATGCGCTCCAAAATCCGGAAAGGTCCAATGTATCTCGGGGCAAGCTTCTCTCGCCTCCCGAATCGCTGTACGCCTTTCATAGGCGATACCTTCAGCATGACCAAATCCCCAATCTGAAACTCGAGGGGTCTTCGCCTCTTATCTGCATAACTCTTCTGCCGACTCTGAGCGTCTAGAATTCGCTCTCTGATCAACGCTACCTTCTCGGTAGTCTGCCTCACAAGCTCTAGTCCAAGCATCAAACTATCATCCGGCTCTGCCCAACATATCAGTGATCTACAAGGTCTCCCGTACAGTGCCTCATACGGAGCCATACCGATCGTCGCTTGATAACTGTTGTTATAAACGAACTCTATCAGTGGGATATGATCCTCCTAGCTGCCTTGGAAATCAATGACACATGCTCGCAACATGTCCTCCAACACTTGGTTCACCCTCTCCGTCTGACCATCTGTCTGTGGGTAGAATACACTGCTATAAGACAGCTTGCTGCCAAAAGAGTCCTGAAAACTCCTCCAAAAATGTGAGGTGAAAACCGATCCTCGGTCCGACACAATCGTATCCGGAATCCCGTGCAATCGAACTATCTCCCGAATAAAGATCCTCGCATACGCCTCAGCTGTATAAGTAGTCCTCACTGGGATAAAATGTGCTGACTTCGTCAACCGGTCCACAATGACCCAAACTGAATCATTCCCCTTCTTCAACTTCAGCAACCCTATAATGAAATCCATAGAAATGTCCGCCCATTTCCACTCTGGGATGGGTAAAGGCTGAAGTGTTCCTGCCGGTCTCTGATGTTCTGCCTTCACCTGCTGACAGGTAAAACACTTCGCCACATATTCTGAAATCTCTCTGCGCATATCACTCCACCAAAAGTGCCTCTTCAGGTCCTTGTACATCTTAGTGGTCCCTGGATGTACTGTGTATCGAGTACGGTGTGCCTCATCAAACAATTCCCTCTTCAGCTCTGCACTGGCTGGCATAACCAATCTACCCTTCATCCGTAGACCTCCATCTGCTCCAATGGTCCAATCGGCCTTAGGCTCTTTGGAAATCTCCTCCTTACGGATTTGAATCCAAGAATCCTCCAACTGAGCTCTAACAACTCTGCCGCTCCAAGTTGGTTCCACTGATATAGCTCCCAAAAATACACTAGTGCCACCAAACTCAGGTCTAAAAGCAAACTGGCTAAGAGCGAGAAGGTCTCGGTGCAATGAGCACCTCAAAGCCGCAATCTGATGTCGACGCTTCCTACTCAAAGTGTCTGCTACGACGTTCACCTTCCTCGGGTGATATCGAATCGCAAACTCGTAGTCCTTGATAAACTCAATCCACCTCCGCTGCTTCTGGTTGAGTTCCTTCTGAGAGAAAAGATATTTTAGACTCTGGTGGTCTGTGAATAGCTCGAACTGCACTCCATACAAGTAGTGCCTCCATGACTTTAGTGCAAATACCACTGCTGCTAGCTCCAAGTCATGAGTGGGATAGTTCTGCTCATGCACTCTCAACTGCCGTGAGATATAAGCTACTACTCTCTGAGTCTGCATAAGGACGCCTCCTAATCCCGCCAATGATGCATCTGTGTAGACGACGAATGTCCTGTCGTTGCTCGGGATAGTCAAAACTGGTGCTGAGGTCAACTTAGTCTTCAAGATATCAAAGGCCTTCTGGCATTCTGTGCTCCAAATAAACTGTACACCCTTCTTCGTAAGGCGTGTGAGTGGCGTCGAAATTTTCGAGAAGTCCTGGATGAACTTCCTGTAGTAGCCTGCTAATCCCAAAAAGCTTCGAATCTCTGTCACTGTCTTTGGTGTTTCCCAATCAAGTACTGCTGTAACCTTAGCTGGGTCTACTGATATGCCCTCTCTGCTAATGATGTGGCCGAGAAATCTCACTTCTGAAAGCCAAAACTTGCACTTGCTGAACTTGGCGTATAGCTGGTGCTCCCGTAGGGTCTGTAAAGCTAAACGGAGGTACTGCTCATGATCTGCCTCCGATCTCGAATAAATGAGGATGTCGTCGATGAAAACAATCACGAACTGATCTAAGAATGGACGAAAAACCCGGTTCATCAAGTTCATGAAGACCGCGGGTGCATTGGTCAACCCAAATGGCATGACCAAGAACTCAAAAGATCCATAGCGCGTGAGGAAAGCGGTTTTGGGGATATCCATCTCCCGAACCCGTAACTGATGATAGCCAGAACGAAGGTCAATCTTCGAGAAAAATCGCGCTCCCTGTAACTGGTTGAACAAGTCATCAATCCTAGGTAGTGGGTACCTATTCCGGATAGTGACCTTGTTCAACTCCCGATAATCTATACATAATCTCATACTGCCGTCCTTCTTCTTCACGAAGAGGACTAGCGCGTCCCACGAAGAATGACTCCGATGAATAAAACCCTGAGCTAACAACTCGTCCAACTGGGTCTGAAGCTCTCTCATCTCAGCTGGTACCATGCGATAGGGTGCGCGGGATATCGGGGCTGTGCCCGGCTGCAACTCAAAAGCGATTGCCCTGAGAAGTGGCCACAATCATCTCGGACCCATCGGACGCTCGCAACCTGACTGTCTTCACAAAACAGTCAATACTAATATGGTAGGACGATAACCAATCCATACCAAGAATGATATCAAACTCGGACATATGCAAAACTATCAGATCGACTATGAACTCCGACTCGTCTAAACTGATGGTACACCTCCTACAAACGCTCTCCAGAAGTGATACCTCACCTAAAGGGGTGGAAACTGATAAAGGTGTATCTAGAGGCTGAGCTACGAGCTGGAGTCTAGCCATAAATGCATGCGAGATAAAAGAATGCGAAGCTCCTGAATCGAAAAGAATACGGGCGGAAACGGAATTCACAAGGAACGTACCCTCCACAACTGCTCCGCTGGCACCGTGATCACGGGGAACCACTGCATATACTCTGCCTGTGGTTGACGACTGCTCTGCTGCTAATGCTAGAGAATATGGGACAATCTGCCCCTGGGGAGCCTCCTGGACTGCTCGAACCTGTCCCTCTGCCCTCTGCGTCGCTGGCGGTGTCTCAAGCCTGGGCTACTGACCCTGACCTATGCCCTGCTGTCGCTGCTGCTGGTGGTTCGGGCCCCTGCCCTGCTGAGCTCCTACTGGTGCACTACGACACTCTGATGCCTTGTGCCCGACCTTGTGGCAGTTAAAACAAGATCCCTGGAACTTGCGCTGCTGATGCGCTCTCTGATCCTGATGGGGTCCCTTCTTATGAGGGCCCTGCTGCTGCTGATGCTGATGCCCTGTCAAAGGTCTCTTGTTCTTACCCTTATCCCCGCTCTGCCCTGCCTTGGTCTTCCCTTCCTTGTCCTTCAGGAACATAGTAGTCTCAATCTCCTGTGAGGTGGTGGCCTCAGCTACCTCCCTAACTGAATAGAACCTCCTCGAGACGAGGTACCGGCGGAGATTAGGGCGTAGCCCTGCTAAAAACATCTGAGCTTGACGCTCTCCTGTCTGCCACATACCCGTGAAATGCAACAACTCCATAAACCGGCTCTCATAATCTGCCACTGTCATGTCCCCCTGAGTCATCCGGGACAACTCCAGCTGCTTCCCAGTCCGGGCTGCAGAAGAAATATACTGCACATCAAAGAAATAGATAAAATCCTCCCATGTGAGGGTCATCCTATGCTCTGGGGTAAACTGTAATCGGTACCATCTCCCGGCATCTCCCTTCAGACTGTAGGATGCCAACCTCTGCTTCTGGACCGAATCTACACTGAGTATGTCAAGTATATTGTTCACATCCTCCTTCCACTTGTGTGCTGCAAGAGGGTCTGGTGACCCCTAGAACTCGGGTGCCCTCATCTTCTAATACCTCTCTACTATACGGAGCCAAGCTTCCTGATCCGTGACTCTGTCTGGTACCACTAGTGGAATAACTGCAGGTGCTACCTCTGGGTCTCTCTCTGATCGGGACAGCTGGTATCCCCTGCTGCTGAGCTACCAGTGGTGGTGGTGTCCGTGGTGCTATGTGAGTCGTTACTAACTCTTCAATGGCTGTCATCCTGGCAATAAGCAATATGATTTTCACATCACATAATATTCACACATGTACTTTAACCAAAAATAGTTGTCATAAAAAAAAATTTCTCAAAATTTTGAGATATACGCATATATCGTCCTCACTCATACTAGGAAATCCTTAGCGGACTCTACACATGAATCCTAAGAAACTCTAACCTAGCTCCACGATTCGACACAGGATGATCCTAAGGATTCTGGAACTAGAGCTCTGATACCAACTGTGACGCCCCTGGGTTCACACAAGGCTGCAGTCCGAGGTAAAACCAGAAATGTCAAACCTGCCATACACCACACCGTGCAATAACATGTTTCACCATCACAATTTCTATCTCTCTAGTGGAATCAACAACAGGTGTAGTACAAAGCAAGTAAAAGGTTATACGAGATTCAACTGATGAAATAATAAAGATCAAATTGATATTTCACCCTCTAATATGTTGGAATACATATAAATGACTGAAATAAATAAATTGGAGTTCTCATAAAGTCTCAAATACAAAATGTCTGACAAGAGAAAATAAGGCACACAGCCTTTACAACTTCTAGAATAAAACTCTCAAATGTCTAAACAGAAGTCTACAGTGGAGCTCAAAGAAAATATAACTAAAATAGATGGCTAAAGCTAAAGTGCATCGCCGTCAATCTGCGACTCTCCGGGCTCCTGGCTCGTTACCTAAAAGGGGGAGGGACAACGAGCGTCAAAGCGCTAGCGAGCAACATCACAACCAACCCTAAGGGATAGGGCTCGTTGTACATGAAAATACAGTTAATACATAATAATATAATTCATTTAAACAATCATTTATGGGTTTTAGTACTTAGGGAAATACAACACGAGCATAGGTACGTCGAGCGAAATAATCCAAACAAGGAAACCCTCATGTATATACCTTGTATCTCAAATTGTAGATCCCTAAATATTAAACCCGAAGTTGGTCATAAGAAATAAATAAAGACAAGAATACATACTCATCTCTACCAATAAAGTGTAAACATGACAAAGCTACAATAGGTTTCATGCACAACCTAGGTAGCTATCATGTCCCATCCTAATACAACATATCATGTACCCAACTTGTTACGTAACATGCTCAAGGTTTAGCAAAAGTCTAAAACATGATTAAAAAAAAGAATGGATTATAGTCCAACACGAGGACTCTAAAGGGTTATAGTCCAACACGAGGACTTGAAATGGATTATAGTCCAACACGAGGACTGTGCATAGAAAGATATACATGTCCTATTCCTGTACATGCCCTGCTGGGCTGATCTAAACCCATGCCACAAATGTCATCTTACAAGTACAGGGGAAAATCAATATCACTGCAATTAAATATCCGATAAACGAGGCAACACCCAAAGTTCAAGAATAGTAGACAGGATCCTAGAACATATATACATATATACACTGTATATATGTATATATATAGGTATACAGCAGATGATTAAACAGAAACACAAACAAACAGGAAAATACTGTGATGAGTCGACTCGTGCTCATTTATGGGTCGACTCATGTCTCATGGGTCGACTCATGATCGAACGAAACAGAAAGAAAATACTGCGATGAGTCGACTCGTGCTCAATATGAGTCGACTCAGCAGAACACAAATAATAGCAGGAAAGGACTTCATGAGTCGACTCATGACAGTCATGGGTCGACTCATGACTTATGGGTCGACTCGTATACTGACGAGTCGACTCAGCAGAAACAAAAAGATAATACAACTAGACTTCGTGATTCGACTCATGACAGTCATGGGTCGACTCAACCTGTTGAGTCGACTCATGATGAGCCGTGGGTCGACTCACGGGCTGAACAAAGCATTTCTCTCAACTGTAACTTGTTCAACACGATCCACACTTCCATTTTTCTGATCTACACTTGTATAGCCATCGATTCTTGACTATAATACAGTGAGAAAAAACATATTTATTATGAGAAACGATTTTCTTGTAGGTTAAATCTAACGTTTAACTCCTATACATGAAAGAAAGCATTTAATAAAAATAAAACTCACATATTTATTCTTTAAGTAAAATTCCAGATCTGGGTTTTCATGAAAAACTTGTTAGTGGAGATTTAAAATCCGAAATACATGATCTCTAGCATTAACCCTAACAAAGATGTTGATTTATACTTGAAAATAAGTCTTAGGCTCAATAAAACTTATAGAAAACAGTTGTAAACAATTAGAAACATGGGAGAAGGGTTGGGCGAGATGTTACTCGCCTCAAAAGTGATGATGAACAATCCCCTTCGCTGCAATCCACGAAAATCCGCTGAAAATCCCCAAAAATCGCCCAAGAAATCCCAAAAACGAGCTAGGGTTTAGAGGGGGAGAAGAGGCTAGGGTTTCTCTAGGGTTTTCTGATGAACAAGAGTGTTTTCGGGTGGGGAGAAACATATATGAGTGGATAAAACCCGACCCGAAACCCAAACAAACCCGACTCAGAAAACCAGAAAAATCCCGATGAGTCGACTCATGGCAGTCGTGGGTCGACTCATGACTCATGGGTCGACTCATGATATAATGAGTCGACTCAGCAGAGACTAAATAACAACAGGACTCGATTTCGTGAGTCGACTCATGACAGTCATGGGTCGACTCATGGACTAGAAACTGCATACTCTGACTCTGCTGTATATGATTGAAATCTAGCACACTCAACCTCATTACTGACGTACATATACATACTCAAAAATCTACGGGGTCTTACAGTATAGTAGTCAAAAATCACATAAATACAATCAGCATAAATATACATAAATTAAAATATATAATACATAAAACATGAACTATGGAAGATAAAATAGATTTATAAACAAATGAAAATATAAGAAGAGCATAAATTTGTATAATAAAAACACCGAGATATTATAAATAAACATACAATGAATGATTGATGAACATGTGAACATAAACACTGATAATACATGAAACAGAACACGATTAGACAAAGTTGATACTAGAAATGATGAATGACTATAAATCAATAAAATTATACATCATAAATATAATAATATACGTGAATACACTATAATGAAAAAGAGAATAGTAAATATAAAAATAATAAAAATGTAAAACACAACATAAGTAAACGAAAATAATGAATAGAGAATGAACAACTGCTAATAACACAATAAAAGACATAAAAAACTAAATATACCATAAAATAAATACTGAAAAATAACACGCGTATACAACATATATCACAATGACAAAAAATACATATCGAAAACGAAGCAAACAACAACAAATATGCAATTACACTATAAACAACCCATGAGTAAATACTATACATACCCACAAATGCTATTTAGCATAATCTTTTATATTAGTTATAAGAGAATAATGTTCAATGATATGCGATAGTGTAACAAAAACTATATAATTAGTAACTCAAACTCCAAACCTAATAATATGATTAATTGTTTGAATATCAAAATAGAAATACATTTCTCTTAGAAATAATAAAACCAATGTGAACAAACTAAAACAACCTAATAAGACCAAACTGACTGATAAGATAACTATGTACTGAAAATGTTGTGAGTTGAAAAAATAAAGAATAAGAATGTATGCTTATGTAGAATACAAAAATCATGAATTTACTAAAGTATATCACTAAAAATATGAACAATATACAATAATCTAAAATATAAGTAAATAATAGATGGTATAACAGAAAAAGTGCACACATACACAATTTAGATATGCAAAAATATATAACACAAGAAAATAATCTGAATATCAGACATGTTATGTGATGCATATGTGAAGTCTAGAATAATGTGAAACACTTAATAAACATGATTTGAACAATTAAAAATATATAAGTAATAATTTTTCTTAGACTATGGTACTTATATATTTTTAATGAAAAACATATAATATAACACTATGTGTGATACATAAAATAATAAAAAAATTTAATACAATTAAACGATTTATAAGTCAAATCAATAAAAATATAGTTGTAAAAATAATAATACATAAAATAATGACCGGTACAAGGAAAGAGAAGTTATAGGAAGAGGGCGTAGTCAGAAAGTGACGGGACAAGAAACAGTGGAAGCTCTGGAGTCAAAAAGTGATAAGGTAGGGACTATGATATAATTTATCGAGATGATAGGATAAGAGCTAACTATAGTCTTACGGATGAAATATGATATGCGTCTAAATTGTCCATTATGTTCTCACTGGTAGGAACTCGGGATCGTGACCTGCATGGGCCATCATAAAAAACTTGTCATGCCCCGCTTCCCAAAATACGAGGGAATCGGAACGTGAACAAGCCCGTGACGTATTAGGTTGAGGAGAATAAATAAAAGACCATTTTTCCTCTCAACCTAATATACTAAGCGTCAAGCAATATACAATGCGAAGTCATAGGTCTCCGATCACAATTAGCAAGAAAATAATAGACAAACTCAGAACAAAATAACTCATATCATAAAAAAAATATCATCCAAGATATAATATTCGGGTTAACATTCTCTTATACAAAACTGAACAACCGAATACTGGAGAAATATAAAAACATACATCGTCCAACCGAAAAAAGAATGGAAATACTGTAAAAGTAAACAAAGACCATCAACTAATAAAAGAAAAACTAGGCTTTGACTTATTCTTCTACTCTATCTGCAAAGCACTCCTGCTGAGAATACTCAGGTTCTAGCGTATCTTCAACCTGGACCTATCCTTCCTCAAAGTCTGACGTACACCAGAGAAAATAGGTGTACGTCAGCGTGTATGGCACAAGACAAGCCCCACAAAAAAAAGAACGATTGAACGACCAAGGCAATAACAATAATAATAAATAGAAGCATACAGCTGGAATACTAAAAACTAGATGAAATCCATTAATAGTATATAATAATCAATGAATCCAAAAATTAATCGGGTAATGAGGTCATGCGGCTAGCAATTAGAATAATCATCCAAGTAACAGGGTCTTACAGCTAGATAGAATTAATACTTAAAAATCAAACGTCAGTGTGCATGGCACACGACAAGCCCCACAAAAGAAAAGAACGATCGAACGACCAAGGCAATAACAATAATAATAAAAGAAGCATACAACTAGAATACTAAAAACTAGATGAAATCTACTAATAGTATATAACAATCAATGAATCCAAAAATCAATCGGGTAATGAGGTCATGCAGCTAGCAATTAGAATAATCATCCAAGTAACAGGATCTTACAGCTAGATAGAATTAATACTTAAAAATCAATAACACGAGACGTAGTACGTCGAGCAAAATAATTCAAACAAGGAAACCCTCATGTTAATACCATATATCTCAAATTGTAGATAATTAAATATTTATCCTGATCTATGTATGAAAAGAAATATAACTGGTCCATATCTCATAAGAATTCACAATCATCTAAGTAACAAGGTCATGTAACTAGCCATCCTATAACATGTTACTATAACAGGTCGCTGGTCCACATCTCACACAGAGTCAATGCTCATATCACCAGATAACTGACTGTTTACAAATCTCCTACGTGCATCTAATGCCGCTACACGAATTGGTTAGAGAACTACACGCAATTCAATTCCGGCTTGGTCCGAACTCAAGCAGGACTCGGGTGACTACACAAATTCATTGACCAAAGTGACAACACAAATTCACTTTAGCCCAACAAACCAACCCCGGTGACTACACGAATTCACTAGTGCGAGCCTAAAAGATACATCAATAGCCATATCTGATCATATGAACCAAGATTTCCCCATTCCAACTCTTCTCGCTTTTCTAAGTCAACAAACATAACTTACATTAGATCTCTGGTCCACCTCCTAAATTTAGTCAACGCACATACGCATGTCACTAAGTCTTGTTTATGACGCGCAAAGCCACTAAGTCATGAACTACTAATGGTTCTTAAACAATATAAGAAAATAATAATTGAAAACAACTAATCCTGTACAACGTTAACATGTCAAATATACTAAAATCAAGAATCATAAATCATAAAATTGTTCTAAAATTAATCTTCTAAAATATTAAATTTATTTACTTAAAATAATCCTTTTGCAAAATAAATTCTTTTAAATATTTATTATTATAATAAAATGATTCTTTTTCCAACATAACTTCTTATAATTCATCATAATTTTCCTTAAACGATTTAGTTGGAAGAAATAATTCTTTTAAAATATTATAATTAATCTAAAAATACTACTTATCATATTTATTATAAAACCAACCTTTTTTACAAAATAAATTCCTTTAAATAAATTCTTTAATACCATTCAATAACAAATTGTGATGCCCCAGGTTTCGCGCGAGGCTGCAGTCCAAGGCGAAACCAAGAATGTCAAACCTGCTAAGCACCAAACACCGTGCTACGACATATTTCACCATCACAATTACTATCTCTCTAGTGGAAATAATAAATAAATGAAGGTATAGACAGGCAAATGAAATAAATAGAGTAAAGCCAGATATATACAGAGGAAGCATGAGAATAGTCATCAGTGAGCCCAACTAAAATAGAGTAGAAATACCTCTGAGTCTGAAATAAACCTCAAGTACAATGAGTCAAATAAAATATAACTATGGCTCTCAGCCTCTACAAAATGAAATATAAGTCTAGAGTCTGAACATAAACAACTAACTATGGAGTTCTGAAATAACTACTAAATAGTAAATAGCTAGTATGGAGTTCTGAAATAACTACTAAATAGTAAATAGCTAGATGGAATCTATGAGGAAATCCCATCAACCCGTAACTCTCCGTGCGCCTGACTCGTTGCCTGAAAGGGGGGAAAACAACGAGCGTCAAAGCGCTATAGCGAGATCATCTCCACCTCTCCCTAGGGGAAGGGGTAGGAGTATATAGAAAATAGAGTTAGTACATATGCATATGAAATCATTCATAAAATTCTAACTGTAAGTTAATATTTAGGAAATCACGACACGAGAGTTAGTATGCCGAACGAAATAATCCAAACAAGAAAACCCTCATGTATATACCATATCTCAAATTTGGACTCCCTAAATACTAACTCCAAACCCTATGAATGAAAGCAATAAACCAAAAGGAAAACACTCCAAACCTCAAACATGTAGAATAAATATCTCATCTCAACTACACTCGGGTAGACAACTCTAACATAAGAGGGATCTCATCCAGAACAAAAAAAAATCTATCATAGGCCATGTCATGTAAGCCACGATCTTAAAGGAAATACCCTACTCACGGGAAACCAATATGAAAGCAAAATACGACAAATAATACTCACATATGTGCATCTCCTTATGCAATAGCGATACTTTTGTAATATTATTATTCAATCGCTCTGCGACAATAGGTTATATCTCCCTATCCTGGAATACAATGAAATGACGATACTTTTGTAATACTCTTACTCAATTGCCCTATGGAAATAGGACTTATCTCCTTATTCCAGAATACAATAGAATGATGATACTTTTGTAATACTCTTACTCAATCACCCTGCGGAAATAGGTTTTATCTTCCTATTCCGGAATACAATAGAATGATGATACTTTTGTAATACTCTTACTCAATAGTCCTGCGGAAATAGGTTTTATCTTCCTATTCCGGAATACAATGAAATATGCTATGCTCTTCATATTTATCAACTTAAATTAGGATAAAAAATATGTTGGCACAACATATTCTAAACATACGTGCACATATCTCGGTGTGCATGTCCATAACTAGTGTTCACTAACATCTCAGGTGTTATACAACTCATAAACATTGAATCATAACAGTACAAGGTCGAGAGACTAAGCTCGAAACTCAATAGTCAACAAAACATGCAGGGCGCACTGACTGTGTGGGCGTCGACGCGCACAAGAACGAGCGGTCGAACCGTGATGGGTTCGCCAGAGCCTACTCCGGCCTGTGTCTGGCACCGGCGGTCGCCGTGGCGCTAATGGCACCGTCGAAGCCGTGAAGCGGCTGCATATTCCACGATTCTGAATCTGGTTGTGTGTGTGTCATGTTCACGCCGATGCTTTAGGTGATTCAAACATGATTAAACACAACAAGAAACTGCATGAGAGCATGTCCTACAGTAGATAAAAACTCTAGAAACAACTCAACGATGATATAGCGGCATGATTCATTGTCTGCATAAAATTAGTATCAAAACCTAAGTCATGCATAAAAACTACAAATGAAAGAACACAATCATCTTCTCTTCACGTTAAACTACGTTTTAAATATTTTCAGATCTTACATACTTCTGTAAATTGTTCCTTGATGCGGTATAAACAATAACGCCAAATATTGCAAGTGAGCACAATTGATCAAGTTAAGTCATAAGAAAGTTATCGATTCGCCGACGAGGGAAGGTGATTTTAAGAGTTTAATTAAGAATCGGTTTGTATGTTGTGCGCAGCGTGACAATGATAGAATTAAAAAAGAAAATAAGAAGTTGTTGAGAAAGTTATGGGAAAATGAGTAAAAGAGTGGGTTGTTTTGCAATATGTGTGCCAAGTATACATATATTGAATTTTTAGAGAGAGAAAGAAGAGATCAAAGAATAAAATAAAAAGTAAGAATAAATGAGAGAAAAACAAGGAAACAAAAGAATGGATGATTTATTTAAAGATATGAGAATCTACGAATTGAATGCACTAGCTAATCTCAATTATAAAATGACAAACTATTCTCCGTTTTATCATAGTTTCTAGACTTAGATTTTATTACATCTGGACTATGGCAAAACATTTAAGAAAAGTATACGACTATCAAATTATCATCTAGTCCTAAACGATTATAGCATTCTGGAGTAAGGAACACAAAAGTTAGTGAAGCCTTAGAATTCATAAGCATAACCTATCAAACACTTTAGAGATAAACATCAGATTATCAACTTCTTCTTCTACGCAATAGTTCTCTGTAGTTGATTATCCTAAACAGTGATATTTTAATGGCAAGAGAAATAATTCATAACAATATAAAAGAAGATTGGACTAGTTTATCAGAATCTAAGCTTCGCTACAACAGAGTTATTTTGCACATATTAAGAAAGTAGAGGAGTATATAAAAAAAAGAACTAATTATAAAAATTACCAAAAGAAAAAAAGAAAAATGTGAACTATGAACAAGAAATAAATCTAAAGCTACAAAGAATTAAAATCTAACTAACAAAATAAAGTTGCAAAATTGAAATGCAAGAAAAATAAATGCTACTGCCTATCAAATTAAAGTGGGGCAAAAGAAATAAAAAGACACAGAAAATAAATCTACACTACAGAGCAATGAATGTAAATCTAGACTATAAGCAATAATGAAAGAAATTACTAAATGAAAAAGAAAGAGAAAATAAAAGAAATACAAACCTTGCAAACTTTTTTCATCTCCATCATCATACCCTCCACAAAGAGCAAGAAGATTTGTAAGGTGAGTATCAAATTATTTTATTAATTGTAACAAAGAGTTACAAATTTGGGGAAGGTTTCTCAAAATTAAGAGTAGGCCCTCCTCTCCAAATGGAGTTACAAAATTTTCACACACTCTAACCCCTCACTCTCTACCCCTATTTATAGTAAACATCAGTGAATGAGAGCCATTGGTTTCAAATCTTATCCAAAACCAACAAATTTTAGCCTTTGATCTGTAACAGAATGTCGTAGCTATCGATAAGGGCATCGATAAGCGTATTGATGCGGGCATCGATAGGCGCATCGATAGGCTTATCGATGGCTGCTTCTCTCCTTTTTCAGCCCGTAGCTTCTTCTTGTGTTTGGCTTTTGGGCTTGGGCCTTTGGTATTTTAAGCTTTAATTCTTCTTTTTAGCTTGGGCTTTTGGATAATTTGGTAATTGATTTTCCAATGGGCTTCTTTGCTTTATTTCTTCATTAAATCAAGGGCTTTTGATGAGAGATAAGATTTTTGGAATTATTCTTCATTAACCTGCATTTAAAGATAAAAATAATTATTAGTGGTATATTTATTCATATAAAATAGATAATGAGGGTATAAAATTTTAATAAAATGTGATTATTAGTTCTCAAACTTTTTAACATGGAAAGACCTAGTATTTATACATATAATACAAAAGAATTAACTTTTATTCATAAACTAGTCAATTTGACTCTACAAAACATGTTAGAATCTTTTTAAAAACGTTTTAAAAACTAGAAGGGGGATTAGGAGAGATAAACTTGTCTGGGGTTTGTAGAAAAATGTTTAAGAAGCCAAGCCAAGGAAGATCTATAATCCAAACACCAAAAATCACGCAAAAATCCACTTAAAAGCCTCCAATCTTCTCCAAGAATCAAAATTAGGGTTTAAAGGGGTTTTGGTGCCTGTTAGGGTTCTTAGAAAACTGAAAATATCGTGAACATATTCCATAAATCATAATTAATCTCATATTAATTATATTAACATAAATTTTTGGGGTTTTACATTCACCCCCTTAAGAGAATTTCGTCCTCGAAATTCCGTAGTCGCATCGCAGAGATTAATAATACGAGAAAAGCACAAAAAGAGGATAATCCAAACAAGGAAACTCTCACGTACACATCTCGTATCATTAATCTCCCGATTTAAAATATAAGTAACATTTAAACTTAACAATCTAAAATGCGTACATTCTCACATAACCCCTAATTAGACGGAACTAGTACGTCGGGCAAAAAATCCAAATAAGGAACCCCCCATATATATACCATATGTTTCGAATAATTAAGAGCTAAGTGTTGAATGACCCATTCTAGCGTTAAATATAAATGTTACTAAACAATACATATAATCAAATCTATCAACGCATATAAGCACATTTAAATATCGACTTTACCTGTTCAAACAGGTGCGGGTAGTCGCAAAGACATCCTTCTCGCGCTCCTAAGAAATCTCTTCAGCTCCTTGCCGGTTCCACTGAACATTCACTAATGGAATGACTTTGTTTCTAAGCTTTTTATTCTCTCTAGAAAGAATGCATACTGGAATCTCTACGGTAGTTAAATCATCCTGTATCTCAACCTCTGAATCAATCACCCTTTGCTGCTCTTCGTCATGCAAATGCTTCTTAAGCATCGAAATATAAAATACATTATGTACACTCAACATCGATGTCGGAAGATCTAATCTATATGAAACAGTTCCAATACGCTCAATAATCCTGAAAGGACCAACATATCTCGGTGCGAGCTTCCCCCGTCTACTGAATCGTTGAACGCCCTTCATCAGTGATATTTTCAACATAACTAAGTCTCCAACCTGAAATTCTAAGGGTCGTCTCCGCTGATCCGCATAACTCTTTTGCCTACTCTGTGCAGCAAGAATGCACTCTCGAATCAATGTCACCTTTTCCGTGGTTTGTCTAACTAGCTCCGGGCCATGTAATAGACTATCCTCTGGCTCTGCCCAACATATAGGCGATCTGCAAGGCCTCCCGTATAAGGCTTCGTACGGCGCCATCCCAATGGTAGCTTGATAACTATTGTTATAAGCAAACTCTATTAATAGAATATGATCCTCCCAGCTGCCTTAAAAATCAATGATACAAGCCCGCAACATATTCTCCAACACCTGGTTCACTCTCTCTGTCTGACCGTCTATCTGAGGATAAAAAACACTAGTGTGTAATAACCTGCTGTCGAATGAATCTTGGAAACTCCTCCAAAAGTACGAGGTAAAAACTGATCCTCGATCTGATACAATCGTGTCTGGAACTTCGTGAAGTCGAACTATCTCCTGGATAAATATCCTCATATATGTCTCTGTAGTATAAGTAGTCCTCACTGGAATAAAATATGCCGACTTCGTCAACCGATCTACTATCACCCAAACTGAGTCGTTCCCCTTCTTCGACTTCGGCAACCCTACAATGAAGTCCATAGAAATGTTCGCCCACTTCCATTCTGGAATAGGTAAATGTTGAAGTGTTCTTGCTGGTCTCTGATGCTATGCCTTCACCTGCTGGTAGGTAAAATACTTAGCTACATATTCTGCAATACCTCTACGCATACCACTCTACCAAAAGTGTCTCCTTAGGTCCTTGTACATCTTGATGGTTCCTGGATGTACTGTATATCGCTCATCAAACAACTCCCTCTTCAGCTCTACACTAGCTGGCACAACCAACCGACCCTTTATCCAAAGGCCTCCATCTGTTCCAATGGTCCAATCGTCCTTGGGTTCTTTGGAAATCTCCTCCTTTCGGATTTGAATCCAAGAGTCCTTCAACTGAGCCCTGACTACTCTGTCCCTCCAAGATGGCTACACTGATATAGCTCCCAAGTATATGCTGGTCCCGCCAATCTCTGGCCTAAAATCGAACTGGCTAAGAGTGAGAAGATCTCTGTACAACGAGCACCTCAAAGCTGTGATTTGATGTTGACGCTTCCTACTCAAAGCATCCGCTACGACATTCACCTTTCCCGTGTGATACTGAATCGCAAACTCATAGTCCCTGATAAACTCAATCCATCGTCGCTGCCTCTGATTAAGTTCCTTCTGGGAGAAAAGGTGCTTCAGACTCTGGTGGTTTGTGAATAACTCAAACTGTACCCCGTAAAAATAATGCCTCCACGTCTTCAATGCAAAGACCACTACTGCTAGCACCAAATCATGCGTGGGATAATTCTGCTCACGAGTCCTCAACTGTCTCAAGATATAGGCTACAACCCTTTGGGTCTGCATTAATACTCCTCCAATACCCGATAAAGATGCATTAGTGTAGACAACAAAAGTCTTATCACTGTTGGGAATAATCAATACTGGTGCTAAAGTAAACTTAGTCTTCAATGTCTCAAATGCCTTCTGGCACTCTGTCCTCCAAATAGACTGTACACCCTTTTTAGTAAGACGTGTAAGTGGCGTGGAAATCTTTGAGAAATCTTGAATAAATTTTCTGTAATAGCCTGCCAGACCTAAGAAGCTACGAATCTCTGTAACTGTATTTGGTGGTTCCCAATCAAGCACGACCTCTACTTTAGCCGGATCTACCGCAATGCCCTCTCGGCTGATGACATGACCCAAAAATCTGACCTCTGATAACCAGAATTCTCATTTGCTAAATTTTGCATACAGCTGGTGTTCCCGTAAAGTCTGCAATGCCAACCTCAAATGCTGCTCATGCTCTGCCTCTAATCTCGAATAGATAAGATTATCGTCGATGAAAACTATCGTGAACTGGTCAAATATGGATGGAAAACCCGATTCATCAAATCCATGAATACTGCGGGTGTATTGGTCAGCCCAAATGGCATGAAAAGAAACTTAAAAGACCCGTATCGAGTCAAGAAGGTGGTCTTAGGAATATCAATCTCCCGAACCCGTAACTGATGATAACCGGAATGAAAATCTATCTTCGAAAAAAACTAAGCTCCCTACAACTGGTCGAACAAGTCATCGATCCTCGGTAATGGATACATGTTTCGGATAGTGACCTTGTTCAACTCGCGATAATCAATGTATAATCGCATACTCCCGTCCTTCTTCTTCACAAAGAGGATCGGTGCTCCCCACGGAGAGTGACTCCGTCGAATGAATCCTTGAGACAACAACTCATATAGCTGGATCTGTAGCTCCCTCATCTCAGCTGGCGCCATACGGTAAGGAGCTCGGGAAATCGGCATGGTTCCTGGCTATAACTCTATGCAAAACTCGACCTCTCTCACTGGAGGTAATCCTGATATGTCCTGGAAGACATCCTGGTACTCTGAGTCTACTCGTATCTCACTCAAATCTACTCTCCGATCCCGCATTATCACCTCCTCGACGTATGCCAAATATGTCTCCGCAAACTGGTTGCCTCTGGAGGTCGCTACCACTAACTCAGATCCATCACAGGCTTGCAAACTGACTGTCTTCGTAAAACAGTCGATACTCACATGGTAGGAAGATAACCAATCCATACCAAGGATGACATCAAACTCAGACATATGCAACATGATCAAGTCTATCACGAACTCAGAATCGTCCAAACTGATGATACATCTCCTACAAACATTCTCTAAAAGAAATGTCTCCCCTAAAGGAGTGGATATCGATAAAGGAAAATCTAATGGCTGCGCCACAAGCTAAAGTCTAACCGCAAAATCGTAGGAGATAAAAGAATGCAAAGTGCCAGAATAAAAAAGAATACACGCTGGAAAGAAATTCACAAGGAATGTACCTTCCACAACAGCCCCGCTCGTGCCGTGATCGCGAGGAACAACTGCATACACTCTACCCGTCTGCTGTGTTGTATCGTCTGGAACGTATAGGACTATCTATCCCTACCGGGTCTCCAGAATTGCTCGAACATGTCCCTCAATCCTCAGAACTGCTGGAGGTGCCTCTATCCTTAACTGCTGACCATGACCGCGTCCCTGATTGCGGTTATGATACTGCTGCTGCTGATTCCTGCCCTGCTAGCCTACTGTGGGTGTGCTACGACATTCTGCCGCTCTATGCCCGAGCTTGTTGCAATTGAAACAAGCTCCATGAAATCGGCTCTGCTCCTGTGCCCTCTGATCCTGCTGATGGCCCTTCTTATGGGGCCCTGTTGCTGTGGACCCTTACCCTGTTGCTGGGGTCCTTCTGAGCTTGAAAAAGGTCTCTTACCTTTACCTTTATCCCTGGACTACCCTGACTTAATATTTCCATCTTTGCCCTTAATGAATATAGTTGTGTCTGTCTTCTGAGCCATGGCAGCATCTGCCACCTCCCGCACTGAACGGAACCTCCGAGATACTAGGTATCGACGTAAACCTGGGCGAAGTCCCATCATGAACATCTAAGCCTACCACTCCTCGGTGTGCCACATGCCAGTGAATCTAAGAAGTGACATGAATTTACTCTCAAAATTCATCACCGACATATCCCCCTACTCCAATCGAGCCAACTCTAACTCCTTCCCGACTTTCGCTGCAGCCGAAACATACTGTTCATCGAAGAAATACACAAAAGTCTCCCATGAGACTGTCAACCTCTGCTCTGGAGTAAAACAAAGCCGATACCATCCTCCTGCATCGCCCTTGAGGCTAAAAGCTGCTAGCCTTTGTTTCTGCACAGTATTCACATTAAGCATGTCCAGAAGGTTGCTTACATCTTCCTTCCATTTGTGTGCCGCAATGGAGTTCGTCGAACCATGAAACTCTGGAGCCTTTAACTTCTGGTACCTCTCTACCAAACGAAGCCAAGCCTCCTGTTCAGCCACTCCATCATTAACTAAAGGTGGCGGTGTGACTACCGGTGTTCCTTCTAGCATCTCCTCCTGAATGGGAGTTCCCTGTCGGACATGATCTGCTAACCGCTCCTCAATATAGCTGCCAGTCGAGCTGCTAACGGTGCTATGAGATTCACCAAGTACTGCGGAGCCTGCGGTGGCTCGGGCTCTCTATCGACTTGCTCAGCTCCCAGAGCATGAGTACCTCGACGTCCACGACTTCTTCCTGACATCTATAATATAGAAGTAGAGCTTATTGTAGGCATCGAAAATTGCCTATAGGTCTCCACAAACGGTTCAGTGTTAATGAGCGACAATGAACAACACCATCCGACCCACATGAGCCTAATCGACGTCGACGAACGACTGAAGTGAATCGATGAGCTACATGAGCGGATAAGACTTCGGAATAACGAAGACCCGTGCCAATCGGAAGCCCGGCACTGCTCACAAAAAAGGACAATGCCCTCCGTGCCTCGACCACTCTAAAGACAATCCAACCATCAGAGCGGATCGAACTCTTCGTCACGCATCCAACGCACCCGGAATCACTCAAATCCGAGTTCGTACGAAGAATCTACGGGGGAAAACGATCAAATACACCTACGGACGTCTCGGAGTTCCGAAACACCCCCAGGGGTGTCTCAGAAATTCCGAGACACCCCAGGGGTGTCTCGGAATTTCCGAGACACCCTAGGGTGTCTCGGAAAATCCGAGACACCCTAGGGGTGTCTCGGAAAAGCCGAGACACCCCTAGGGGTGTCTCGGAATTTCCGAGACACCCCAAGGGTGTCTCGGAATTTCCGAGACACCCTAGGGGTGTCTCGGATTTTTGGAGACACCCCAAGGGTGTCCCAGATCTGTGCGGACACCCCTGGGGTGTCCTAGATCTGTGCGGACGCCCCCCCTCTTGTTTTCCTATAAATAGGACCCCCTTACCTCATTTGGAAGGATCTGGATTTTTGGAGAGCCTCGGCGAAGCCCTGCTGCAGCAAACACTGATCGAGCACTTCAACCGAGGAGGAGAGGTCTAAATCAGCCTTCATCACCCGTTCTCATCTTTCCTTAGTATTAGCCTTTAGCGTTAATACTAAGAAGAGCTAATACCTCGCTTTAGCCGAGGTATACGCTTATAGCTTCTAGATCTCACGCGGATCGACGAAGCTCTGTCCGATATTTCTGGACTAGAAGTTTCTAGATCTCACGCGGATCGACGAAACTTTGTCCGATTTATCCGGACCGGATCTGATTGCCCCGGTGGTCCATGGATATCAACATCCCCGTCACAGGCCAAAAACCCACGCAAGCGAGACCGCACCAAAACGGGATCTCGTGTTTATTTTCGATAAAGTTGTAACCTTTGTTTTGTTGCATTCTTGTTGTAACGTTTAAAGTTGTAACATATTCAAAAGCAATGAAAACAGCGACTTTCACCGAAAACAAGCTGGCAACCACAGTGGGAGCCACCGACCTCGTTGCCGAGATCGGAGTGACGCAACCGGCATTCAAGATCCGGGTGAATGAAGAGGTCGAGTACGAGTTCGACCAGCAGAAGTTCGAAGAGTACCTCTCTTCCTCCTCCTCCAGATCCGCCTCCCCAAGTAGGCGCAAGAAGGCATCCTCCTCCAGAGTCGTTCGCGGGACCATCGGCTCGAAGACCCAAGATCCCTTAGCCATTGCTGCACTCGCACCACGTGGCGTCTCCGCGTCGCCCAACGTGGTCGAGATCGCAGATCGGGGATTCTCCTCCCCCAAGAAGATGGCTACTGAGACCACTCCAGCTCTATCAAAGAGGGCGCTCCAAAGGCGGCGTCAGCACCTTGCTCGTCAAATGGTCAAGGCTTTGGAGCCTATGGACGGGATCCGCTACAAGGAAGATCTCAAATCTAGGCAACGCCAAGAGCAACAATGGTATGTAACCAAATCCTCCTCCAAAACAGAAACGAACAAATGGGTTCATGTCACAAGGAATCGCTCAACCCTCGAGGAGCGAATCAAGAAGCGTCGCGCATTGCTTGCGCATGCCCGAGCTCTCTTGAAGAAAGCAGAGGAGATGCAGAAAGAAGAGGGGGTCAAGACTCCGCCAAAACTCAAACAAATGTGGATGCTAAAGGCGAACCCAACGCCTAAAACAAGAGTTGAAGATGTTGCTGCCCAACCTTCACCAAAGCCAAGTCCCGTTCCCCTTACCCCGGCACCTCCGGTGGGGTCAGGTATGAACTCAGATCCTTCAACATCCAAGGTTCCTGTGAAAGGTCGCCTCGGTCCCTTACCAGGGAATCGAGGTAAAGTACCTATCAAGGAACGATTGGGTCCGCTGAAAGGTCCCCAAGTTTCGAATCAAACTGGGGGTCGAATTAATCTCCCCAAGAAAGATGACAAAGGGAAAGCCCCTATCACCGACCGCATCGGATTGCGAGTCGAAATACAAGAGCCCGTTCAATTTTTATGCCTACGAACGGTTCAGTGTTAAAGAGCGACGATGAACGTCACTATCCGATCCACAGGAGTACATGGCCAGCAAAGGAGCATCGACAGGGGACAATCCCGAGTCAATCCCGTTGGTACCCTGGTATCTAACTCACCTACAGTCCGGAACCATTACACGAGGGACTTATGGTAGGGTTCGGACGAGATTACCATCAGAAGATGAAGCATCAGATGCCGGCTCCATAATTGCTTCGGACAACACGGTATCCAGCGAGGGACAACCCCGCGAGGTACTCATGATCAGTGCCGAACAAATGAACAAAATGCTTGAAGACGCCCTAGCTCGGCAGAAAGAAGCTTTCAAATTCGAGATGGAGATGACCCTACAGCGGATGAGGGAGATGCACGACCAACAAATCGCAGCTCTGACAACTCATCAAGAGGAGCCCACTCGACCCAATCATCAGAACCAAGAAGAGAATGAACGGGAAGGGAATAATGTCATCATTCCCCCTGTCAACAACGACAATGGAAGTGGTCCGGTAGATGATAATGCCAAAGAAGACCACATTACCTCTCCCCAAAACCACTCGAAGATAGAAACGAGTGAAGACAAAAAGATGAAGGACTTGGAGAGCAAAATCAATGCATTGATGAATGCTCAAGAGGTAAAAAGATCCGGTATACCGTGTCCATATCCAAGGGAGTGGGAATCGATTCCATATCCGGCAAAGTTCAATTTAATCAACTTTACGCCGTTTGATGGAAAGGGTTCCCCTACCCAACACTTGATATATTTTAAGTCCCATTTAGGAATAATCTCCGGCAACGAACCCTTGATGGTAGGTCATTCGTTGGCACTCTTCGCGGAGCGGCCTTCGATTGGTATCGTCGCCTCAAGCCGGGGAGCATCGGCAGTTGGGACGACATGGAGGACATGTTCTTGACGAACTTCTTTGATGATGACACTGAGGTCTCGATCAGCACTCTGTTTGAGGAGAAACAGAAAAATGGTGAGACAGTCAAAAACTTTGTGAAAAGGTTTCGAAATAAAGCAATGAATTGCAGGGACCCGGTCAGCGAAGATTTCATCCTCGAGACCTGTCACAACAATCTCACCTTGGATATCCTTGAATCTATGGGAACGGCGCCATCAAAGACCTGGAAGGACCTGAAGGTGTGAGGAGAAAGAGCCGAACGATTCCTCAAAAGGAAGAAGGCGGAAAGGGGCCAAATAGCAAATAACGCTCCGCAACCGAACTTCACCCCTAGGGGTAAAGGAAAGGCGCACGCAAATGCCGTGAATGCTAATCAAACGTTCGAGGTGCAGGCACAACCGCAATAGCAGCAGCAAAAGGCGCCTCAACAACCAAGGTGGCAACAGCAGACCCCGAGGCCGAAAGCTTCGGAGCCAAAGTTCCCGAAAGTCTATTCGTTCAGAGAAGATGAAGTTCCCGGTATCTTCAAGTACCTCATCGAGAACAACAAGATCAAATTGCCTCCAATCCAGGATCAAGAAGATGCCAAGAGAGTTAACGATCCAAAGTATTGTGCATTTCATAGAGCGGTGCATCATCCTACCAAGGTATGCTACGCCCTTAAGGACAAGATCCAAGCTCTTATCGATGTTGGGGTCATCACCATGAAGCAACCCAAGGAGAAGAAAGTGGGTGCGAACGCAGTGACGATTAGCTTCGGCTCCTTTCCCATGAACCAGTTCCAGCTTGAGCCGATTATAAAGGCAGCAGTAAAGACGGTGAACGATGATCCCCACAAACAACGCCAAAAAGGGCTTGTGCCACACGCGGCCCCTAATGGCGAAATTCTTTGGGTTCATCCGGATTTGATCGGAGATGAACAGTGGACTGGGACCTCTTCCAAGAAGAAGTCAAAAGGTAAAGGTAAATCTTGTTATGGGGTGTCCGCTATTCCAGGAAAAGACGACGAAGAAATTTCTGCCTTCCCACTTTCTGAAGATGAACAGGAAGCCCTTGCAACTCGGAGCGGTAACGAGTATCACTACAAGTACCCGGATGCTTCCGAGCAATTAGGTACCAACACTCCTCCTTCCAAGACATTGGCAGAATTGGGAATAGCAGCAATTCCCCCAACGCCTGGCCAGAGCCGTCAGCTCAGCATTGCAACCTAGCGGCGCATCATTTTCCATGCATCTCTTTCACTAAAGAGGATATGCAAACAAAGAACTCGAAGCATGATCGGCCCTTGTACTTCACCGGGCACATTGGCTCCAGCATGGTCAACCGGATCCAAGTTGATCCGGGTTCCGCTGTTAGCATAATGCCATTCCGATTGATGCATCATCTCGGAATCCCGACGAGTAAATTAGCCTCCACTGGCACTACGATTTATGGATTCAACACCAGCGGGTCTAGGCCCTTGGGGAAGATTCGAATCAAATGCCAGATTGGGGATTTAAAATCAGAAGTTACTTGCTATGTAATTGATGCAGAAACGTCCTATAACTTACTGTTGGGTCGACCTTGGATCCACGGTAACCTTATAGTTCCGTCAACTCTGCATCAATGCCTCAAATACATAGACTCGAATAATGAAGTCAAGACGGTGGTCGCGGATAAGCAACCGTTTAAGGGATTGGAGAATTATTTCACCGATTCCCTTCTATACGGCGCTGAATCCGATACTGAATCGCCGGCCCAAGGAACGGACAGCGGAGATGAAGCTGACACTGAACCCGGGTTTGATTACGATGGTGGTTTTGTGCTTAATGACATTGTACCCATTGTAATCAATCTTGACGACGATGAATCATCGGAGAATAGTTGTAATTGGCAACTTGCCGAAGAACTATCAATAAACGATGATTTAGAGTATTCGATGTGTCTTGATGACGTCACTAAAGAGCTTTATGATAACCCTGACTTGTATATGCCTCTTCAATCATTTTGTCTGATGAAAAAGCAGGTACAAGATCCATGCGGAGCGACGCTTGTCATCCCCGCGGGAAGATGGAGTGGAAAAGAAGTCGTCTACGGCAAAGGAAAAGAAGCTCCGACACCTGATCACTTCGTAGAAGAAGAATACGATGAAGATAAACCTGCCCCTCATCTATTCAGATATGACGCAAAAGCGTGTGATATGATGGAAAGGTATGGGTATGAATTCACACTCGGAGAGGGTCTTTTCTTTGGTCGAGGTCCGCGAGTTCCACCTCGAATGGCCTATGTACCGAAGGGAAAACCCGATGATTATTATCGTCACAAGAGAGGTCTCGGTTATGTCTCCTCATCCGACGATGAATGTTACTGGGAAATCATCGATCAAATTGCTAACAAAGCTAAAATTGGAGGCTCATCCGATTCCTCATCTTGGGATTCCGATTCTGGTATCGGTGAGATGTTCAAGAAGCTGATGTCGAACATGGTTACGGTCGATCCTACCACCATAGAGGAAGACGACCAGATGCCGACATGGGAAGATCCTTGGGTTCATCACCTAAACATGCAGTACGGTGATAGGTTTGAGCAAAGAGAGCCTCCTACCGAAGACCAAGTACTCCAGGAAATATGGGCAGCGAAGATAATCCGAAGCCTATATTCATTAGCGATAGCCTCCCGCCAGAAGAGAAAGAAGAGTTGATCTCTCTCATCAGGGAGTACATCGATGTGTTTGCCTGGAATTATGAAGACATGCCAGGGCTCGATTCAAACATGGCAGTGCATCGTCTCAATATCAAGACGGATGTCAAACCTGTCAAACAACAACAAAGACGGTTTCGTCCGCAAATGATGGAGGCAATCGAATCTGAAGTTAAGAAGCTTATTGACTCGGGCTTCGTTCGGGAGGAGCAACATCCAGAATGGCTTGCCAATATCGTCCCAGTCCTTAAGAAGAACGGGAAGGTCAGGATTCGTATCGACTTTCGGGACCTCAATGCTGCTTGCCCAAAAGATGATTTTCCCCTCCCCATCACGGATGTCATCATCGACAATACGTGTGGGTTCGAGAGGATGTCTTTCATGGATGGCTTCTCTGGATATAACCAGATAAAGATGCATCCAGACGATGAAAAGCACACCGCATTCAGAACGCCTCTCGGTGTCTTCTGCTATACAGTTATGCCCTTCGGCTTAAAGAATGTAGGTGCTACATATCAGCGAGCCATGTCAAAGATCTTTCAGGAGCATCTCCGAAAGACTGTCGAATGCTACGTAGATGATCTGGTCGTGAAAAGTCGTGATAAAAAGGATCACATCAAAGACTTGAAGACCATGTTCGACTTAATGCGAGCCCATCAATTGAAGATGAATCCTACTAAGTCTTTCCTCGGAATGTCGAGTGGCAAATTCCTGGGATTCGTCGTCACCACCAAAGGTATCCACATCGATCCTGATAAGGTAAATGCGATCAATGAATTACAACCTCCGAGGAACCTCAGGGAACTCAGAGGATTGCAAGGACGATTGGCTTACATCCGTCGGTTTATCTCGAACCTCTCAGGAAAATGCCAACCATTCTCCAGGCTCGCAAAGAAGGGCGTATCTTTTGTATGGGATGAAGCTTGTCAAAAGGCATTCGAGAGTATTAAATAATATCTCTCGAAACCTCCTGTGCTCGTTGCACCGAAATCGGGCAAATCGTTCTTGATTTATGTCAAGGCGACGAGCCACTCATTAAGTGCATTGCTTGCACAAGATGACGATAACGGTCACGAGCAGGCGGTGTATTATTTAAGCCGAACCATGGTGGGCGCGGAATCTCGATACCCCATGATTGAGAGAGAATGCCTCGCTCTGGTGTTTGCCATCCAGAAGATGCGACATTATATCCTATGATTGAGAGGGAATGCCTCGCCTTGGTGTTCGCCATTCAGAAGATGCGGCATTATTTGGTCGGGCAGACCATTTACGTCATCTCTAAAGTTAATCCGGTTCGAGTATTCATGACTCAACCCGCGTCAATGAGCTGGCGGTTAGCAAAATAGGCCTTACTCTTGTCCCAATACGACTTGCATTTCAAGCAACAGAAGTCGGTAAAAGGACAGGCCATCTGTGATCTCCTGGCAGACAATCCAACGGCGGATACCGCCGAGATATATGACGACTTACCAGATGAAACCCACGAAGTCAACGCAACTTCACACCAACAAGTATGGCGTTTATACTTCGACGGCGCTTCGCGAGCAACTCATGTTGCAAGTGCTCCTGGAAGTTCTAAAATCTCCTCCGGAGTTGGAGTAGTCTTAGTTTCCCCAGGAAAACAGCGCCTCCTCGCTAACCGAGCCATGCTTGAATAATGTAGCGGAGTATAACGCGTTGATTATAGGACTCAACTTCGCTAAGGAGCTGGGGGTTGAGTATCTCGAAGCCTTCGGCGATTCTCAGCTGATAGTCAAGCAAGTTCAAGGAGAATATGAAGTTCGAAGCCAAGATCTCATTCCATACCATAAGATGGCAGTGGAGATAGCGGAATCATTCGAAGGGTTCTTTATCGAACACATTCCACGGCTACAGAATACCTATGCAGACGCGTTGGCCGCATTGGCCGTGTCTCTAGCGCAGCCTCCCGAAACAGAACAGTTTGTTACAGTAAGGACTCACCAACTCCTAGTGCCGCTTTACAAGGAAGAAGCCAAGGAAGAAGAGGTTCAAGAGGTACACGCTACTCAAGTCGAATTTGAGCCTCGAGATTGGCGTTTCCCCATCATCGACTACGTCTTGCATGGAATCTTGCCAGAAGATGTAAAGGAAAGAGAGTCAATCCGGCGAAGAGCACCAAGATTCTACTACAGTACGGAGAATCGAACGCTATACCGCAGGGGGTACGATGGGTTGCTATTGCGTTGCCTATCAACCAAAGAAGCTGAAGAGGTCCTTAGGGAGGCACACGAAGGAGAGTGTGGTGCACACCAGCCTGGTCCTAAGATTTATGACCGCATCAGAAGAATGGGGTACTTTTGGCCTTCCATGATGAATGATGCGATTGCGTATGCCTGAAAATGTAATGCATGCCAAGTGCACGGGAATTATGTGCATCAACCTCCGGAGCATCTGCATCCTTCGGTCACGTCATGGCCGTTCGAGACTTGGGGAATGGACATTGTTGGTCCTATAAATCCCCCATCAGTCAAAGGCGACCGATTCATCCTGGCGATCACCGATTACTTCTCCAAATGGGCCGAAGCAGTTCCACTCAGAGAAGTTAAAACGAGCAACGTCATCGGATTCATCAAGCACCGCATCATCTATAGGTATGGTGTTCCAAGACGAATCATACATGACAACGGTCCTCAGTTTGTCAGCAACGCCTTCATAAGGTTCTGCGAAAAGTTTAAAATTCAGGACATCTCGTCGACGGCTTATAATCCTACAGCGAATGGATTGGCTGAAGCCTTCAACAAGACCATTATCAAACTCCTGTCAAAGATCGTGAAAACTAACAAACGAGACTGGGATGACAAGCTTGACGCTGCTCTATGGGCCTATCGGACCACAGTGCGCACACCAACAGGAGCGACCCCATATTCACTGGTATACGGATGTGAAGCTGTTCTTCCATTGGAAATCCAAATACCATCTCTCCGGATCGCTCTCGCAACCCAGATGTCGACCGAAGAACAACATCAGAAGCGCCTCGAAGAACTCGAGAAGCTCGATGAAGAGCGCATGGTGGCTCAACAGCACATTGAGTTTTACCAAGCTAGAATCTCTCGAGCCTTCGACAAAAAGGTTCGACAAAGGAGTTTCAAAGAAGGAGACTTGGTTCTAGCTGTAAAACGGCCTATGATCCTTAACTCCAAGAAGAAGGGTAAATTCGAACCCAAATGGGAGGGACCATTCGTAGTGGAGACAGTCTACTCGAGTGGCGCCTATCGCCTCGTCACCAAAGACGGTGACCGGCTTATGATGCCGATAAACGGCAAGTTCCTGAAAAGATACTATCCTTAGTATCTTCAGGATAACCAATGCATCGGGAAGTTCCCGGAAGAATACCACATGGGTATTCTTAGGGATAACCCAATCATTGTGGAATTGACGAATAAGGAATCTACATTCGAACTCTGAAGGTCAGAATGTCTCTTCTTATTCTCGTCAAAATTCTCCAACTCTTATGAGTTATCTTTGTGAGATGAGATCCAATCCTCTGATAGGTTAATCTTTCCTCACCAAACCATCCGCTGATCAAATCAAATGACAGTGGATTCACCAACATTTCCATCTGCCAGTCATTGGCATTTCTCAGACTCCACATGTTAGGTCATAATCACCTAGCATTGAAGTTTCCCTTTGAGTGGTAATACGAGTTGGCACTCTCTTTGCTACCCGTATTCCACTTTCTCTCCTGTCTGGTCAAACCTATAAAAGTTAGGGCCAAAGCCAAAATCCCCTCTCGATTCCTTCCATGAACGAGAGGTCCACTTGGAACAGTCAAACCTATAAAAGTTAGGATTGTTTCCGATCTCGCTTAGTCAAGCCTACACATAGTCAAGACTAAAGTCGAGTCACTCCTTTTCGATAAACGAAAATCCACCTTTGTCCCCTTTTTCCACCAAACCTATAAAAGTTAGGGTTGAAATTGGGTCTTCTCCTCAATGAATGAGGGGTTCTTTGGGTTCAAATGACCAATCCTATAAAAGGTAGTGTCGTTCGAACTTTTCCGATTCTCGGAGTGGAGATCCCACTCTTAGTTTCATCCTGCAGGATTCTGGGGGTGGAGATCCCACCTCGAGTTTCCTTTCCGCCTGAAGATAGAATATAAAATTCTTCCTCTTCGGCAACGGGAGATAGAATATAAAATTCTTCCTCTCTCGTTTCTTTTCCACCGGGAGATAGAATATAAAATTCTTCCTCTCCTCGGACCTTTCCGATGCTCGGAGTGGAGATCCCACTCCCAGTTCATCCTTCCAGATACTGGGGGTGGAGAATCCCACCTCGAGTTTCTTTTGAGATAGAATATAAAATTCTCCCTCTCCTCGGACCTTTCCGATGCTCGGAGTGGAGATCCCACTCCCAGTTCATCATTCCGGATGCTCGGAGTGGAGATCCCACTCCCAGTTCATCCTTCCGGATTCTGGGGGTGGAGAATCCCACCTCGAGTTTCTTTTCCAGCTGAAGATAGAATATAAAATTCTTCCTCTTTAGCACCGGGAGATAGAATATAAAATTCTTCCTCTCCTCGGACCTTTCCGATGCTCGGAGTGGCGACCCCACTCCCAGTTCATCATTCCGGGTGCTCGGAGTGGAGATCCCATTCCCAGTTCATCCTTCCAGATACTGGGGGTGGAGAATCCCACCTCGAGTTTCTTTTCCAGCTGAAGATAGAATATAAAATTCTTCCTCTTTAGCACCGGGAGATAGAATATAAAATTCTTCCTCTCCTATTTTGACACAACTTTCAACTTCCAATCCGCGCACTTGGTGCATGGGGAATTTTATCCCGAATCCTAAGTAGGGATAAGTCAACACCTAACACGTGTTGCCGGGTAGCCTATTCCCGTAACAAGGGCAAAGTCTACGTATTCAAAGTCGTAGCATTAAGTCTAAGGGAGTTCATTCCTTTAGCACAACGTTACATGCGGAACGGATTTCGACAATCCGCATGCTAGCCCGATTCAAACGGTAATCGGTAAAGGCATATCAAACCCGTTGAAGGCTGGGGGTTTGCCAAAAACCCCAAAGTCAACGCCTAACACGCGTTGCCGGGTAGTCTATTCCCGTGAGAAAGACGAAGCCTATGTATTCAAGATCATAGCACAAAGCCTCAGAGAGTTTACTCTCTTAGCACAACGTTACATGTGGAACGGATCTAGACAATCCACATGCTAGCCCGATTCAAACGGTGATCGGTAAAGGCACATCAAACCCGTTGATGGCTGGGGGTTTGCCAAAAATCCCATAAATCTGTCATTCGGAAGAGATACAGAGAAAACACAAAAGAAGCAAATGCGGATTTTCTATTAATAAATCAAGTCAAAAGCATACAACAAAAGCTCGTTAGTCCGAAGGCAACCGACGGCTAAGAATATGAGACTCTAAACCAGAGAGCCTGTCCATATAGTCCTGCTCGAACTCCGCCTGCAGGCTAGCTCGGACAGAATCTTCGGAACTGTTGAGAACCTCTGCGGCTTCGTGTCGCAGCTTCATCAACCCCTCCTGCGTTTCCATTGATAGACTGAGTTAAAAGCATACAACAAAAAGCTCGTTAGCCCGAAGGCATCTGACGGTTGAGAATGTGAGACTTTAAGCTAAAGAGTCTATCTACATAACTCCGCTCGAGTTCTGCCTGCAGATCAGCTCGAACGGAGTCTTCGGAACAGCTCAAAATCTCCGCAGCTTCACTCTTCAATTTCATCAGTTCCTCCTGAGTAGATCCGAGCTCCTCGAGTACCTGGTCACGAGAACGCTCTAGTCCAATCAGGTCATCTGCGATAAGAACGGCGGATTCCTCGGCGCGCTTCAAGGCCTCCTTCAACCTAGTCGCTTCCTCGCGATTCGAGTCCAAGGAGCGGAGTAACTCAGCTTTCTCCCTATCCTTCCTCGCCATGTTAGCCATTAGATGCACAATGGAGCTCTCACGTGACTGAAGCTCATGCCCGATGGAAGATCTCAGGTCACGCCACTGCACCATCCTATGCTCCAACTCAGAGGACACGAAAGAAGAAGCCCCGGTAACCTCCAGTTCCTTCAACTCTCGTATCTCTGACTCTAGGGCGGCGAAATCAGCAGTGAAGGAATCAGCCAATTCCGGGTATCATTCTTCCCTCATCATCGTCATGTGGCGAGAGAAGGAACGCCGGAACTGATCAAAGCCGCCTCCTCGGTGAAGAAGCTTCTCGATCAAGCCATTATAGAAGGCGGTGAAGAAACTGAGGTCCGTACGGAAAGCCTCTCTGTCAGGATCAGTATCGACCAAAAGGCTACGGACACGTTCGTATAAGGAAGATCGAGATCCTTCAAGCAACAACAGGGAAGTTCAGTGGATTATCGAATATGAAAAGGAAAGTCAAAAGGCAAGTTCTGAACATACCGACGCCAACGGATGTCCCCTCTGGTTGAGGTCCAACGGGCTCTGAGACAGAAGCAGAAAAGGGTATATCAACCTCTGTAGGCGGATTGCTCGCACCATTCGGCAAAGACGGGGAGGCACCACTGCTATGAAGATTTTCAACCCCGGGAACTGTAGTAGTATCAGGCCCAACGCCTGGTCCTACAGTGACACTCCTATGTTAACCAAATGGTGTAGTAGTATCAGGCCCAACGCCTGGTCCTACAGTGACACTCCTATGTTAACCAAATGGAAATTTGGACAAATAAGGAGAATCGGGACAAGAAAATCGTATGCATACCTGCAATCCCCCCGTCCTCAGATGCAGCCGGGATGCCAAGAGTCATAAGAGTATCGGCCCAAGCGGCTGGTCCTATGATGACACTTTCTTATTAGTCAAAATGAAAATTTAGACAAATAAGAAGGATTGGGATAGTACAGTCATCTGCATACCTGTAGATCCTTCATCCGTAGGCATTTGAGGGATGCCAGGAGTCATATGAGAATCAGTCCTAGTGGTTGGTCCTATGATTGCACTCATATATTAGTCAAAAGACAGATGAACATAGAAAAGTACAATATCCCTGAATCGTATGCATACCTGCAAGCCCGTCACTCTGAGGCAAACTGGATATGCCAGGGATAGATACCGGGCTAACTCCAATGGTTGACGCTGCGATAATAAGTCATTCATTAGTCAGATAAAAGATCAGGCAAGAGGAAGAGAACCAGATATGTACCGGTAGATGAATCATTCCCAAAGAATGGTCTCTTGGTCCCTCTGGAAGTCTGCTCAGCCAGCATGTCAGCTAATAAGCCGGCATCCGGCTTCGAGAAGCTTGGCCCCTCCATCGCAACATCTGCAGGGTAACCTGAATGTTGAAAGATGAGGAAAGCTCGAACGAGAAATCTTCCTTCACCTTGCAAGTCTTCCTTCCCCATGCTTGAGGAAAATGACATTGAATGTGGACGTACCTGAACAAGGGACTGCGGGCTCAACATTATTCATCTGCTCAAGGTCGATGTTTAGATCGATGCCCAAGGACCCGTCGTGAAGAGCATCGCACATTTGTTGCACAAAGCAATCCATATTGTCAACACCAGGGGACGCCGAACCCGGTGGGAGTTCGCCCTCCTCGAAGAAACCTGAAGCACAAAACATGGTCACAAATCCCCAAAAGGTAAACAACCTTGAAGCAAGAGCAATTGAATGTCACCTCCCCCTCCATCGGCAGTGCTCCCTAAGTCCACTCCACAGGGACGCTGACCGTCATGGGACTTATGGGCAGTCTTCTTCCTCTTCGGGGCACCAACCCTCCGAGGACCAAAGGGTCGAACATGCGCAGGCCTATCACACGTTTCAACGTGTGTAGGAGCTGGTGGCTCATGATCATCGGCTGCCCTACCTAAAGTGACAATAGCCATTTCAATGAAAAAGAGCTGTCATTTATGGAAAAGGAAAATTAAAAGAGACAGGACAAACCGTTATCGAGATCCCCTCTGCCGGTATCTGCATCCACATGCTCTTCCTCGGAGGTCTCGTCATCGTCACCCGTAGGGAGGAGTTCTTCTTCGTCTGAGACAAGAGATTTGGCATGCCCTTTTCTCCGCTTCTGAGCAAGCTCAGCTCTGCGACCAGCCATCATAGCAGCCCGGACCGCGTACTCGGACTGCAACTCTGAGAGGCTCCTCACGCTGATGGACTCATATGCAGAAAGGAACCACTTGCAGCTGAGGAAAGTGATCAATGGCTTACGCCGATACGAAGGAAGAGCAAAACGGGCTCCAGTACAGCCCACCATCGTCCATAGCCACGCTCGAACGCCATCAATCAATCCTCCCTCAACCCGCAGGCTGCGGCTCGGATTCCCGACATACAGTTGGTCATAGCCGAATTGTCGAGCAAAGCGGCAAGGGAGATAAGGCTCTATGTGGCACTGGTTCTTCACCCGAAGGACGAGATAGCCTACACGGATGTTCACTAACCACCGGAAGCAACCAGCGTCAAGAACGGTCCGGTCACTTCTAGGTTTCTCCTCATCAATCAGCATGTCGCCATAGCGACCTGAAAAGTGAGGGAAACACTTAAAGAACTCCCAACTCTTGCGGACCCGGAGCTCTCGCTGAACATCACTAAATTTGCTCCCAAGCCATCTGCTCTGCTCCAACAATTGCAGGAAGGGGACGGGGATGTCAACAACGTTGGGTGCCGACATCAAGTCGGGACGGTGAAGAACGAGCCACGCCATCAAATATGCGTAAGGGAGCTCAACCTTTGGGCAAACCAGCTCAGCTGATGGTTCAGAACCCATATGTGTGAAACTGCTGACCAGACCCCTGAGCCCGCAATGGATGCTAGCAACCATTGCTGGGAGCAGGGAAAGCTCTCTCCCGTAAGCTAGATGAACCGCAGGGAAGAGCACCTCGATGGGCAGAGCGTCTGAAGGCTGGTGCGGGACGACGCATTTCTTCAACCAAAGGGCAAGGTAGCCTGCTAATAGAGTCCGGGGCCCTATGGACTTCTGTGCGCGGCGGAGAAAAGAGCGAAACTTGGTCCCCGTGGGAAAAGCTCCCTCAGCACTACCGATGGTGTAGGAACGAGCCTCAGCCTTCTCCAACAAATCATTAACGGCAGAAGGGGTCAACACGTCTAATTCACGAATGGGCGCACTGGAATCACCCTCCAAGTTCTGGAACAAGTAGCTGGCAAACTGCTTCAAGCTGACCTGCCTCTTCCTTCTCGCTTGAGGAGAAGTCTGGATCAAGGAAGTATAGTAGTGGCAAGTAAGATCCCAGAGTGTGTCATACATGTCCGGAGTATCTTTCTTCATACACTCCAGCTGCTGGTTCGTAGGGAAGTACTCCTGATACGGACAGTCCCCCATCGGAAGACCCGAAACATAATGCATCTCGTGCAAGGCCAACCCTAGCTCACCACCGCTGGTCAGGAAGGTGTTGCTGTCGGGCATATAAGTCTCCAGCAAAGCCAAGAAATGGCGACATCTGATTGGGATTCCGTACATAGTAGCTCGTATGGGCGCATACAACCCACTGCTCTTCAGATCCCTCTCCCAGCGCACTAAGACAAAACCAGTCATGCGCGCCCACCACCCCTTGGCTAGTGAGGAAGCCCAACCATAACATCTGTACTCCGGTGGAGGTAACTGCCTCCCAAGAAGAGCCAGACTGTTGCTCACAGTCGGAGCAGCAGCTAACACCTCGCCTGGGGGTGCAGTATCAAGACCCATAATCCCGGGTCGAAGACCACGAACGTCATGATACCCGTTAGAGCCAGGAGTCTTGTGGTGAGTGGCATATCCACACTGAACCCGCTCAGCATCTTCAGTAAGATGCCAAGACATCCGTCTGTCCACGGCTTGCCCCTTCAAGTGACTGAAAGAATAGTGGTGTGGAATCGAAGGGATGTACAAACAAGCTCCCCCGTCGAGAGTTAGCTAATGCTCCTCGCAAAGGGTCAGCGTAGCAGGATCTTTGACATGATCTCCAAACAGGAAACTCGGCTTCTTTAAAGCCTGAGTGGAGGTAGAATCCGGGGTGAAAGAGACATCTGTGATAAGCTGGCGCAAACAATGGCGCGTAGAATCCGGGGTGAAGGAGGCATCTGTGATAAGCTGGCGCAAACAATGGCGCCCTCCTTCCTGTATCAAGCTGCAAGAGTCGTTTGAGCGATCCCCGTCGAACCGAGGAAGTGGGCTAACAGCCTGTCTAAGGGAAGCTGAAGAGAAGACCTCCCGACTACAACCGGCGTTGGCGTGAGGAGGAAGACTACCCACGGGAAATTCCACTGCAATAAAGCACCAGGGTGGAGTCAGAAAATTCATAAGAAAAATGATAAGCTCATCCACGGAATAATTGGAGTGACGATTTTGAGTGTCCTACACTGGAAGAACAGTATGCATCATCACGTGAATAACGTGGTAACATACACCGACCTATAAGGTGTAGGACGACACAAAATTGCCCTAATATACCGGAAGACTTGAATTGGCTAAGCAAAACAAGTCTGAAACCTTACCCTCCGCGAGAGAGGTATTGGTTCTTCCTTCATGACCCGCAAAGAGGTCAATCAGGGATGCAAGAAAAAAAATCTCTGCATAAATTCTCACCCCCGAAGAATGAGGCCGCGGGAGAGGATGTCGTGGGGACCTCCTCCTCACTATGCTGTGAACGAGAACGGCTCCCCCCGGGGGGAGATCGACGCGGAGACATTGCAAATCTGCAACGAAAAGCAGCAAGTCAGGTACAATCTAAAACATGGATACACGAAATTTAAAAGGGAAATTAAGAACTTTAATTAAAATCCTATACACAAATAGGATTTCATAATTGAAGTCTAATTAAACCTACAAATTTCGTGCACGATGATTGTCATCTTTCACGGTGAATTTTGGTGAAATACCCAAAATACCCTTCGTGTTCAAGGCCAAAGTTCAGGTCAAGGACACGCCCGGGTTGGGTCATGGTCATCATATCTGATCATGTAGCACCCCCCGGTACCCCCACAAGGTTGGTTAATTTTACAAATGAGCCCTTTTGTAGGATTTAACCAATTTTGCAGATAAACCCCTCTAACAACTTTTGGTCCTCTTGCCTAAAGTACCCCTTAAAATTTCGGCCAAATGAGCATGTAACCTAGGTTCTAACTTCAGTCCTCTATTACATGAACACCACCCCAATTCTTTGGCCGAATTTGCAAATAAGCCCCCAAAAATTTTCGGCCCCATATTTGCACATAAAACCCTCAATGAGGTATGGTCTTTTTGCATGAAACACCCATCCAAATTGTTACCAAAGGGGAATGAAATCCAAGCCTCAAAATTTCAGTCCCATTTTGCAAATAAGCCCCCACGAATTTCAGTCCCATTTTTTTTTGCAAATAAGCCCCCCAAAAATTCGGCCATATTGCCTCTTTTGCACAAAACACCCCAAAACATTGTGCATACACAACCCTTAGCCTATTACAAGAATAAAAGATGCAATCTTTACAAGAAAATAATAGGATTGTGAAGAAGAACTTACCAAATCAAAGGGGTTCCCTTTGAGCTTGGAAACGAAAGAGAGAACCCTACTTAGAGAAGCAAGCTTTCGGCCAATAGGAGGCACCCAAAATCCGAGCTCCTCTTGAAGGGTTAATGGGTTCTTGAAAGTGAATCAATGGAGGATAAAAGCTTGGGGAAGAAGAACATACAAAACCGAAATGAGGGGGGGGGATTTCGGTTTTGAGCTAAAGAGGAGGGAACCCTCTCTCTTTTGAAATTTGAACTAAAGAAGGGGGGACCATGAGCAAAAGACAAAAGAGGAAAAGGCCAAACAAGAGAGGGGGGACCACGAAAAAAGACCAAGACACCCCATGGGGTGTCTCGGCAAAACCGAGACACCCCAAGGGTGTCTCGGCGTCAATGCGTTGCAATCAGAGTCAACGTTTGACGATTCGAAACCCTAGGGTCCACGCCGGTCAACGCGTAACCCTAGGTCAACGCCAGTCAACGCGTTGCGACAAAAGTCAACGTTCGAGGATGAAAATCCACACCAATCAACGTTCGACGATTCAAAACCCTAAGGGTCTACGGCGGTCAACGCGTAACCCTAGGTCAACGCCAGTCAACGCGTTGCGACAAAAGTCAACGTATGACGATTCAAAACCCTAAGGGTCAACGTCGGTCAACGCGTAACCCTAGGTCAACGCCGGTCAACGCATTGCGACAAAAAGTCAACACACGGTGATCCAAAACCCTAAGTCAACACGATGTGACGGAGGTAGTTCAAAGTCAACACCAATTACACGAGCCAAACTCAATTCATCAGCTGCAAATTCAAGACTCCGACGACGGCCAAGTGATAAACGCAGTGCCGGAAGAACTTCGGCTATTCGTCAAAGCATCGAATAGACCGAAAATCGAAGAAGCCAAGAGTTGAAGCTAACTACAGGTCCTTTACACCAAAGTATTCCGGCCTCTTCTATAAAAGAAACGAGTCCGGAACACTTTGGAGGGGGTATCTATAGGCATCGAAAATTGCCTATAGGTCTCCACAAACGGTTCAGTGTTAATGAGCGACAATGAACATCACCATCCGACCCACATGAGCCTAATCGACGTCAACGAATGACTGAAGTGAATCGACGAGCTACATGAGCGGATAAGACTTCGGAATAACGAAGACCCGTGCCAATCGGAAGCCCGGCACTGCTCACAAAAAAGGATAATGCCCTCCGTGCCTCGACCACTCTAAAGACAATCCAACCATCAGAGCGGATCGAACTCTTCGTCATGCATCCAACGCACCCGGAATCACTCAAATCCGAGTTCGTACGAAGAATCTACGGGGGAAAACGATCAAATACACCTACTGACGTCTCGGAGTTCCGAAACACCCCCAGGGGTGTCTCAGAAATTCCGAGACACCCCAGGGGTGTCTCGGAATTCCGAAACACCCCCAGGGGTGTCTCAGAAATTCCGAGACACCCCAGGGGTGTCTCGGAATTTCCGAGACACCCTAGGGGTGTCTCGGATTTTCTTCATTGTAACGATCAAAGTTGTAATGAATGCAGCAATGAATACAGCGACTTTTCCCGCAAACATGCTGCAGCAAACACTGATCGAGCACTTCAACCGAGGAGGAGAGGTCTAAATCAGCCTTCATCACCCGTCCTCATCTTTCCTTGGTATTAGCCTTTAGCGTTAATACTAAGAAGAGCTAATACCTCGCTTTAGCCGAGGTATACGCTTAGAACTTCTAGATCTCACGCGGATCGACGAAGCTCTGTCCGATATTTCTGGATTAGAAGTTTCTAGATCTCACGCGGATCGACGAAACTCTGTCCGATTTATCCAGACCGGATCTGATTGCCCCGGTGGTCCACGGATATCAACATCCCCGTCACAGGTCAAAGACCCACGCAAGCGAGACCGCACCAAAACGGGATCTCGTGTTTATTTTCGATAAAGTTGTAACTTTTGTTTTGTTGCATTCTTGTTGTAACGTTTAAAGTTGTAACAGATTCAAAAGCAATGAAAACAGCGACTTTCACCGAAAACACTTATTACGCAATAAATAGAATCTCAAGTAGAAAAAGATATAACGTATACCAATAAGTAAATCATATCATATATTACTCATAGCATGCTTTATTATTCAAAGCAAATAGTTCATCATAATTTTTTTTTGTAATTTTTCGCGTATGTATATAATACGTCCTAGTGGACTGTATACATGATTCCTAGGAAACTCTATCCTAACTCCATAATATGACACATGGATGACCCTAAGGATATTAGAACTAGAGCTCTGATACCAACTGTGGCGCCCCAGGTTTCGCGCGAGGCTGCAGTCCAACGTGAAAGCCAGAATGTCAAACCTGCCAAGCACCAAACACTGTGCTACGACATGTTTCACCATCACAATTACTATCTCTCTAGTGGAAACAATAAATAGGTGAAGGTACAGACAGACAAATAAAAGAAATAGAGTAAAGTCATATATACACAGAGGAATAAAGAAATAGAGTAAAACCATATATACATAGAGGAAGCATGAGAATAGTCATCAGTGAGCCCAACTAAAATAGAGTAGAAATACCTCTGAGTCTGAAATAAACCTCAAGTACAATGAGTTAAGTAAAATATCATTATGGCTCTCAGCCTCTACAAAATAAAATACAAGTCTAGAGTCTGAACATAAACAACTAACTGTGGCGTTCTGAAATAACTACTAAATAGTAAATAGCTAGATGGAATCTATAAGGAAATCTCAATAACCTGTGACTCTCTGTGCGCCTGACTCGCTGCCTGAAAGGGGGGAAACAACGAGCGTCAAAGCGCTATAGCAAGATCATCTCCACCTATCCCCAGGGAAAGGGGTAGGAGTATATAGAAAATAGAGTTAGTATATATACATATGAAATCATTCATAAAATTCTAACTGGAAGTTAATATTTAGGAAATCACAATACGAGAGTTAGTACGTCGAGCGAAATAATCCAAACAAGGAAACCCTCATGTATATACCATGTCTGAAATAATCCAAACAAGGAAACCCTCATGTATATACCATGTCTCAAATTGTGACTCCCTAAATACTAACTTCAAACCCTATGAATGAAAGCAATAAACCAAAAGGAAAATACTCCAAACCTCAAACATGTAGAATAAATATCTCATCTCAATTACACTCGGGTAGACAGCTCTAACATAAGAGGGATCTCATCCAGAACAAAAAAATCAATCATAAGTCATGTCATGTAAGCCACGATCTTAAAGGAAATACCCTACTCGTGGGAAACCAATATGAAAGCAAAATACGTCAAATAATACTTACATATGTGCATCTCCTTATGCAATAGCGATACTTTTGTAATATTATTACTCAATCGCTCTACGGCAATAGGTTATATCTCCCTATCCCGGAATATAATGAAATGACGATACTTTTGTAATACTCTTACTCAATTACCCTATGGTAATAGGACTTATCTCCTTATTCCAGAATACAATAGAATGATGATACTTTTGTAATACTCTTACTCAATCACCCTGCGGAAATAGGTTTTATTTTCCTATTCCAGAATACAATGAAATATGCTATTCTCTTCATATTTATCAACTTAAGTTCGGACAAAAAAATATGTTGGCTCCACATATTCTAAACATATGTGCACATATCTCGGTGTGCGTGTCCATAACTAGTGTTCACTGACATCTTAGGTGTTATACAACTCATAAACATTGAATCATAACAGTACAAGTTCGAGGGACTAGCTCGAAAACTCAACAGTCGAACAAAACATGCACAGTGGCACTGACTGTGTGGCGGGCGGCCATCGAAAACTCAATAGTCGAACAAAACATGCACAGGGCCACTGACTGTGTGGCGGTCGACCGCACAAGAACGACGGTCGACCGTGATGGGTTCCAGAGCCTACTCAGGCCTGTGTCCTGCACGCGGTCGACCGTGGCTATGGCACAGTCGACCGTGGGCTGATATTCCAGATTCTTAATCTGGTTGTGTGTGTGTCATGTTCACGCCATGTTTAGGTGATTCAAACATGATTAAAACAACAAGAAACTTGCATGAGAGCATGTCTACAGTAGATAAAAACTTCTAGAAACAAACTCAACATATATAGCATGATTATTTGCATAAAATTTATATTCAAAACCCTAAGTCATGCATAAAAACTCAAAATGAAGAACAAATCATCTTTCTTCAGGTTAAACTACGTTTTAAATCATTTTCAGATCTTACATACTTCTGTAAATTTGTTCTTGATGCGGTATAAACATATACCCAAAATATTGCAAGTGCACAATTGATCAAGTTATAGTATAAAAAGTTATCGATCCCACGAGGAAGGTGATTTTAAGAGTTTATTAGAATCGGTTCTTATGTTGTGCGCGTGACAATATAGAATTAAAGAATAAGTGTGAGAGTTATGATGAGTAAGAGTGATTGTTTTGAATATGTGCAAGTAACAATATATTGAATTTTAGAGGAGAGAAGAAAGAATCAAAGAATAAAATAAAAAGTAAGAATAAAATGAGAGAAAAACAAGGAAACAAAAGATGGATGATTTATTTAAAGATATGAGAAATCTAGAATTGAATCAACTAGCTAATCTCAATTATAAAATACAAACTATTCTCTTTTTATCATATTTCAACTTAGATTTATTAAGCATGGACTATCAAACCATTTAAGGAAAGTATAACCTATCAAATTATCATCTAAGTCAAAATTATAATTCATGATAAGAACAACAACAAGATAGTAATCCTAGAATTCATAAGCATAACCTATCAAACACTTTAAGATAAACATAGATTATCAAATTCTTCTTCTACCAATTAGTTCTCTAGTTGATTATCCTAAACATGAATATTTTAAGTGCAAGAGAATAATTCATACAATATAAAAGAAATTGGACTAGTTTCATACAATTCTAAGATTCCTACAAGAGTTAATTTCACATATTAAGAAATAAAAGTAATAAAAAAAGAACTAATTATAAAAATAAAAAGAAAAGAAAAATATGAACTATGAACAAGAAATAAATCTAACTACAAAGAATTAAAATCTAAACTACAAAATAAATTGCAAAATTAAATGCAAGAAAATAAATCTACTCTACAAATTAAAGTGCAAAAAGAAATAAAAAGACAAGAAAATAAATCTACACTACAAGCATGAATGTAAATCTAACTAATAAGCAATAATAAAGAAATTACTAAAAAAAATAAAAGAGAAAAATAAAAGAAATACAAACCTTCAAACTTTTCTTCATCTCCATCATCATCATCCAACAAAGAGAAGAAGATTTGAAGTAGAGTATAAATTATTTTTATTAATTGTAACAAAAGTTACAAATTTGGAAGGTTTTCTCAATTAAGAGTAGCCCTCCTCTCCAAATGGAGTTACAAAATTTTTCACACCTCTAACCCCTCACTCTCTACCCCTATTTATAGTAAACATCAGTGAATGAGAGCCATTGGTTTCAAATCTTATCCAAAACCAACAAATTTTAGCCTTTGATCTGTAACAGAATGTCGTAGCTATCGATAAGGGCATCGATAAGCGTATTGATGCGGGCATCGATAGGCGCATCGATAGGCTTATCGATGGCTGCTTCTCTCCTTTTTCAGCCCGTAGCTTCTTCTTGTGTTTGGCTTTTGGGCTTGGGCCTTTGGTATTTTAAGCTTTAATTCTTCTTTTTAGCTTGGGCTTTTGGATAATTTGGTAATTGATTTTCCAATGGGCTTCTTTGCTTTATTTCTTCATTAAATCAAGGGCTTTTGATGAGAGATAAGATTTTTGGAATTATTCTTCATTAACCTGCATTTAAAGATAAAAACAATCATTAGTGACATATTTATTCATATAAAATAAATAATGAGGGTATAAAATTTTAATAAAATGTGATTATTAGTTCTCAAACTTTTTAACATGGAAAGACCTAGTATTTATACATATAATACAAAAGAATTAACTTTTATTCATAAACTAGTCAATTGACCGCGACGGGTTCCAGAGCCTACTCAGGCCTTTGTCCTGCACGCGGTCGACCGCCGCTATGGCATGGTCGATCGTGGGCTGATATTCTAGATTCTCAATCTGGTTGTGTGTGTGTCGTGTTCACGCCGTGTTTAGGTGATTCAAACATGATTAAAGTAATATGAAACTTACATGAGAGCATGTCTACAGTAGATAAAAACTTCTAGAAACAAACTCAACATATATAGCATGATTATTTGCATAAAATTTATATTCAAAACCCTAAGTCATGCATAAAAACTCGAAACGAAGAACAAATCATCTTTCTTCAGATTAAACCATGTTTTAAATCATTTTCAGATCTTACATACTTCTGTAAATTTGTTCTCAAACTTTTTAACATGGAAAGACCTAGTCTTTATACATATAATACAAAAGAATTGACTTTTATTCATAAACTAGTCAATTTGACTCTACAAAACATATTAGAAACTCTTTAAAAATGTTTTAAAAACTAGGAGAGGGATTAGCAGAGATGAACTCGCCTGGGGTTTGTAGAAAAACGTTTAAGAAGCCAAGCGAAGGAAGATCTATAATCCAAACGCCAAAAATCATGCGAAAATCCACTTGAAAGCCTTCAATCTTCTCCAAGAATCAAAATTAGGGTTTAAAAGGGTTTTGGTGGCTGTTAGGGTTCTTAGAAAACTAAAAAAATCGTGAACATATGATATATATATACCAGAAACAAATATGGTCTTTTGAAAACAAAAACCAACTCAAAACAGGAATCTAACTTTTTGTAGGTTTCGCGGTCGATCGGACTGCAGTCGACCGCGACGTTCGATCAGACTGGAATTTTTTAGTTACACATATTTTGTCATTGTACATGTTTCGGCTCTTTTCTTTCTCATGTATGAACTCGTTCATAGTCAAAATACATGGTATCATACTCATACACCATTTAACTATATTTATCAAAATTAATATCCATAAATCATAATTAATCTCATATTAATTATATTAAAATAAATTTTTGGGGTTTTACACAAATCCACGATAATATCATAACATTCATACTATAACATAATTAAATCACAATCTAATCCATGCATATAATTCATAACCGATCTAAATATTGAATTGATGAGTCAAAGAGAAAGAGGGATCTTTCCTCGGGTTTTTATCGAATGTATCGACGTTGACGTGTAAGTCCTCAGCGAGCGTCAGTGTTGGGGCACTAGCGAGGGCTGTCGGTGTGCGGATCTGGGCTGAGGGGGTCGGATGTGGGCTTGCGGGGCTGTGTAGGGGTGAGAGAAGGTAGCGGCGGTCGACGACGCTGAGGGGCAGCAGCGCGGAGAGAGCCTAGCGTGTTCAGAAGGGTGCTGGCCAGCGCTGCTGAGCGACGGAGACGAGGTGGAGAGGAGGACTGGCTCGGTGGAGGAGATCGATGGTGATTGGCAGGCAGTTTGCGGGCTTCAAGCTGGGAGTTATAGTGCGAGGAGCTGGGCGGCAGCTTAGGTGCGAAAAGGAGGATCCGATGAGAAAGAGAGGACAAAAGCTCGGACGGAGAGGTTGACAGATGCGGCGGTCTTGGTGCAGCGATGTGAGCGAGAGTCAGAGGAATCGAACCGATCTGGGTGGTGAAGCTTACACGAGCTCTGGCTGAGGAGAACGGAGGTGCGGTTCGCGAGGAGCTGATCTGAGGGCAGGCACGCGTGAGCTCAGGCAAGTGTGTTGCGTCGTCTGGGTCTGAGGATCAGAGGGGTTAGGCTAGTCGGCGCGGCTTAGACGATGGTGCGAGTTGCAGGGCGGAGTCTGAGTGGAGCGGTTGTTGGGTACTCGGGGACGAGGAGAGGTTTAAGTACCTAGAGGAGGGAAGGGCGGAAGGAATAGGGTTTATGCGAATCTAATCTAATATTTATGCCCAATTAAAACTAATTAAACAAATTATCCTAAGCAAATAAGATATGCAACAATTATGTGTAAGGATAATCAATATAAACAAAGGGTAAAATAAACAATAACCAAACAAGAGTGATCGTGCGCAAATAAACAATGCGAACACATAATATGATCACGGAGTTCAGTCCTTCCGTCCTACATCTCCGCTCCCCACTCCCGGGGAGAAATCCACCATCACACCGGGTTTTCAACGATCACCCAAAAATGTTTACACCATACAATATCGGTTTTCAACGCTCACCGATCAACATTCAAAATCTCACATTGTAACGACACTAACTACCACCTCAAGTGTTGGTCTCTAGCTCGTGTCTTCCTCAAGTGTTAGGAATTACAATCTCTCTCTAGGCACTACCACTTATCCCACTCCTCTTGGGATGACCCTGTCTCTAACCACACACTCCTCTTGGTGTACTAATGTATTACAAATTGATCTACATAATTATGCTCTCTACAACAAATGGTTGTTCTTTAAACAAGGTGAGAACTCAATTAAGCACAACTCAAAGTTACAATCTCTTACAACTCCAATTATACTATGTATAAAAATACTATAAGCTCAAGTGGGTGCGTGTAACAATAAGATTTGATAAAACAAAATCAAACTAAACTCAATTTAAATCTAGTTTATGGAAATTATGAACAAAACAATAAATAGCTAGAAATAGAGTTTAGGAAAACTTCTCTAATGATGACAAGAGAGAGGGAGAAGAGTGAATGCTCAAACACCAAATGATGATCTCACTTTGCTCTTGTGAATTCAGTCGACTGATAACACTGTATCAGCCTGATTGAAACAGAAAATATAACTTTCAAACCACTTTTAAAAATAGCAAATAAATCAAAAAAATGTAAAACTTTGGGAAATGATTGTAAACGTGATAATATACATGTTACAAAAGCTGATTTTCAAAAAAACATATCCCATTTGTAAAATATTATCATTTTGCAAATATGTCCAAAACATGAAAACATGAGATACTTGAATTTTGATGTTTTGACATAAACCAAGTTTTGAAACTTTGTAAAATAGTTTTATAGACTTGATAAGAAGTATAAACTATAGATGTTAAATCTATAAACCATATAAACCAAAAACATAATATTTTTCCAAATACAATAGAATATTAAACATATAAAGGTGTATATGATTATATAATTGTTTCATATCTACATAACTAAACCAAAAACCAAAACTTGTATATATATAACTATATATAAATCCAAAACGTGTATGTGTGTATATATGATATTGAGCTTTAAGTATCTAACACATATAATATAAAACCTAAAACTAGATTACCCAAGCTTGAAGGTCTTCAATAAGCTCGACTTGGTACACTTGCGAATGAAGCTTGAACTTGGATCTTCAACTTGAATTGCATTGCTTCACTCCACAATTCCGCCAACCTCCATTGGATTTGATCGTGAATGCTCGATTTCATCCATCCTCCAACGTATTGTTTGCCTAGAATAAATACAAAACATAAACACTAGACAAACAACATTAGTTATAAATTGTTTGTTAATCATTATCAAAACAAAAGGACTCAATAGAGATGGAGAAGACACTGGTGGTGTAGGCGGTTGAAGGAGGTGGGGCGGTCGGTGGAAAAAATTAGGGAAAAATTAATATTAATTACAATAATAATAATAATAATAACAATAATTAAATAACCAATATTAATTTAAAAGTTTTCACTAACAATTTAATTTATAATATCAAAATTATTAAATAAATATAAACTGGATTTTTAAATCATAGAAAATTCTAGAAAATCGGGAAGAACATAAATACTCTTTAGAAAAATAAATTTTAATATTTAAAATACTAGAAACTATTATTTAAACTAGTATAGAAAATTCATTGTCATTACACTAAGGTTGCAACCGTACATGATTGGGAGCCGTCGACGACAGTCATAGAGATTCGTAGCTTTTGGGTTTGGCCGGCTATTACAGAAAGTTTATTTAGGACTTCTCGAAGATAGCCACGCCACTTACACACCTTACGAAGAAGGGTATACCTTTTGTTTGGGGCACGGAGTGCCATGAGGCATTTGAGACTTTGAAGGCTAAGTTAACTAGAACACTAGTTTTGACCATCCCGAGCAGTGATAAGACCTTTGTCGTCTACACGTATGTGTTGTTAGTGGGTCTAGGAGGTGTTTTGATGCAGAGCCAGAGAGTGGTAGCATATATTTCACGTTAGTTGAGGACGCATGAGAAAAATTATCCCACATGTGACTTGGAACTAGCTATGGTAGTTTTTGCACTGAAGACATAGAGACATTACCTATATGGAGTGCAGTTCGAGTTATTCACAGATCATCAGAATTTGAAGTATCTCTTCTCTCAAAAAGAGCTAAATTAGAGACAACAGAGATGGGTTGAATTTATTAATGATTATGAGTTCACGATTCAGTACTATCCGGAGAAGGCGAACGTCATAACAGACGCTTTGAGCAGGAAGCATTGTCATCGAATATAGGCTTTGAGGTGTTCGTTGTATCGAGATCTCCACACACTTAACCAGTTTGAATTTAGACCAGAGATACACTTAACCAGTTTGACTTTAGACTAGAGATAGGCGGGAACATCACATTTTTTAGAGCTTTGTCTGTGCAACCATCTTGGAGTGATAGAGCGGTTAGAGCTTAGGTAGAGGACACTTGGATTTAAACCCGAAAGGGGGAGATTTCTAAAGAGCCCAAGGCTGATTGGAACATGGAAGCAGATGGAGGACTTTGAATAAAAGGCTGACTAGTGATGCTAGGAAATCCACAACTGAGGAAGGAACTTATTCAATGAGGCGCATCGTACTAGGTACATAGTGTATTCAAGCACAACGAAAATGTACTAGGACCTGATGCGGCAAAAACATGTACCAAAAATATTACAAGTGCACAACCGTGTCAAGTTATAGTATAAAGATATCGATCCCACGATGAAGGTGTTTTGTAGGAGAAAATATAAAATCGGTTCTTATGTTGTGTGTGTAACAAATAGGAGTGATGAGTGAGTGTGATTGTGGAGAGATGGAGAGAATGAAAATGATTGTGTAAATGAATATATTTGAGAGTGGAAGTGATAATATAAATGTGATCCACAAGGCAAGAAGGAAAAATCAAATAAAAATCAAGAATGTAAAGATAGCGGATTCAATTAAAGATATGGGTAATCTAGAATTGAATCCACTTCTTAGAAAAAGGTGATTCCCTAGAGGGTTCTAGCCTAAAGGCGAATCAAAGAAAATAAAAATAAACAAAAAAAACTAAATTTAGAGGGTTCTAGCCTCAAGGTGAATAGTGCAAGAAATTAAAATCTAACTACGAAATAAATTGTAAAATCTAAACTACAAAATAAATTGCAAGAATTAAATGCAAGAAAATAAATCTACTCTATAAGCATAAAATAAATCTAATCTATAAGCATGAAATAAATCTAAGGCAAGAGGGTTCTAGCCTCTTGGCTATTTAAACAAGAAAATAAAATCTAATTACAAGCATGAAAATAAATCTAAATTAATAAGCAATAAAAGAGAAATAAGAAAAACAAACCTTCAAATTAATCTCCATCTTCATATTCATCTTCATCATCCAACAAAGAGAAGAAGAGAAAAATTTAAAGTGGTGAAAAAATTATTTTATTAATTATAACAAAAAGTTACAAATTTGGAAGGCTTTCTCAATTAAGAGTAGCTCTCCTCTTCAAAAGGAGTTACAAAAAATTTTCACACCTCTAACCCCTCACTCTCTACCCATATTTATAGTAAACATCAGTGAATGAGAGCCACTGGATTGAAATTTTATCCAAAAACAACAAAAATTAGCCTTAGATCTATAACAGAATGATGAACGTATCGATGCCAGCATCGATAGGCATATCGATGCTGGCATCGATACGCACATCGATGCGCCCATCGATGCTAGCATCGATGTCAGCCTATCTCAGTTTGCTGTCCGAGCTTCTCTCTTGTTCTTGGGCTTGGGCTTTTGGGTTTTGCCATTTCTTCTTCTTTTAAGCTTTGGGCTTTTGGATAAATTAACAATTGATTTTCCAATGGGCTTCTTTGCTTTATTTCTTTATTTAATCAAGGGGTTTTTGTTGAGAGATGAGAGTTTGAGATTTATTCTTTATTAACCTGCAATTAAAAGATAAAAATAATTATTAGTGGTATATTTATTCATATAAAATAGATAATAAGGATATAAAATTATAATAAAATATGATTATCAAATACCCCCACACCTAAACTTTTGCTAGTCCTCTAGCAAAGAAAGAAAAAGGAAAAAAAAAACCTAACTCACTTTCGCAGGAATCGCGGTTGTATTTAGCGCATACAATAAGCTTTTAAACCCCTAGGTTACCCTACTAGACGAGTTGTAGTCTCATGAGGGTTTGTAGTGAATATACCCAAAAAATTCGGTCTACTTGCCAAATTAAAGAAGTCAGTAACTGATGCGGCATAATTATGTACCAAAATTACAAGTGCACAATTGATCAAGTTATAGTATAAAAAGTTATCGATCCCACGAGGAAGGTGATTTTAAGAGATTATTAGAATAGGTTCTTATGTTGTGTGCGTGACAAAATAGGATTAAAGAATAAGTGTAATTGTGATGAGAGATTGTTGTGAATATATGCAAGAGACAATAAATTGAATTTTAGAGGAGAGAAAAAAGAATCAAAGAATAAATAAAATCACAAGACAAGAAAGAAGAATGAATAAAATCAAGAAATAAAATCAATAATAAAAAGAAAATTCAAGAAAGTCAAGATGGAGGATTCCATTAAAGATATGAGAAATCTAGAATTGAATCCACTAGCTAACCTCAATTATAAAATATAAACTATTTTCTTTTTATCATATTTCAACTTAGATTTATTAAGTATAGACTATCAAACCATTTAAGGAAAGTATAACCTATAAAATTATCATCTAAGTCAAAATTACTATTCATGATAAGAACAACAACAAGATAATAATCCTAGAATTCATAAGCATAACCTATCAAACCATTTAAGATAAGCATAGATTATCAAATTCTTCTTCTACCAATTAGTTTTCTAGTTGAATATCCTAAACATGAACATTTTAAGTGTAAGAGAATAATCCAAACAATATAAAAGAAATTAGACTAGTTTCATACAATTCTAAGATTCCTTTAAGAATTAATTTCACATCTTAAGAAATAAAAACAAGAAGAAAAAGAACTAATTACAAAAATATAAAGAAAGAAAAATCTAAACTATGAACAGGAAATAAATCTAACTACAAAGAATTAAAATCTAAACTACAAAATAAATTACAAAAATTAAATGCAAGAAAATAAATTTACTCTATAAATTAAAGTGCAAAAAGAAATAAAAAGATAAGAAAATAAATCTACACTACAAGCATAAATGTAAATCTAACTAATAAGCAATAATAAAGAAATTACTAAAAAGAAATAAAAGAGGAAAACAAAAAAATACTAACCTTCAAATTGCTCTTCATCTCCATCCTCATCATTCAACAAAGAGGAGAAAAGAAAAATTTAAAGTGGAGAAAAAATTATTATTATTAATTGTAATAAAAGTTATAAATTTGGAAGGCCTTCTCAATTAAGAGTAGCACTCCTCTCCAAATGGAGTTACAAAATTTTTCACACCCCTAACCCCTCACTCTCTACCCCTATTTATAGTAAACATCAGTGAATGAGAGCCCTGGTTGTTGCCTCTGTTTTGCATGATGTTTAACAACACAATTTACTTCTAATGTTGTTTGTCTAGTGTTTGTACATTCTTATATATTGTAGACAAACAACGTTGTTGGAGGTTGATGGATTGCGCTTTCAACGATGATAAGGAGGTTGGGGAATGTCGGTTGAAGCCTATCAATCAAGTTAAAGATCAAGTTCAAGCTTCATCCGCACGTGTACTAGAAGAGCTTATTGAAGATCAAGATCTAGCTTGGGTAATTTAGTTTAGGATTTATATTATGTGTGTTATATACTCTAGCTCAATTATCTATACCACACATTTTTATTAGTTCGCTTGTATATATATGTAGTCACATATATATAACAACACAAGTTTTGGTTTTCAATTTTATAAATATGAAATTACATGTTTCAATTATTATTGTGATTGGTTTAATCTACATAGATATACGAAACAATATATTTCATTACATACTCATAGGTTGTCATTTTCTATTGTATTTGTGAAAAACTCGTATCTGTAGTTTATAGCTTCAATTATCAGTTTATACATTTTACTAGTCTACAAAAAACATTTCACAAAGTTTCAAAAGTTGTTTTATGTCAAAACATCAAAATTCAAGTTCCTCATATTTCATGTTTTGGACTATTCTTGTAAACTGATGATATTCATTTGGAGGCTTTTTTTGACAAACCAGCCGTCGTAGGCATGTTATTATCACCTGTATCAATCATTCCGCCAAAGTTTGAACATTTCTTTGAATTTATTTGATATTTTAAAACGCATTTCAAAATCAGAATAGACAGTTTCAGAAGTATCTGTTTTCGGTCGACCGATCCGGTCGACCGCTCAATTGTTCTTTCGTCAGCATGCAGCAGAGAGTTGGTCGATCGATCGATGCGGTCGACCGAGATCTCCATCGGTCAACCACACCGGTCGACCGACGATGGTCCAGAACTGTTTCTTTGTGTTTTTGCTCTCCGTCGGTTGACCGATATTTCTACCGGTCGACCGCCTATATGACCGTTGCTTTCCCAACGGCTATTTCATGAGCTGTTTGTTGGGGCTTTTTTTTGTCTTTTGTTAGGGGTTTTGGCTGAGTTTTTGAGTGGGTATAAATACCCTATTGCTGTTCTCTTTCAATCTATCTAAGAGAGTTTTAAAAAACAAGTTTAAAGAGTTTTGTTTAAGGGTTTAGTGTTTGTTTAAAAAGCTTTTAAGCATTTACAAGAGTTTGGTTTGTGGAGCAAATTTCACAAGAGCAAGTGGAGATCATCCTTTGGTGTTTGAGCATTCACTCTTCTCCCACTCTCTTGTCATCTATAGAGAAGTTTCCTTAAACTCAATTCTAGCATTTTATAAGTTTGTATTAAGCTAGTGTTCATATTGAGTTTAGTTGATTTTATTATCTCTTTGTTCACACACAACCTATTGAGCTTATTGTATTTACATTCATAGTATAATTTTGGGTTGTGAGATTAGTGACTTAGAGTTGTGCTTAATTGAGTTCTCACCTTGTTTAGAGAACAATCAATTGATTTATCTTGTGCTTAATTGTGAGGATTCACTTGTAATACACTTGTACAACGAGAGAAGTGTGTGGTGAGAGACGGGGTCGAATCCAAGAGGAGTGGCGTCGGTTGACGTGCCTAGGGAGAGGTTGTAACCGAGCACTTGAGGAGGAGGACACGGGCTAGGACCAACACTTAGTGTGTAAAGTGTGATTGCATAGTGATTATATTGTGAGGTGTAAACGTTGTTCGGGTGAACGTAGAAAACCCGGTTGTGATAGTGGAGATCTCCTCGAGGTGAGGAGCGGAGACGTAGGGATAGTGGAGATCTCCTCGAGGTAAGGAGCGGGGACGTAGGTCGTGGGGACCGAACCTCGTAAACATATCGTTTTGTTTGTGATTGCATTGGCGTACTTTTACATTCGTGCTTATTATTCATATTGCCTTTGTCAATTGCTCATTGTTGTTTTTTTTTTTTCCCTCTATCTAGTTTATGATTAATTCACCCTTGTGTAAATTTTATATCCTTGCACATATTTTGTCTATATCTCTTTGTTAGGATATATTTTATTGTTCATATATCCTTACACATATTTCTATCATATAGGATATATCACCTTGTATACATTACATATTCTTGCACATAACTCTTTATATATCTATCTTGCAAGAATATATTTGTTAAGTAATTTTAATTGGCATTTAATCGGATTAGATTAGCATAAGACCCTAATCACCCCCCCTCTAGGGTCTAACAGGATTCAATTCTTATCTAAAACCAACAAATTTCATCTTTTAATCTGTAACAGAATGCTGTAGCTATCGATAAGCGCATCGATGCAGGTACGATAAGCGCATCGATGCGGGTATCGATAAGCGCATCAATATGCTTATCGATGTGCCTATCGATACCTGCTTCACTCCTTTTTCAGCCCGCAACTTCTTCTTGTGTTTGGTTTTTGGGCTTGGGCCTTTGGCATTTTGAGCTTTAATTCTTCTTTTTAGCTTGGGCTTTTGGATAATTGGCAATTGATTTTCCAATGAGCTTCTTTGCTTCATTTCTTCATTAAATCAAGGGCTTTTGATGAGAGATGGGATTTTTGGAATTGTTCTTCATTAACCTGCATTTAAAGATAAAAATAATTATTAGTGACATATTTATTCATATAAAATAGATAATAAGGGTATAAAATTATAATAAATGTGATTATCAAATACCCCCACACCTAAACTTTTGCTAGTCCTCTAGCAAAGAAAATAAAAAGAATATCCTAACTCACTTTCGCAGGAATCGCGGTTGTATTTAGCGCATACAACAAGCCTTTAAACCCATAGGTTACCCTAGTGGACGAGTTGTAGTCTCGTGAGGGTTTGTAGTAAATATACCCATAAAATTTGATCAACTTGCCAAGTTAAATAAGTCAGTAAATAACAAATTTTCTTTGATATATTTAGACATTCTAATTGAAGCTAGTTAATATTCAAGAAAACATTTTTATATATAACTCCAATCTAAATTCCTTAGAAAATCTTTTTCATTATAACAATACAAAACCAAGTCAAATCTTAGAGATTTACTTTAATAGTTTTGAAAAGAACATGCTAACTCTTTGTTTTAAATAACTTTCAAGTCTCTTGATCAAAAATTGTTTTTCAAGACCATATATACAAAACAACAATATATATAAAAAAAAGGTTAGTGTTATAGATATATATGTATATAATTTTTTCCTTCTCTCTCTAATTCTTGGTGATTGTTTTCTATTTTAACGGGCTTTCTAAGTGACCATTTAACGAGTTTTGGGCCAATGAATCCCAACCCAATTGGACTTAGGTCATTAAGTATAGAAATACTCCATGGGCTTAATTACTCAGTCAATTTAGGCTTTATAAGATAGAATCACCTTAAATTTAAGAGTTTTTTTTTTGTGCTCATTTTTCGCACTCTTCTTTTATAAAGGTTAAGTTTTTTTTTAAATATATATATGTGTGTAAGTATATATAGTCTGAAAAAAATGTGTAAATCAAGATAACTTGAAAAAAAATTCAACTCTAAGTTAGGCTTGCAAAAATTTTATTATTTTTAATTAAAAGTCTAAGGTAAGACTTAAGTAAAGTATACTAGTTGAAAAATCATTTTAACAAAAACTATGCCAAAAAAGCAACAAAATGATAAAATAAAGAGGAAAATATGTACTTCCCACCCCCACACCTAAATTTTTGATAATCATATTTTGTTATAATTTTATACCCTCATTATCTATTTTATATGAATAAATATGCCATTAATAATCGTTTTTATCTTTAATTGCAGGTTAATGAAGAATAAAGCCCAAGATCTCTTATCTCAACAAAAACTCATGAATTAAATGAAGAACACAAGCAAGAGCCAAAAAGCCGAAGCCTAGAATCAAGCTGAGTAGCCTGTAGAAGCCGGAGAAAATAAAAAAAATTAAATATGAAAAAAATGTATTCAAGATAATTGGCCGTAAAGAAACGACGATATCTCCCAATCTGGAAGGCGGAATTTAACATATAATATATAAAAATCACCTATCTCGACGAGACGAAGCCAATTGTGAAGTCAAAATTTTTATTGTAGCATCGATGCGTGCATCGATGCGGGCATCGATGCCTGTATCGATGCGAAGTCATCAACGGTCGAAATTTCATTCTTGGGGCTCAAGTTTGATCCAAGGGCTCTAATTCACTGATGTTTACTATAAATAGGGGTTGAGAGTGAGGGGTTAGAGATGTAAAAATTTTTATAACTCCATTTGTAGAGGAGGACCACTCTTAATTGAGAAGGCCTTACAAATTTGTAACATTTGTTACAATTAATAAAATAATTTTTTTACCACTTTAAATTTTTTTCTCTTTGTTGGATGATGAAGATGGAGATGAAGATTAATTTGGAGGCTGTTTTCTCTTTTATTTATTTTTTATTGCTTATTAGTTTAGATTTATTTCTATGTTTGTAGTTAGATTTTATTTTCTTGTTAAATAGCCAAGAGGCTAGAACCCTCTTACCTTGGATTTATTTCATGCTTTTAGAGTAGATTTATTTTCTTGTATTTAATTCTTACAATTTATTTTATAGTTTAGATTTTATAATTTATTTTGTAGTTAGATTTTAATTTCTTGCACTATTCACCTTGAGGCTATAACCCTCTTGGGTTTAGTTTTTCTTTTTGTTTATTTTTATTTTCTTTGATTCGCCTTTAGGATAGAACCCTCTAGGAAATCACCATTTTATTTTCTTACACTATTCACCTTGAGGCTAGAACCTTCTTGGGTTTAGTTTTTCTTTTTGTTTATTTTTATTTTTTTTGATTCACTTTTAGGCTAGAACCCTCTAGGGAATCACCTTTTTCTAAGAAGTGGATTCAATTATAGATTACCCATATATTTAATTGAATCTGCCATCTTTACTTTCTTGAATTTTCTTTTTATTCTTGATTTTCCTTTTTGGTTCTTGATTTTATTCATCTTTCTTTTTCTCCTTGTGAAAATCATTCATTCTTTGTCACATCTACTCTCACTTACATTTTGTACCGATTTACACACTATCACTTTCACTCTCGTTATCTCTCCACAATCACATTCACTCATCACTCCTAATTGTCACGCACATAACATAAGAACCGACTTTAATTTTCTCCTACAAAAACACCTTCCTCGTGGGATCGATAACTTTTTATACTATAACTTGATTAGTTTTGCACTTGCAACTTTTTGGTATATGTTTATGCCGCAACAAGTATTTGGTGCCAATGCCGGGGAAGGTGCTTAAGTAGGATTTTTTATTATTTTGGTTCTTTAACTTGTGTGTTTCTTGTGAAAGAATTACTTAGAGATTAAAGATCAAGAATTGGAGATTGAGGAATTGGAGATCCGCTTGTGGTAAGTCTTCTTCCTAATATTTTTAATTCCACACCTTTAGTTAGTTTCTCACAATTAGTGACAATTAGGATCTAAAAAAAGATTTTATTTTCGTTGACCATAATAAAATTCACCCTCCACTTTGACATTGACTAACAAGATAATAAATTTAAACAATTTTTTCCCTTCTCATTTGTCTGATTGTTAACCCTAAAAAAAAGATTTTCTTTTTAACATCCTTTTTAGTCACTTTTAATTCCTAGGGTTACATTTTATATAGTTAGTAGGAATTAACCAAAGTGATTTGAGCATCTTGGTTTGGAACACACTTGAAAATATTTTTAAGGGCAAAACCCCATAATCAAGATAAGGTGAGGGATTTCATCACCCTTTCCTTAGCCCAAAAATTATAAATTCCTCACTACACAACCCAAGCCTAATAAAACTCATTAGAAGTTGGCCATAAGGAATTGAGCTCAATAAGGAACAAAGAATCTTTAGGTGAACCGGTTTACGTTTTCTTGGATTAGTTGGTGTCTAAGACAAGGTTTAAGAGTTGCGTAAAGCGCTCTGCAAGGAACGAGGTACATAATCGATCTCTGATCAACCTTTGTTCCTATCCTTACCTGACTAACTAACCGAGTAAAACTTTTATCTTTTCACTTAAGGAATTTTTGGTTAAGAGCTGGTCTAGCTGAGTTAGGCTTAACCCTAGAGTTAGCATGATTGAAAAGAGATTGTTTTTTATTTGTTTTTCCTTTTTCTTCAAAAAAAAACTAACTTTTATTTTTTATTTAAAAAAAAGTATAAAAAGAAATTGTTTTTGGTGCATGCAAAACATGGATTAGGCACAATACACATGGACAAATTCGTTTTGAACAAATGGCTAATCCACATGTTTTTCAAAATTTATGTTATCCCAATAGGATTGAAATCCCCAATGAAGCTCGGGAATTTGTAGAGAGCTCATCTCAGTATTCGGTGAATGATCCATTTTTTCCAACCTACAACCCAGGTTGGGAAAGTTACACAAACATTGCATGGAATCAGGGAAACCATTCCGGAACTCAAAACTTCACTCCCTCTTCGACCCAACATTTTCCTAGGGGAAATACAGTTCCTTTCAATTCTCATCCACAATTTCAACAACCCAGTCTGTCACATCTAAATCAGTCTCCTCATCATCAAGTTGTAACTCACACTCCTCTTGATACAGATCATGATGAACGTCTTAATATTTTAGAAAAATGTTTTAAAATCATAAGTAAGGCCTCCACCCTAGCCACATATATGTTAACTCAAACATCCTACACAATGAACTCTTTTATGCAATCAACCGAACTCATACTTAACTCTAACACTCAAGCCATAGCTAGATTAGAAACTCACATTGATCAACTAGCTAGTGCCATAAGTGAAGGAGAGGAAGGAGAAATTCTAAGTTAACCCGTGATCAATCCTAAGGACACTCAAATGAATGCACTACAGTCAGGAAAACAGGTCGATAATCAGGAAAGAACATCTTTAAGCAAAATTTTTATTCCAATTCATTTTCCTTCTGATAACTCAATTCAAGAAAGACCAGAGGATGGAAAAGAAGAGTCAGATCCAAGTTTTGAGGAAATTTTTGGTGAGGAGCTAAAAATATTAGGAGAAGCAGATCAGGTTTGTCAAAATAAGGAAACTGTGTTATATTGCTGCTTTGAACTAAATTTTGAAGAACTCTTTCTTGATGAACTAAGAATTTTGGAAAATAAACAACAACCAAATTTTTACACATCAACCATAAATCATGGGGTTGAGGAAATTGTTAAAGAAAATTTGGTCGTTAGAAAACAAACATTCATAAATCAAGAATCTAAGTTCAAAACGCATGACACCAATAATACCTACCTTCCATTGCCACAAGAATTATTGAACACACTGATATGCTTGGAATTTCAGCACAGTGTTGATTATATCATTTTGAATTTGTTTAAAACTCGGGGAAGAATTTTTAGCAATAAGGTAGGATTCAATGTAGAACACGAGCTCTTCATGTTGAATATTTCATTCTACATTATTTATTTTGTTTATTTCAGCATAATTAAATCTTCTCTTATTTGAGAGTTTCTTGTTCAGTTATAAAAAAAACAAAAAAAAAAACAAAAAAAGAAAGAAAAAAAAGAGAATAATAAATTTTTGATTCTATCCTCCTCAGACCAAAGGTAATTACAGATTTTTATCAGCTGATCAAATGTAAGTACTTCACTTCTTATCTGATTTATTTTGTGCATCATAGAGTTTGCATTGAGGATAATGCAAAATTTAGGTGTGGGGGTGGGAATTAGTTATTTTTTTTCTCTTTATTTTACATTTTTAGTTGCATTTTTGTTATTTTTTTTATTTTCCTAAAAAAAATTTATAAAAATATCGTCACTTGCCAAATTGATAGAGTTATGTAATAATTGATTTATTTGATAAATTTTAACTTTTCTAATCTCTAGTTTGTTATTTACTCAAGTTTACCTTTTATGATAACTCTAAATAAATTTCGTAAGAAATAATTTTCAAAGTAGTATACTTTACTTAAGCCTTAACTTAGATTTTTATTTAAAATAATAGAATTTATGCATGCTTAGCTTAGAGTTAAAAATAATTTTTAAAAGTGTCTTGACTTACATATTTTTTAGAATATATATACATATATAATAATAATAAATTCTAGGAAATTTACCTTAAAGTTATTTATAAAAACGTTTTCTTGAGTGATAACTAGCTTCAATTAGATTGTCTAAAGTTATCAAGTGAATTTAGTTATTTACTGACTTCTTTAATTTGGCAAGTAGACCGAATTTTATGGGTATATTCACTGCGAACCCTCACGAGACTACAACTCATCCACTAGGGTAACATAGGGGTTTAAAGGCTTGTACACGCTAAATACAACCGCGATTCCTGCGAAAGTGAGTTAGTTTTTCTTTTCTTTTTCTTTCTTTGCTAGAGGACTAGAAAAAGTTTAGGTGTGGGAGTATTTGATAATCACATTTTATTACAATTTTATACTCTTATTATCTATTTTATATGAATAAATTTGCCATTAATAATTATTTTTATCTTTAATTACAGGTTAATATAGAATAAAGCCTAAGATCTCTTATCTCAACAAAAACTCATGAATTAAATAAAGAACACAAGCAAGAGCCAAAAAGCTGAAGCCTAGAATCAAGCCGAGTAGCCTGTAGAAGCCGGAGAAAATAAAAAAATTAAATATGAAAAAAAATGTATTCAAGATAGTTGGCCGAAAAGAAACGACGATATCTCCCAATCCGGAAGGCAGAATTTAACATATAATATATAAAAATCATCTACCTCGACGAGACAAAGCCAATCGTGGAGTCAAAATTTTTATTGGAGCATTGATGCTAGCATCGATGCGGGCATCGATGCCTGTATCGATGCGAAGTCATCCAGAATTCATCAACGGTCGAAATTGCATTCTTGGGGCTCAAGTTTAATCCAAAGGCTCTCATTCACTGATGTTTACTATAAATAGGGGTTGAGAGTGAGGGGTTAAAGGTGTGAAAATTTTTGTAACTCTATTTGGAGAGGAGGGCCACTCTTAATTGAGAAGGCCTTCCAAATTTATAACTTTTGTTATAATTAATAAAATAATTTTTTCACCACTTTAAATTTTTCTTCTCTTTGTTGGATGATGTAAAATAATTTTTTCACCACTTTAAATTTTTCTTCTCTTTGTTGGATGATGAAGATGGAGATGAAGATTGATTTGGAGGCTTATTTTCTTTTTTATTTCTTTTTTTATTGCTTATTAGTTTAGATTTATTTCTATGCTTGTAGTTAGATTTTATTTTCCTGTTAAATAGCCAAGAGGCTAGAACCCTCTTACCTTAGATTTATTTCATGCTTATAGAGTAGATTTATTTTCTTATATTTAATTCTTATAATTTATTTTATAGTTTATATTTTACAATTTATTTTGTAGTTAGATTTTAATTTCTTACACTATTCACCTTGAGGCTAGAACCCTCTTGGGTTTAGTAATTTTTTTTTGTTTATTTTTATTTTCTTTGATTCGCCTTTAGGCTAGAACCCTCTAGGGAATCGCTATTTTATTTTCTTACACTATTCATCTTGAGGTTAGAACCCACTTGGGTTTAGTTTTTCTTTTTGTTTATTTTTATTTTCTTTGATTCGCCTTTAGGCTAGAACCCTCTAGGGAATCATCTTTTTCTAAGAAGTGGATTCAATTCTAGATTACCCATATCTTTAATTGAATCCGCCATCTTTACTTTCTTGAATTTTCTTTTTATTTTTGATTTTCCTTTTTGATTCTTGATTTTATTCATCTTTCTTTTTCTCCTTGTGAAAATCATTCATTCTTTGTCACATCTACTCTCACTTATATTTTGTGCCGATTTACACACTATCACATTAACTCTCATTATCTCTCCATAATCACATTCACTCATCACTCCTAATTGTCACGCACATAACATTAGAACTGACTTTAATTTTCTCCTACAAAAATACCTTCCTTGTGGGATCGATAACTTTTTATACTATAACTTGATTAGTTGTGCACTTGCAACTTTTTGGTATATGTTTGTAGAACCCCATAATTTTTATAATGAGTATATGTGAATTATTAGTAATAAATAATTCTTTTATGATAAATAGCTTGAGGTCATTGATGTACATGATAACAAGTTATTTGAGATGATATGAGGGTATGGGTGCAGAGTTTTGTGCGTTGGTTTTGCAAATAAGCAAAACATGCACAAAACAGGAATTTGCCAGATCAGTCGACCGATCAGTCGACTGACAATCTCAGTCGACCAATCAGTCGACTGATACGCTGATTTCCAGTTTTTCAGGTTTCGGGTCTGTTTTGATTGGTTCGGGTTTTGTGTCGGGTCTAGTTATTCATATATGATCTCCTCTACCCGAAAACACCCCCTCTCATCTTCAAAATCTGAGAAACCCTAGCCCCCTCTCCCCTCTCTCAAACCCTAGGTTTTGATCTTGGTGATTTTGGGGAGAACTCGGAGGATTTTCGTCGAGATCTTCACGTTGCAGCAAAGGGGAACCCACTCTCTCTCAGATCCAGGAGTTTTTCATCACCCCAGAGGTGAGTAACATCTCGCCCAACCTTGTCCTATTTTCTAAACGTTTTCAAATGATTTTTTTTATTAGTTTTGATGAGCCAAAAACGTAATTTTTGTACAAAGGTTTGATTTTTATAGCATATAATGTGAAGATATGTTAATTCAGAATGTTAAAAACTCACCAACGTTTTGTGAATCAAAGATCTAGATCTGAAATGTTTTAATGAGAGATTAAACACGAGTTTTGGTTTTCAAAATGTTTTAAAAGCATAAATGCACATGATTAGGGTTTTGTTTATGTATTTACACATGAAATTTTCGTTTCAGTTTAGTTCATACATGTTAATATCAGTATCTTTATGCTTGGGATTGATGGGGATGATTTTAGATAAATTTTATGGTAAAAAAATAAACCTGCACAGAGTTTCTGCAGCCAATCGGTCGACTGATCAGTCGACCGACGGGTAAAATTTTTTTCAGCTATCAGTCGACTGACGGGCTGATTTTGTTTTCTCAGTTCCTCAGTCGACCGATTAGTCGGTTGGTGAGCTGAGGCTGTTCTGCCTGAGCTTATCGGTCGACATATGAGTTGACTGATGGCATCAGTCGACACATAAGTCGACTGATGAGGTGTTTTACAGATTCTTAATCTGTTTGAGTTGCTTTTTTGGGGTCGCCTCGATAATCTTTCAGTTTAGTTCATACATGTTAATATCAGTATCTTTATGCTTGGGATTGATGGGGATGATTTTAGATAAATTTTATGGTAAAAAAATAAACCTGCACAGAGTTTCTGCAGCCAATCGGTCGACTGATCAGTCGACCGACGGGTAAAATTTTTTTCAGCTATCAGTCGACTGACGGGCTGATTTTGTTTTCTCAGTTCCTCAGTCGACCGATTAGTCGGTTGGTGAGCTGAGGCTGTTCTGCCTGAGCTTATCGGTCGACATATGAGTTGACTGATGGCATCAGTCGACACATAAGTCGACTGATGAGGTGTTTTACAGATTCTTAATCTGTTTGAGTTGCTTTTTTGGGGTCGCCTCGATAATCTGACACCAGTTTACAATGTTAGTGATTTATCTGTACATGTGAGTTGACTTTTGACACAAGTTTAGACATGTACATCGAGAAGCGTGTTAGTTTAGAATATGTATATCCTTCCGCACATACTTTTCACAGTTACACAGTCCTCGTGTTGGACTATAATCCATAGAAGTCCTCATGTTGGACTATAATCCATTTTAGTCCTCGTGTTGAACATTTGCCACTTGTTCCATGCGTTTGGAAATCACTGTATCTAGTTCATGTAACGGACATATTTCTTAACCCTGTATATGACTTTCTTGCATGAGTTTATGACATGACACTCATATAGGTTATGACATGATATTTATGTAGATTATGACATGATACTCATGTAGGATATGACATGACACTGTACTTATGTTTTGAGATGAGTTGTATTTCTTTTATTATTGTTCCTGTACTAGAACCTCGGGTTTGGTGTATAGGGATTTACAATTTGAGATATAAGGTATATACATGAGGGTTTTCTTGTTTGGATTATTTCGCTCGACGTACCTATGCTCGTGTTATAAATTTCTAAATACTAAAATCCTCTTGAGTTAAGATCAATGATTTTAGATCTATTATGTATTATCTGTATTTTCCTACAATGAGCCCTGTTCCCTTGGGGTTGGTTGTGATGTTGCTCGCTAGCGCTTGACGCTCGTTGTCCCTCCCCCTTTCAGGTGACGAGCCAGGAGCCCGGAGAGTCGCAGGTTGATGGCGATGTATTTTAACTTCAGCTGTCTATTTAGTTATAGTTTCTTTTGAGCTCCACAGTAGACTTTGGTTTAGACATTTGAGAGTCTTATTCTAGAAGTTGTAAAGGTTGTGTGCCTTATTTCCTCTTGTCAGATATTTGTATTTGAGACTTGTTGAGTATTTCAGTTGATTTATTTCAGACATTGACTATGTATTTCTGTATGTTGGATGATGAGATATTAATGCGATAACTATCATTTCATCAGTTATTTCTTGTATTATCTTTTACTTGCTTTTGTACCTACACCTGTTGTTGATTCTACTAGAGAGATGTTAATTGTGATGGTGAAACATGTTATTGCACGGTGTGGTGCATGGCAGGTTTGACATTCTTGGTTTCACCTTGGACTGCAGCCTTGTGAACCCAGGGGCGTCACAATGTTTATGCCGCAACAATTTTACATTGTCCTCAATGCAAATTTGCTGATGCACAAAGTAAAGCAGATAAGAATTGAAGAACTTACATTTGTCCGGTCGACAATGATGATAAACATCTGCAATTACTGTTAGCATGAGGATGAAGAAATCAAATAAGAGAGAAAAATAATTTTTTTTTCATTTTATTTTTATTGTTAACTCATTTATTTTAAAAATGTTACCATTTTTAGGATTTTCTATCTCGACAGCCCCATGCGAAAAAACTTGTTTAACAAAAAATGGACATGTCCATCTTGATCTCAATTTTTCAGAAAAAAGATATAATTTTAAATTGTACAATAAAACTTTATGTCTTGGAGAGAAATTTTTTCGTAAAATTGATTTGTCATGAAAAATCTTGGTTTTTTCTTTGTAAAATTTTGAGTTTATGTATGCATCATTTCGAATTTCTTCCAACTCATTTATTTGGAGCAATCTGTTCTTACCTACCGAGTCTGAGTCAAAATTTAACTGTTTTATTACCCACATTGCTCGATGCTCCAACTCTACTGGTAGGTGACATGCTTTCTCAAACACCAGTCTGTATGGTGACATCCCCAAATTGATCTTGAAAGCTGTTCTATATGCAGAGCATCACATAATTTTACAGACCAATATTTTCTGTTATGATTAGCTCTTTTTTCTAAGATTTGTTTGATCTGCCTGTTTGTGACATCTACTTGTCCACTGGTTTAGGGGTGATAAGGAGTTGACAATTTATGTGTGATTGAATATTTTCTTATCAAAGCCTCAAAAGAACGGTTACAAAAATGTGTACCGTTATCACTGATGATCGCTCGGGGTACTCCAAACTGGGCAAAAATGTTCTCTTTTAAAAACTTAACAACGACCTTGTTATCATTAGTTTTGCAAGCTACCGCCTCAACCAATTTTAACATGTATTCAACGGCTACTAGAATGTAAATATTTCCAAAGGAATTTGGAAATGGTCCTATGAAATCGATACCCCATAGATCAAAAAGTTCAATGGATACGATGGGTTGTAAGGGCATCATATTTCTTCTAGTGACCTTCCCTAAAAGCTGACAGTGGTTACAGGTTTGGCAAAACTCGAATGAATCCTTGAAAAGAATGAGCCAGTATAGCCCAGATTGGAGAATTTTTTTAGCTATTTTTCTTAGGCCAAAATGGCCCCCACATGCTTGCTCATGACAAAAGGATAGAACACTCCTAGTTTTTTCAGTGGGAACACACGTTCTAAAGATCTGATCAGGATAGTATTTGAACAGGTATGGATCATCCTAGTAAAAGTATTTTACTTGGGAGAGAAAACAAGATCTATCCTGTTTGGACCAATGAGAAGGGATCTAGTTCATGACTATGTAGTTCACAATATCAGCGAACCATGGAACATATTGGATTTCTAGGAGTTGTTCATCTGGAAAATATTCGTTGATCGGGACGGTTAATGTTGGTGCATTTGGGAGTCGAGAGAGGTAATCTGCTACGGGGTTCTCTATTCCTCTTCTGTCAAGAATTTGAATGTCAAACTCTTGAAGTATGAGAATCCATCTAATGAGCCATGCTTTAGCATCCTTTTTGGTCAAAAGATACTTTAGTGTGGCATGATCTGTGAAAACTTTGGTTAAGGAACCGATGAGGTAGGACCTGAATTTTTCCAAGGCAATGACTACAGCTAAAAACTATTTTTCTGTGATAGTAATTTTGCTGGGCATCGTTCAGAGTCCTACCGGCGTAGTAGATCACATGCGGTTTTCCATCAAACCGTTGTCCTAAAACAACACCAATTGCAGAATCAGATGCATCACACATCAGTTCAAAGGGTAAGGTCCAGTCTAGTGCATGAATGACAGGAGCTGTGGTTAGCTTCTTTTTAAGATATTCAAAAGCTTTGAGGCAGTCGGGAGAGAAGACAAATGATGTATCCTTGGCTAAGAGATTGGTCAAGGGTCTAGTAATTTTGCTGAAATCCTTGATGAAACGTCGGTAAAAACCAGCATGACCAAGAAATGATCTGACATCTTTGACAGTTTTGGGAGGAGGGAGATTGGAAAGGAGATCTACCTTAGATTTTTCCACTTTAATTCCCCTATTGAAAACTACATGTCCTAAGACAATGCCTTGTTTGACTATAAAATGACATTTCTCCTAATTGAGAGTTAGATTTTTCTCCCTACACCGTTTTAGGACCAGTTTAAGATGATGCAAACATTGGGAAAATGTTTCACCAAAAATGGAAAAGTCGTCTATGAAAATTTTGAGAAATCGCTCTACCATGTCGAAAAAAATACCGATCATGCAACGTTGGAATGTAGCTGGTGCATTACACAGGCTAAAAGGCATGCGTCGGTATGCGAATGTTCCATACAGGCAAGTGAAGGTGGTTTTCTCCTGACCTTCGGGAGTGATAGGGATTTGATTATAACCTGATATCCATCCAAGAAACAATAGAACTCGTGTCCTGCTAAGTGCTATAACATTTGGTCAATGAAAGGAAGAGGGAAATGATCTTTCCGAGTGGCTAAGTTGAGTTTTTTTGTAGTCAATGCAAACTCGCCATCCAGTTTGGATCCTAGTGGGAATCAGCTCATTAGCCTCATTTTGGATAACGATGATCCCAGATTTCTTTGGAACAACTTGGACCGGACTCACCCATGAACTATCAAAAATGGGATAAATGGTCCCATGATCAAGATATTTCAGAATGTCTTTCCTAACAGCTTCTTTCATCACTGGGTTTAACTGACGTTGAGGATCTCTAGTAGATTTGGCATCATCTATCAAATGGATTCAGTGTTGAACAATGGTTGGACTAATCCCTTTGATATCAGCCATGGTCCATCCAATAGCTTCCTTATTCTCTCTTAAAACATCTAAGAGAGCTTCCTTTTGACTGGTAGTCAAATTAGAAGAAATGATATCTAGTAAAGACTCGTTCTCCCCTAAGTAGGCATACTCTAGATTTTCAGGTAGATGTTTGAGCTCTAACTTAGGGGATTCCTCCACAGATGGGCGAAGCCGGACTCAGGGTTCTATCTCCAAAGGTTCTCGTTGTCAGCCAACAGTAGAAACATGATTGACCAGCGGATCTAACTCTAGTTCGTTATCAGAAAACTCCTCAATCATTAAGTTAGATGCACTTGAATCTAACTCACACTCTCCCTCTTGTTGCTCACTTGATATTCCCTAAATGAAATTCACTTCCATTGGTTGATCAGATGGATCACTAGGTTGCCTTCCTAAGTTGAAAATATTGAGGTCAACAGTTATGTTCCCAAAAGATAGTTTCATTTGACTGGTTCTATAATTAATCAAAGCATTTGAGGTGGCTAAGAACGGTCTTCCTAGAATGACAGGGATTTGACTTTTGAGATTGGAAACGGGCTGCGTTTCCAAGACAATAAAATCAACAGGGAAAATGAACACTCCAACTTTGATCAAAACATCCTCTACCTCTCCTTTGGAAATTTTTACGGATCTATCAGCTAACTATAGAGTGCATCTTGTCGGTTTAAGTTCTCCTACACCTAGCTGTTGATAGACTGAATAAGGAAGGAGGTTGACGCTGGCTCCCAAGTCTAGAAGTGCCTTATCAATGTGAGTGTTACCTATAACGCATGGAATTGTAGGACAACCAGGGTCCTTATATTTTAACGGCATGGGTTTCGAAAAAATTTCAGTGAGGTTGACAGCTAAGAAGACTTTCTTGGGGACATTGGTGGTTCTTTTCTTAGTGCATAAGTCCTTCAAGAACTTTTCATAAGAGGGGATTTGTTCGATTGCATCTAGGAGATGGATGTTGATCTTGACCTGTTTAAATGTTTCTAGGATTTTCTCAACCTGCAGGGAATTTTCCTAGGTTTGAGTCTATCTGGAAAGGGGGCAACAGACCTATACCTATCTAGATCAGGCTCAATCTCAAGTTCAGCATTTTGGTCATCGGAAGGAATTGCTTCATCGGAAGGAGTGTGTTGGATGGGAGAAGGGGTTTGATCCGGTGGCGTTCTAACCTGATTGTCTATTTGTTTCCCTGATCTTAGTGTGTGAACTGCATTCACATGAGCTGGATGGGTTGAACTGGATCCATTGTTTTTAGGGTTTGTAACAGGTTGACTTGGGAATTTTCTTTTTTCTCTCTCACTCACGGCAGAGGCTAGTTGCCCAAGTTGGGTTTCTAACCGGGCTATGGCTTGAGTGTTCGAGTTGAGCACTTGGCCAGTGGTTTGCATGAAGGAATTTAGAGTGGTGGATGACTGGATCAACATGTTGGTAGTTTGTGTAGAAGCTTTGATCATAGCTTCTAATCCTTTTCTAAGACACTCAAACATTTGTCATGATCAGAATTTGAAGGATTTATAGGCTGGTGAGGATGAGGATGTTGGGTTGGAAAAACTGGGTTAGCTTGTTAGAAATTATTTGGTGCATTGAATGGAAGTGTATTTCCCCTAGGGAATTGTGGGTTCGATGCGGGAATGAAGTTTTGATTTCCAGGAGAAATACCTTGATTCCATGCAAAGTTGGGATGATTTCTCTAACCTGGATTGTAGGTTGGAGAAAATGGATCATTTCTAGGGTGCTGGAATGTAGCGTTTATCTGTTCTAATGCATGGTTGTTTATTAGAAGAGGGTATTCCTCTGAAACGTAGGTAGAAGACTGACAGTTATGACATCCCGGGGCAGAAACATGATTGATTTAAGCTGGAGCTCGTTCCTTAGTTTCTAAGGCTTCTAACCTCCACATAATCGTCACCATTTTCGCTTCAGAAGCAATGTTTGACTCCAGGGAAAGACTACTAGACTTAGACTGGGGAACTAATAAAACCCTGTCATCACAGTGTTCTCACTGCATTGTTTTCTCGGATAGACTCTCTAGGAATTCACAGGTTTCATCTGCGTTTTTCCTCATAAAATCTCCCTGACACATTGATTCTAAAGATGTTTTTGAAGAATAGTCCAATCCTTCATCTATCACTTGGCACAATTGCCATTTTTTTAGACCATGATGATGACATTGGATTAAAAGATCTTTGAATCGGTCAAAATATTTCCAGAATGGCTCTCCCGGGATAATTTTGAAGTTTTGAATGTTGTTCTTGAGCTTTACTATTTTGTGAATAGGGAAAATTTTCTTAAGAAAAATGGTGACAAATTCATCCGAAGTTGAGATGGAATTTATCGGTAAGCTGTACAGCCATTTTTTAGCTTTATCCTTAAGAGAAAATGGAATAAATCTAAGCTTAATCGCATCTTCGGTTAATTCTCTCATTTTAATCATAATACACACTTCCTCAAATTCCGAAATAAAAATATACGCATCTTCTGTTTCATTTCCAAGGAATTTGGGAAGCATGTTTATGTAATGCGGTCTAAGCTCGAAATTTACTCCATTTGCTTCAGGGAGTCTTATGCACGAAGGAATTGCATTTCTGGTGGGGTAATACATATCCTGAAGAACGGGTTGATTTGCCATTTCTTAGATTGGTTCAACACGGATTAAACGATGAGAATTATCCCTAACCCAAGTTTGCATACACCAAAACAACTTCTTTTTATAAAATTTTTTAAAAATAAAGAAAGATAATTAGTTTTTTTTATGAGAAGAAAAGGATAAAGAAAAATCCTAACTAAAACAAATCAAAGCAATCACTTTTCAATCACTCTAATTCTAGGGTTTAGCCTAACTCTACTAGACCAGCTCCTAACCAAAAACTCCTACAATGAAAAGATTAAAGTTTTACCCAGGTAGTTAGCCAGGTAAGGATAGTACTAGAGGGTGATCAGAGATCAATTAAGTACCTCGTTCCTTGCGGAGCGCTTTACGCAACCCCTAAACCTTGCCTTAAACACCAATTAATTTGAGAAAACTTAAACCGGTTCACTTAAGGATTTCTTGTTCCTTATTGAGCTCGAGTCCTTAGGAGCCAACGTCTAATGAGTTTTAGGAGGCTTGGGTTTGTGAAGTGAGGAATTAGTGATTTGTGGGCTAAGGAAAGGGTGATGAAATCCCTTACCTTATCTTGATTAGGGGGTTTTGCCCTTAAGAATGTTTTAAGTATGTGCCAAATCAAGTGCTACAATCACTTTGGTGAATTCCTACAAACTATATGAAATGCAACCCTAGAAATTAAAAGCGACTAAAAAGGATGATAAAAATTAGGGGTTTTGCCCTTAAGAATGTTTTAAGTATGTGCCAAATCAAGTGCTACAATCACTTTGGTGAATTCCTACAAACTATACGAAATGTAACCCTAGAAATTAAAAGCGACTAAAAAGGATGGTAAAAAGAAAATATTTATATTTTTTTTTATTAGGGTTAACAATCAAACAACTATGAGAAGGGGGAACATTGTTTGAGTTTATTATCTTGTTAGTTAATGTTCAAGTGAAAGATGGTTATTATTATGGTCAACAAAAATAAAATCTTTTTTTTATCCTAATTGTCTCTAATTGTGAAGCTAACTAAAAATGGTGGAATTAAAAACGCTAAAAAGAAGACTTACCCGAAAGCAATTCTCCAAGTTCTTGATCTTAAATCTAAGATTTTCAAGCTCCAAGCGGTTCCTTCACAAGAAAAACACACAAGTTAAAGAACCAAAATAATAAAATTCTATTTTAGCACCTTCCCCGGCAACGACGCCAAAAACTTGATACGGCATAATTATGTACCAAAATTACAAGTGTACTATTGATTAAGTTATAGTATAAAAAGTTATCGATTCCACGAGGAAGGTGATTTTAAGAGATTATTAGAATAGGTTCTTATGTTGTGTGCGTGACAAAATAGGATTAAAGAATAAGTGTGATTGTGATGAGTGATTGTTGTGAATATATGCAAGAGACAATAAATTGAAATTTAGAGGAGAGAAGAAAGAATCAAAGAATAAATAAAATCACAAGCCAAGAAAGAAGAATGAATAAAATCAAGAAATAAAATCAAGAATAAAAAGAAAATTCAAGAAAGTCAAGATAGAGGATTCAATTAAAGATATGAGAAATCTAGAATTGAATCCACTAGCTAACCTCAATTATAAAATACAAACTATTCTCTTTTTATCATATTTCAACTTAGATTTATTAAGCATAGACTATTAAACCATTTAAGAAAAGTATAACCTATCAAATTATCATCTAAGTCAAAATTACTATTCATGATAAGAACAACAACAAGATAGTAATCCTAGAATTCATAAGAATAACCTATCAAACCATTTAAGATAAGCATAGATTATCAAATTTTTCTTCTACCAACTAGTTTTCTAGTTGATTATCCTAAACATGAACATTTTAAGTGTAAGAGAATAATCCATACAATATAAAGGAAATTAGACTAGTTTCATACAATTCTAAGGTTCCTTCAAGAATTAATTTCACATCTTAAGAAATAAAAACAAGAAGAAAAGAACTAATTATAAAAATAAAAAGAAAGAAAAATCTAAACTATGAACAGGAAATAAATCTAACTACAAAGAATTAAAATCTAAACTACAAAATAAATTATAAAAATTAAATGCAAGAAAATAAATCCACTCTACAAATTAAAGTGTAAAAAGAAATAAAAAGATAATAAAATAAATCTACACTACAAGCATGAATGTAAATCTAACTAATAAGCAATAATAAAGAAATTACTAAAAAGAAATAAAAGAAGAAAATAAAAGAAATACAAACCTTCAAATTGCTCTTCATCTCCATCCTCATCATTCAACAAAGAGGAGAAAAGAAAAATTTAAAGTGGAGAAAAAATTATTATTATTAATTATAACAAAAGTTACAAATTTGGAAGGCCTTCTCAATTAAGAGTAGCACTTCTCTCCAAATGAAGTTACAAAATTTTTCACACCCCTAACCCCTCACTCTCTAACCCTATTTATAGTAAACATCAGTGAATAAGTGCCCTTGGATTCAATTCTTATCCAAAACCAATAAATTTTAGCATTTGATCTGTAACAGAATGTCGTAGCTATCAATAAGCGCATCGATGCGGGTATCGATAAGCGCATCGATATGCTTATCGATGTGCCTATCGATACCTGCTTTACTCCTTTTTTAGCCCGCACCTTCTTCTTGTGTTTGGTTTTTGGGCTTGGGCCTTTGGCGTTTTAAGCTTTAATTCTTCTTTTTAGCTTGGGCTTTTGGATAATTTGGCAATTGATTTTCCAATGGGCTTTCTTCTTTTTAGCTTGGGCTTTTGGATAATTTGGCAATTGATTTTCCAATGGGCTTCTTTGCTTTATTTCTTCATTAAATCAAGGGCTTGGATAATTTGGCAATTGATTTTCCAATGGGCTTCTTTGCTTTATTTCTTCATTAAATCAAGGGCTTTTGATGAGAGATGGGATTTTTGGAATTATTCTTCATTAACCAGCATTTAAAGATAAAAATAATTATTAGTGACATATTTATTCATATAAAATAGATAATGAGGGTATAAAATTGTAATAAAATGTAATTATCAGTAATTTAACTAAATTCACTTGATAACTTTAGACAATCTAATTGAAGCTAGTTATCACTCAAGAAAATATTTTTATAAATAACTTGAAGGTAAATTTCCTAGAAAATCTTCTCATTATAGCAATACAAAACCAAGCCAAACTTAGAAATTTAATTTAAAAGTTTTGAAAACAACATGCTAACTCTTTGTTTAAAATAATATTCAAGTTGCTTGAAAAATATTTTCCAAGACCATATATACAAATATAACTATATATATAAATATTTATTAGTATTTTTATTTATTTTTTTTATATTACTATTATTTTTTAACTCTTTTCTTTCTTGGTGATTTTTTTCTACTTTAATGGGCTTTTAAGCGACCATTTAACGAGTTTTGGGCCAATGGATCCCAACCCAATTGGGCTTAGGTCATTAAGTATGGAAATACTCCTTGGGCTTAATTACTCGGTCAGCTTAGGCTTTATAAGATAGAATCACCTTAAATTTAAGAGTTTTTTTTCTTTTGGTGCCCATTTGAATCATCTTGAATTTAAGAGTTTTTTTTTTCTTTTGGTGCCCATTTTTCGCACTCTTCTTTTACAAAATTTTTTATATGTATATATATTCTAAAAAATATGTAAGTTAAGACACTTCAAAAAATTATTTTTAACTCTAAGCTAAGCATGCATAAATTCCATTATTTTAAATAAAAATCTAAATTAAGGCTTAAGTGAAGTATACTACTTTGAAAATTATTTCTTAAGAAATTTATTTAGAGTTATCATAAAAGGTAAACTGAGTAAATAACAAACTAGAGATTAGAAAATTTAAAATTTATCAAATAAATCAATTATTACATAACTCTATCAATTTGGCAAGTGATGATATTTTTTTAATTTTTTTAAGGAAAAGGAAAAAAATGACAAAAATGCAACTACAAATGTAAAATAAAGAGAAAAAATAACTAATTCCTACCCCCACACCTAAATTTTGTATTGTCCTCAATGCAAATTCTATGATACACAAAGTAAAGCAGATAAGAAGTGAAGTACTTATATTTGATCTGCTGATAAAAATCTGCAATTACCTTTGGTCTGAGGAGGATAGAATCAAAAATGTATTATTCTCTTTTTTTCTTTTTTTTCTGTTTTTTTTTCTCTCTTTTTTTTAACAACTGAACAAGAAACTCTCAAATGAGAGAAGAATAATTTCTTTTTATTATTCTGAAATAAACAAAACAAATAATGTAGAATGAAGTGTTCAACACGAATAGCTCGTATTCTACATTGAATCCTACCTTATTGTTTAAAATTCTTCCCCGGATTTTAAATAAATTCAGAATGATATAATCAATAATATGAAATTCCAAGCATTTCGGGGTGTTCAATAATTCTTGCAACAATGTAAGGAATGTATTATTGGTGTCATGTATTTTGTATTTCTTAATGAACTTAGACTCTTGTACTGTGAAGTTTTTTTTTCTAACAACCAATTCTTCTGTAGAGTTCTGAAAAATTTGGTTGTTGATTATTCTCTAAGAATCTAAGTTCATCAAGAAAGAGTTCTTCAAAATTTAATTCAAAGCAGTAAATGTTTAGCACAGTTTCATTATTCTCAAGGACCTGGCCTGCTTCTTCTAAAAACTCTAACTCTTCATCAAAAATTTCCTCAAAACTCAAATCAGACTCTTCTTCTTCTTCTTCTTCTTCTTCTTCTGATCTTTCCTGAATGTAATTTATTTCTAGAGGCTGATTATTTGGTTGGTCCCCTGAAATAAAAATGTTGAGATCAGCAGTCAAATTCCCAAAGGATAGCTTCATTTGACCAGTTTTACAGTTTATGAGAGCATTAGAAGTGGCTAAGAAAGGTCATCCTAAGATGATAGGTGTTTGTCCTTTGGGATTGAAAACAGACTGTGTTTTCAAGACTACAAAATCTACTAGAAAAATAAAATCTCCAACCTTAATCAGAACATCCTCTAACTCACCCATAGGGACCTTAACAGATCTATCAGCCAACTGTAAGGTGTATCTGGTTGGGTTCAGAACACCTAGACCCAATTACTGGTAGACTGAATATGGAAGCAAATTGACACTGGCCCCTAAGTCTAAAAGCGCCTTATCAATGTGAGTATTACCAATGATACATGAAATGATGGGGGAACCTGGATCTTTACGTTTCAAAGGTATGGGATTTGACAGCATTTCACTGATATTGGCGGCTAAAAAGACTTTCTTTGGAACATTTATTCTCCTCTTCTTAGTGCACAATTCTTTTAAAAATTTAGCATAAGATGGAATTTGTTCAATTACATCTAAGAGAGGAATGTTGACCTTAACCTGCTTGAATGTTTCTAGGATCTTCTCCTCCTTAGGAGAGTGTTTCCTAGGCCTGAGTCTATCTGAAAAGGGAGCAACTGGTCTAAATCTATCAAAAGCAGGCTCAGGTTCGGGTTCAGGTTCTTGGTCATCTGAGGGGGGTGATTGTTGAATAGATTCATCAGAAGGAGAAGAAGAAGGAATTTGTATTAGATCCAAAGTTTGACTTGGAGGAGTTCTCACTTGATTATCGACTTGTCTACCTGACCGAAGTGAATGGATTGCATTCACTTGAGCTTCATAGGATGAACTGTATCTTGTGTCCTTAGGGTTGACCACGGGTTGACTCGAAAATTTTTCTTTCTCTTTCACTCACGGCACTAGCTAGTTGACCAAGTTGGGATTCTAATCTAGTTATAGCTTGAGTGTTGGAGTTGAGCATTTGTCCAGTTGATTGCATGAAGGAATTCAGGGTGCTAGACGTTTGAGTCAACATATTCGTGGTTTGAGTGGAGGCCTTAATTATGGTTTCCAAACCTCTTTCCAAGACATTGAGACGTTTATCCTGATCTGGATTATGATGAGTCTGAATTACAACTTGATGAAGAGGAGACTAATTTTGATACGGCAGATTAGGTTGTTGAAATTATGGATGAGAATTGAAAGGAACTGTGTTTCCCTTAGGAAAATATTGGGTGGAAGCGGGAGTGAAGTTTTGAGTTCCGGGAGAATTTCCTTTATTCCATGCAAAGTTAGGATGATTTCTCCAACCTGGATTGTAGGTTAGAGAAAGTGGATCATTTCTAGGGTGCTGGAATATAGCGTTTATCTGTTCTAATGCATTGTTGTTTCCTAGGAGAGGGCATTCCTCTGAAAACGTGGGTAGGAGACTGACAATTATGACATCCTGGGGAAGAAACTTGATTGATTTGAGCTGGAGCTCGTTCCTTAATTTCTAAGGCTTCTAACTTCTGCAGAATTGTCGCCATCTTCACTTCAGAAGCAATGTTTGACTCCAAGGAAAGACCACTAGACTTAGAATGGGGAACTGATGAAACCCTGTCATCACAGTATTCCCATTACATTGTTTTCTCGGATAGACTCCCTAGAAATTCCCAAGCTTCATCGGCGTTTTTCTTCATGAAATCCCCATGGCACATTGATTCTAAGGAAGTTTTTGCAGAGTAATCTAATCCCTCATAAATTATTTGGCATAATCGCCATTTTTCTAAACCGTGATGAGGACATTGGATGAGAAGATCTTTAAATCGGTCAAAATACTTCCAAAAAGGTTCTCCCAGGACAATTTTAAAATTCATGATGCTGTTTCTTAGCTTCACCGTTTTATAGATAGGAAATTTTTTTTAAGAAAAACGGTGATAAATTCCTCCCAAGTAGTGATGGAATTTATAGGTAAGCCATACAGCTATTTTTTTTCTTTGTCTTTGAGAGCAAATGGAATAAATCTGAGTTTGATTGCATCTTCTGTTAATTCTCTCATTTTAATCATAATACACACTTCCTCAAATTCCGAGATAAAAATATATACATCTTCTTATTCATTTTCAAGGAATTTGGGAAGCATGTTTATGTAATGCGGTCTAAGCTCAAAATTTATTCCATTTGTTTCGGGGAGCCTAATGCAAGAGGGAATTGCATTCCTAATGGGATAGCACATATCTTGAAGAACGGGTGGATTAGGATACGCCATTTCTATGATTGGTTCAAAGCGAATTAATCGATGTGTATTATCCCTAATCCACGGTTGCATACACCAACTATTTCTTTTTATACTTTTTTTTATAAAAGTTAGCTTTTTTTAATGAGGAGAGAATGGAAAAAGAGGAAAATCCTAACTAAAACAAATCAAAATCAATCACTTTTTAATCACTCTAACTTTAGGATTAAGCCTAACTCAACTAGACTAGCTCCTAACCAAAAACTCCTAAAGTGAAAAGGTTAAAGTTTTACCCGGGTAGTTAGCCAGGTAAGGATAGTACTAGAGGGTGATCAGAGATCAATTAAGTACCTCGTTCCGTACGGAGCGCTTTACGCAACCCCTAAACCTTACATTAGACACCAACTAATCCAAGAAAACTTAAACCGGTTCACTTAAGAATTCTTTGTTCCTTATTGAGCTCGAATCCTTAGGGCCAACATCTAATGAGTTTTATTAGGCTTGGGTGGTGTAGTGAGGAATTAGTGATTTTTAGGCTAAGAAAATTATGATAAAATCCCTCACCTTAACTTGATTATGGGGTTTTGCCCTTAAAAATATTTTTAAGTATGTGCCAAATCAAGATGCTCAAATCACTTGGTGAATTCCTACTAACAATATGAAATGCAACCCTATGAATTAAAATCAACTAAAAAGGATGGAAAAGAAAAAAATCTTTTTTTAATTAGGGTTAACAATTAAACAAATGAGAAGGGGGAATTATTTGAATTTATTATCTTGTTAGTAAATATCAAAGTGGGGGGTGAATTTTATTATGGTCAACACAAATAATTTTTTTTAAGTCCTAATTTTCTCTAATTGTGAAGAAGTAGCTAAAGGGTGGAATTAAAAATTCTAGAAAGAAGAGTTACCTACAAGCAAATCTTCAAATCCTAGTTCTCCAATCCGCGATCTTCAAGCTCCAAGCGTTTCCTTCACAATAAACACACAAGTTAAAGAACCAAAATAATTAAAACCTACTTAAGCACCTTCTTCGGCAACGACGCCAAAAACTTGATGCGGCATAAATATGTACCAAAAATATTGCAAGTACACAACCGTGTCAAGTTATAGTATAAAGATATCGATCCCACGAGGAAGGTGTTTTGTAAGAAAAAATATAAAATTGGTTCTTATGTTATGTGTGTGACAAATAGGAGTGATGAATGAGTGTGATTGTGGAGAGATGGAAAGAATGAAAATGATTGTGTAAATGAATATATTTGAGAGTGGAAGTGATAATATAAATGTGATCCACAAGGCAAGAAGGAAAAATCAAATAAAAATCAAGAATGTAAAGATAGCAGATTCAATTAAAGATATGGATAATCTAGAATTGAATCCACTTCTTAGAAAAAGGTGATTCCCTAGAGGGTTTTAGCCTAAAGGCGAATCAAAAAAAATAAAAATAAACAAAAAGAAAAACTAAATCCAAGAGGGTTCTAGCCTCAAGGTGAATAGTGTAAGAAATTAAAATCTAACTACAAAATAAATTACAAAATCTAAACTACAAAATAAATTACAAGAATTAAATGCAAGAAAATAAATCTACTCTATAAAAATCTAATCTATAAGTATGAAATAAATCTAAGGCAAGAGGGTTCTAGCCTCTTGGCTATTTAAACAAGAAAATAAAATCTAATTACAAGCATGAAAATAAATCTAAACTAATAAGCAATAAAAGAGAAATAAGAAAAACAAACCTTCAAATTAATCTCCATCTTCATTTTCATCTTCATCATCCAACAAAGAGAAGAAGAGAAAAATTTAAAGTGGTGAAAAAATTATTTTATTAATTGTACAAAAAGTTACAAATTTTGAAGGCCTTCTCAATTAAGAGTAGCCCTCCTCTCCAAAAAGAGTTACATAAATTTTCACACCTCTAACCCCTCACTCTCTACCCCTATTTATAGTAAACATCAGTGAATGAGAGCCATTAGATTGAAATCTTATCCAAAAATAACAAAAATCAGCCTTAGATCTGTAACAGAATGACGAACGTATCGATGCCAGCATCGATAGGCGTATCGATGCTGACATCGATACGCACATCGAGCATCGATACGCACATCGATGCTAGCATCGATGAGCCCATCGATGCTGGCATCGATGTCAGCCTATCTCAGTTTGCTGTCTGAGCTTCTCTCTTGTTCTTGGGCTTGGGCTTTTGGGTTTTGTCATTTCTTCTTCTTTTTAGCTTTGGGCTTTTGGATAAATTGACAATTGATTTTCCAATGGGCTTCCTTGCTTCATTTCTTCATTTAATCAAGGGGTTTTTGTTGAGAGATAAGAGTTTGAGATTTATTCTTCATTAACCTGTAACTAAAAGATAAAAACAATTATTAGTGGTATATTTATTCATATAAAATAGATAATGAGGGTATAAAATTATAATAAAATGTGATTATCAGGACCTAAAGAGACACTTTTGGTGGATCGGCATACGTGACGAGATTATGGAGTATGTGGTAAGTGTTTTACCTACCAGCAAGTGAAGGCAGAACATCAGAAGCCAGCAGGAACCCTACAGCCTTTATCCATTCTGGAGAGGAAATGAACAGATATTTCTATGGACTTTATTGTAGGATTGCAAAGATCGAAGAAAGGGAACGATTCGGTTTGGGTAATAGTGGATTGGTTGACGAAGTCAGCATATTTGTAGAGAAGCTTCCAGAACTCTTTCGGTAGCCAGTTATCTTACTCTAGTGTATTTCACCCGCAGACGAATGGACAGATGGAGAGAGTGAACCAGATATTGGAGGATATGTTGAGGGCGTGCGTTATTGATTTTCAGGGTAGTTTTGAAGACCACATCCCATTAATTGAGTTTGCCTATAATAACAGCTATCAAAGGACTGTTGACATGGCACCGTATGAAGCATTGTATGGGAGGCCTTGCAGATCACCTATTTGTTGGGCAGAACCAGAGACACTCTATTGCTTGGATCGGAGCTTGTTAGACAAACTACGAAGAAGGTAGCAATCATTCGAGAGCGCATTCTTATAGTGCAAAGTCGTCAGAAAAGTTATGCAGACCGGAGGCGACAACTATTAGAATTCCAGGTTGGGGATTATGTTTTGTTAAAAGTATCACCAATGACAGGTGTATAATATTTTGATAGACGGTATAAGTTTGCCCCGAGGTACATTAGTCCATTCTCGATGTCAAGCATACACGACGTTTTCCATGTTTCTATGCTTAAGAAGCATCTACACAACGAGGAGGAGAAGAGAGTGTTGGACACACCGGAGGTCGAGATTCACAATGATTTGACTATGATTGGGATTTCGATATGCATTCTTGCTAAAGAGGACAAGAAGCTTAGAAATAAGGTGATACCCTTAGTTAAAGTTCAGTGGAACCAGAGATGAACTGAGGAGACTTCATGGGAGCGCGAGGAGGATATGCGTCGCGACTACCTACACATGTTTGAATAGGTAAATTAAAAATTCAGTATGATTTGTTTATGATTTATGGTTATCTGTATGGTCATGTTTATACTTAATGCTAGAATGATGATACTAGCACTTAGCTCCTAAGTATTCGGAACACACGATATATATATATATATATGGGGGTTCCTTGCTTGGATTTTTTGCCTGACGTACATATTCTATTTAGTGAGGGGTTAACTGGGAGTATTTGTGTTTTAAACCGTTAACTATTGATATCGATGATGATTTTTAGGGGCACGAATATGTTATGCATCGCGACTACCCACACCTGTTTGAGCAGGTGGGTTGATTGATTTTGATTGATATTTATGGATTGTTTATATGGTTATATTCATACTTAACGCTAGAATGGAGGTATTGACACTTGACTCCTAATCATTCGGAATACATTGTATATATATGGGGGGTTCCTTGTTTGGATTTTTCACACTAGTTCCGTCTAGTTAGGGGTTGAGTGGGAATATTAACATTCTAGATTGTTAAGTGTAAATTTTTTTATGTTTCATATCTGGAGATTAATGGTATGAGATGTGTATATGAGGGTTTCCTTGTCTGAATTATCCCCTCAACATGCTTTTCTGATATTATTAATCTCTAGGATACGATTGCGAAATTTTGGGGACGAAATTCTTTTTAAGGGGGAAGAATGTAAAACCCTAAAATTTTGAATATTATGTGAATAATAATAATAAATATGTTATATGGTGAAAATATAACATATTTTGATGTTTGAGTATGATAGGAATTGATTTGAGATCAATTTAATGTATATTTGTTAATATATGAGTGCAAATGCACAAAACATGCACGAAGAGAAATCTAAAAAAATTACCAGTTAAGAGTTTATATATTTTACACACCAATTCAGTTTGAATCTAGAAAATTTTAAAAGATCAAAGTTGTAGGTCTCTTAAACAGTTTTCCAACAAATCTTAAATCACCTCATTCCAAGGTCAGATGAGAAGGTTACAGCAAACATACCGAATGTTATTTTTCTAGTCAGACTAGGTTTCCTGGTTCGGGTCAAACATGTTTATTTCGGGTTTGCATACACACACACACACACACACACACACACACACACACACACACACACACACACATGTGTGTGTGTGTGTGTGTGTGTGTGTTTTCATAAAAATTATTATCTTTTCATTAGAGTCTCAAACCATAGCAACCCCTCTTCCTCTCTTTCACACACACACACACACACACACACACACACACACACACACACATGTGTGTGTGTGTGTGTGTGTGTGTGTTTTCATAAAAATTATTATCTTTTCATTAGAGTCTCAAACCATAGCAACCCCTCTTCCTCTCTTTCAAACCCTAGCCCTAAAGTTGAAATTTTGGGAGCGTCTTGTGAGGCGAGAAGTGAGGAAAATGCAAGATCTACGATGTTTGGTGATGAGGAGTCACTTCACATCAGTTTCAGTGGCTTGCACACGTGAAAAGGCAAGATCATCTGTATCCAAAACCATCCCCATAGCGTGTTTAATGATTATAAAAGTATTTAATCAATGTTTTTATGCTTAAGGCTTAACCTAATATGAAAAAGATGAGATTTTTTATGATAAATTTTAACCCAATGCTAGATCATTAGTTTTTCCTAATTGTTTATGACAGTAACGTGATCATGATAATTAGAGGTGATTAAATTTTTATTTTTTAAAACTTGATAATTATGTTTAACTCGTGTGTTAACCCTAATTTGTTGTCAAATTGAATTATAAAGAGATTTAGTTTTTGTTTTCATCATAGATTTCAGAAAAACTACTACATGTGTATAACATTTAACTAAAAATTTAAGATATCATATAAACTCTAAACTGAACTAAACCAGTTCCAAATGATAGCTATGTGAATCTAGTTTCCAAAACAAGAAAAACTATTTTTTTAAAAAAGTTTGTCTAGAGAAAGATATGCTCAATTTACAAGTGATATATTCTACAGAAAACTACAGATATGCTGATTTAAAATAATTGATATATTATGTGAATGTTTCTTTGAGTTTTCATATTAATTAATCATGCTTAAACCCTAGGTTTGTGATACCTAAGTAAGATAAACATGTTTAAATGAATTTTACCTCTATTTATGAGTAGTTTTTATCATGTGTTGATAATCATTTTGTTTACACATGAGATAATTGAAGAAATTGTTTAATTAGGATGTTAAACCCTAATTTAGAAGATATAATAATTTAATTTGATGATTCAGATAATTCATGTTGCATATGCCAAGTATAAATCTCGTTTTAACGTCATGATATGTACAATTGATATAAGCACTGTTTGTGTACAAAAGAATGTGTGTCTTGATAGAGTAGTCGACTACTAAGCTTAGTAGTTGGCTACTCATGCCCAATTGAGTATAACAGAAACTGTGTGTTTGCAGAGTAGTAGACTAATATTCTTAATAGTCAACTACTGATACTGATATATGCTATTACAGAGTCTGGGTGGACTCAGTGTAGTCGACTACTAAGCCTAGTAGTCGACTACTAAGGCTGTTGCTTGAATTTTTGTTTTGCATCTGTTTGAGATATGTTTGCGGGTTTCGAGCAGCACTTCTTTTTACGTAAATTCACGAATAGTGTAGTAGCACACCCATGAGTATGTTGAAAGGAATTATGATGTGGTTTGACCCAATTAATTTAAGAAAAAGTTTAGTACATATTATACACACACCTTCTGGATATCGTTGATGAGCTCAGTTCAGTACTACGAGGGTAGTGCATCGATATTCTATTTGTACTTGCTATTGAGTCGGGTTTGGATGCTTTATCTAGTAGTCCATCCGTACGAGGGTGCGATGAGGCTTGTGAGCCATACTTCTAGGATACCTATATGGTAGGTCGTTCCGCACTGATGTTACCCACTGAGATCGTGCTGAGACTAATGAGTTATGTACACTGATTAGGATATCTACAGGGTAGTCCGTTGCACATGATAATGCTAAGTATCAAAATCTTACAACGAGTTGCATTGAGATAGTTAAATGATAGCCCGAGTCGTTGGTGGATGCTAGTTATGTTTTTGACTCACTGCTGAAATATATGATCCATAGTACTTTGCATTTGAAAGTATACTGGATTTGTGCCAGTATTCATTCTATCTTCCCAGTGACAGTAGAAGATAGTATGAATATGATATGTTGATATCTTTACTTTCTTTTACTACTTTTCTTTATTTTCTTAGTTGGGATCAATAGTTAGCGATTCACAATTTGAGACATATGGTATATACATGAGGGTTTTCTTGTTTGGATTATTTCGCTCGATGTACCAGTCTCATGTTGTGGATTTCTAATTGTTAATTTCATTTAGATTGTTTATCTTTAGTTCGGTATTAATGTTTAGATGTTTACAATTTGAGATATATGGTATATACATAACGGTTTCCTTGTTTGGATTATTTTGCTCGACATACTACGTCTCGTATTGTAGGTGTCTAAATATTAATTCTATTAGATACGGGGAAAAATAATCTAGGTAGACTATGCTTAATGGATAGAGCCTCCACTCTATCTAGCAGCCCTTTCCCTGGGGGCGGATGGAGTTGATCTTGTTATAGCGCTCTGACGCTCTTGTTATTGCTCTTTTTCTTCTAATATTCTTTCAAGTAATTCGGAGTACTGGAGAGTCACAGGATGACAGAGTTCTTACATAGTCACCGTCACATAAGATTTATTAGAGGTTCCACCATAGTTTTATATTTTTGTTCAGACCTTAGAGTTTATTTCATAGTGTAAAGGTAGTGTGCCTTAGTGTAATTTTTAGTTGTTTCTTGTCGAGACATATTTATTCATTTTGGATATCAGATGTATTCCAGGTTGTTCATTGAGACATGATTTATTTATGAGATACTTCTTTCTATATCATTTGAGACATGATTTATTTATGAGATACTTCTTTCTATATCATGTCTATTGTAGTTATTTCCTTTCTTTTACCTGTTTTGTACATGCACTTTATTTTGATTCCACTAGAGGATATTGTTGTGATTGGTAAAACTTGTTATTGCACAATGTGTGTGCATGATAGGTTTGACATCTCTGGGTTCATCTTGGACTACAACCACGTGTGAAAACAAGGGCATCACAAAAAATAGGTTGGAACAACCCGGCTCAAGGTTGAAGACAACCCCAAACAACATGTAGTTTTTGGGATATTTAAAAAAAATCTTAATTATAGTTTCATTATGATTTATAATTATCAGTGTTCATTTTGAATTTTTTGTTCTGTTACACTTTAATACCTAGATTTATGGGGATTATCTTTATGCACATTTTAAATTGTGCGTGGATAAATTTTAAAATGTTTAGTGATCCATGTAATATTTTTTTTAATTAGGGATTAGCCATAGAAACTCTAATTACTCAACAAAAAAATTATAATTATTATATAAGTTTTTGGATCACATTTGGTATAAGACAGTGACTGTGATATTAATGATGTTCAATATAATAAATTTGTTCCACATGAACTTTTATTATATTTGAATAATTAATTAGGATATAATATCAAATTATTTATCCTGATTTGCCCAAAGGTATTAGGAATTGGAATATGATTTGATAGTTTTATCATAAAGTTTAAAACTAATCTGTTTGAATAAAAAATTTGGCCTACAGGTCATTTTTATGCCATTTAATTTATGTCATTTAAGATATGCTTTACTTTCGTAAAACATATATTTTATTTGTTAGTCTCAATTTATTGATAGATAAGCTTGTATGTTTAATTATGTAGCTATTCAAACTGCTAGTTTCTCTGATGCAACTTGTGAAATTCCCGAATTAAGAGGTGAAAACTATAAGATTTGGAAGGAGAGAATTCTCCTACATTTAAGGTGGATGGACATCGACTATGCTATCCTGAAAGATGAACTACCTAAAGTCACTGAAGCCAGCATTGGAGATGAAATTTCTCTTTATGAACGTTGGGACCGATCCAATCAACGAAGTATGATGGTCATAAAGACCAAAATTTCTGCTAGCATTTGTGGTTCTATTGAACAACATCATAATGTTCGTGCTCTGCTGAAGGCTATTGATGAACAATTTGAAACTTCATACAAGGCACTCGCCAGCACCCTGATTATGAAGTTTTCATCCACAAAGCTCATAGGTGTCCAAGGTGCGCGTGAGCACATCTTGAAGGCGAGGGACATTGCAGCTCATCTAAATAAACTTGAGGTTGAGATGTCTGATTCTTTCCTTGTGCACTATATTTTGAACACTCTTCCACATCCATACAGACCTTTTATGATCTCTTATAACACACACAAAGAAAAATGGTCAATAAATGAATTAATGACCATGTGTGTTCAAGAGGAAGGGAGGCTGTTTATGGAACAGGGAGAGAGTTCACAGAGTGCACATCTAGCTGTTCAAAGAAAGAAGAAAATTCAAGCTAAATCGAAGGGAAAGGGTCAAAATACTTGCCCAAGCTAACATGAAGAAGGATTTTGTCAAATTCAAGAAATGGCTTGAAAAGAAAGGTAATCCAATCTCACTAGTTTGTTTTGAATCTAATATGGCTGAAGTTTCTCATGACACATGGTGAATTGAGTCTGGTTGTACTATCCATATTATAAATGAGTTGTAGGATTTGCAAAACCCAAGAAAGCCAACGGAAAGTGAGCAATACATCTTATCTGGAAACAAGATGCGTTCACGTGTGGAAGCTGTTGGAGATTGCAATTTAGTTCTTAGTACTGGATTTTTTTTTAAAAATTGGAAAAGACATTTTATATTCCTAATTTCTCTAGAAAATTGATTTTAGTTTCAAGACTTGTACCTTTTGGATATTCCTTTCTATTTTCAGGCGAACCTTTAAATTTAAATTATCAGTCTGATTGTATTAGAAATGGAACATTGTCTAATGGTCTTTTCCATTTTAATTTGCAAAACAATGCCTGTTATTATGCAACTCATGTTCATACTGGTACAAAGCGATGTGTTATGAATGAATCTTCCTCTATGTTCTGGCACCGAAGATTAGGACTTATCTCCATTGTAAGGATTAAAAGATTGGTGAATGATGGAGTGCTTATTACTCTAGTTTTTGCCGACTTTGAAACTTGTGTGGACTGCATAAAGGGAAAGCATACCAATAAATCAAAGAAAGTTGCCAAGAGGAGCTCGAACATATTAGAAATCATACATACAAATATTTATAGTCCAGATATGGACTTGTATGGTCAGAAATATTTCATCTCATTCGTAGATGATTACTCACGATATATGTATCTCTACTTGTTTCATAACAAGAACGAAGCGCTAGATGCTTTCAAAATATTCAAAACTGAAGTAGAGAAACAATGCGGAAAGCAAATTAAGATCATAAGGTCTGATAGAGGTGGATAATATTATGGTAGATATACTAGGGATGGACAAGCACTGGGTCCGTTTACAAGGTATCTTCAAGAAAATGAGATAGTTGCTCAATACACTAGGCCTGGATCTCCTAACTAGAATGATGTGGTAGAAAGAAGAAACCTAACAATATTGGACATGGTGCTGAGCATGCTAAGTAGCTCCAAACTTCCTAAGTCCTTGTGGACTGAAGCTCTTAAGATGGTTGTGTATATATTAAACCGGGTTCCAACCAAGTTTGTTCCAAAAATGCCATTTAAATTATTAAAAGGTTGGAAACCGAGTTTACGACATATACGCATTTAGGGATGCCCATCTAAAATAAGAGTTTACAATCCACAAGAGAAGAAATTGGATCCAAGGATCATAAGTGGGTAGTTCATTGGATATGTCGAAAGGATCAAATGATATAGGTTTTATTTTCCATCTCTGCAGACTAGAATTGTGGAATCAAGAAATGTAAAATTTCTTGAGAATGACTTAATCAGTGGGAGGGATCAATTGTGACGCCCCTGGGTTCACACAAGGCTGCAGTCCGAGGTGAAACCAGGAATGTCAAACCTGCCATGCACCACACCGTGCAATAGCATGTTTCACCATCACAATTACTATCTCTCTAGAGGAATCAACAATAGGTGTAGGTACAAAGCAAGTAAAAGGTTCTACAACAAATACTTAATGAAATGATAGAACATCAAATTAACACATCTCCTCAACCAAATAAACTGGAATACATAGTCAAAGTCTGAAATGATTAATAACAATCTGGAGATCTCAACATGTCTTAAAGTACATAATATCTGATACAGGAAATAAGGCACACAGCCTTTACAACTCTAGAACATAAACCTCTTAAGTCTAAAAATGTCTCAAGTGGAGTACAAAATAAAATACATCTAATAAGAGGATAAATAGGCACTAGTAAAAGTCACCCTCATCCTGCGATTCTCCGGGCTCCTGGCTCGTTACCTGAAAGGGGGAGGGACAACGAGCGTCAAAGCGCTAGCGAGCAACATCACAACCAACCCCAAGGGATAGGGCTTGTTGTATATGAAAATACAGTTAATACATAATAATATAAAATCATTTGTCCTAGCAACAATGGGTTTTGGTATTTAGGAAATTACAACACGAGCGTAGGTACGTCGAGCGAAATAATCCAAACAAGGAAACCCTCATGTATATACCTTGTATCTCAAATTTGTAAATCCCTAAATACTAAACCTGAGGTCTAATACAAGAAACAATAAATAAAACAAATACAAACCCGTCTCTACCGATAAATGAAATCATGACAAGGCCACCACAAGTGTCATGCAAACTCACATGAGTGTCATGTCCGAAAATGATTAAGTGTCCAAAACATAGACTATATAAATTAAACGTCCAACCCATGGACTGAAAGTAACGAGTGTCCAACGCATGGACTGAATATAACCAATGTCCAACGCATGGACTAAATCTAACCAATGTCCAACGCATGGACTGAATATAACCAATGTCCAACGCATGGACTAAATCTCACCAATGTCCAACGTATGGACTGAATATAACCAATGTCCAACGCATGGACTAAATCTCACCAATGTCCAACGTATGGACTGAATATAACCAATGTCCAACGCATGGACTAAATCTCACCAATGTCCAACGTATGGACTGAATATAACCAATGTCCAACGCATGGACTAAATCTCACCAATGTCCAACGTATGGACTGAATATAACCAATGTCCAACGCATGGACTAAATCTCACCAATGTCCAACGTATGGACTGAATATAACCAATGTCCAACGCATGGACTAAATATAACCAATGCATGTCTAACACGAGGACTGAGTAGAATGAGTGTCCAACACGAGGACTGAATGGAATGAGTGTCCAACACGAGGACTAACTGGAATGAGTGTCCAACACGAGGACTAACTGTAAAATTATACAAAGTGTAAGTGTCGAATATATATATACACAAAAGATACACATAATCTCATGTCACACGTGCCTCGTTGTGCGGATCGGTGCTTGTGTCAAAAGTCAACTCACATGTACAGATAAATAATAAATCACTAAAATCTAACATTAAATAATCGAGGCAACTCCTCGAACACACAAAAGTATGCACCAAAATTAAAACATGCACAAACAGTGCGGCGGGCGACCGCAGAGGGCACCCCCACTGACTGCTCAACAAAAATGCCTCGCGGTCGACCGCACATAAGGCAGACAACCTCTGCCCTGCTGCACACCAAGCGGTCGACCGCCGCGTCCACCGCGGTCGACCGCGAAATAGGCAGAGAGTTATTTATAGGTTCTCTGTCTATTTCACGTACTGATGCAATGACTCAAATAATTAAATCCTAAACATGTACAAGTGATGTATAAACATAATTTAAACAATGTTAAATAATTCATAAACCATAGAAGACAACAAAAAAAAACTATTCTATAAGATCTACCATTTAATCCCTAGACATGTTTATGTGTATCGAAGCGTTGTGAAAACAGTAAACTTGCATCAAAACTCAGATTTCAAAAAAAAATATAAATTTCAGATCAGATCTCTTTAACCAAAATCGTTGGTGAGCATTTGAAAACTAAAATACTTGATTCTTACATCTCATATCATAAAGATCCATCTATCTACACAAAATAATGATTTAGGCTCAAGAAACTTATTAAAAATCATTAGAAAACCCATAAAAACGTGGGTGAAGGGCTGGGGGCGATGTCACTCGCCTGAGGGGGGTTGATGAACACCCAAAAACGATCCTCCTTCAATCTGAATCGCAAAACCCCACCGAAATCCTTCGAAACGCCCTAAAAACGCCAAAATCCGAGCTAGGGTTTGAGAGGAGAGAGAGAAGGGGGGCTGAGGCTATTAGGGTTTGAAAGAGGGTTCTGAGAGCTTCAAAACGAGTATATATACTTAGGGTAGCAATCGGGTTTGGTATAAACAAAACCTGTCCCGAAACTGAACTGGCAGAACCAGGTTCGCTGCGCGGTCGACCGCAGCGACCACGGCGGTCGACTGCGCAGGTTCCTGGGTCATTCTCAGACTGAGGTTCGGTAAAAAGGCCATAACTTTCTCATCTGATTTCGGAATGAGCTGATCTAAGATTTGTTGGAAAGCTCTTGAAGAGACCTACAATTTTGATATTATATACTTTTCCAGATTCTAAATAAATCAGTGTACAAAATATAAAAACTCTCAATTGGTCAAAATTCTCAGATTCTCACTATTTGCCTTTGTGCATGTTTTGTGTATTTACACTCGTATATTCACAAATATGCATTGAATTGATCTCAAATAAATTCCTATCATACTCAAACATAAAAATACATTATTTTCATCATATAACATATTTATAATTATTTATCACACTATATTCAAATTTTCGGGGTTTTACATCAATCTTAGGATATAGTTTCTGAGAAGGATCATTTAGATACTCAACCTTTCACTCAAGTAATAAGCTGATTCTCATTCATAGCGCTCCTCATGTTGATGTTGCACAACTAGCTGTTGAAATTCAACAGCACATAGTTGATGCAAATGACAAAAAAGAAATTCCACAAGCTGCTGATAATTTAGTAGATCCAGTTATTTAGGAATTACCTGAAGGCATTGAGCACAACATGCTCCCCAGGAGGATGTTGATGCAACATTAAGGAGATCTACTAGAACGAGGAAGTCAGCAATTTCCAGTGATTATGTTGTATATTTACATGAATCTGACTATAATATTAGAGCCGAAAATGATCCTGAAACCTTTTCACAAGCTATTGGTTGCAAAGAATAATAATTGTGGTACAATGCAATAAAGGAAGAAATGAATTCCATGAAGAGTAACAACGTCTGAGATCTTGTTGAGTTGCCTAGAGGAGAAAAACCCATAGGGTGTAAATGGGTCTTTAAGACCAAGAAAGACTCATTATGCAACATTGAAAGATACAAGGTGAGACTAGTTGCTAAAGGATTCACTCAAAAGGAAGAAATCGATTACACAGATACATTTTCTCCTGTGTCTAAGAAAGATTCCATACGTTTAGATTTGGAATTGCATCAAATGGATGTAAAAAACAACTTAGTTAAATGGTGACCTAGAGGAAGAGGTTTACATAAAACAACCAGAAGGATTCTCCTCTAGTGATGGTGAGCTTTTGCTTTACAAGCTTAAGAGATCCCTATATGGATTGAAACAAGCATCTCGCCAATGGTATCTAAAATTCCATGATATTATCTCATCATTTGGTTTCGAAGATCATATCATGGATCAATGTATATACCAGAAGGTCAGTAGGAGCAAAATTTGTTTCCTTGTCTTATATGTGGATGATATGTTACTTGCAACCAATGACAGGGGTTTGATGCATGAGGTAAAACAATTTATCTCAAGGAATTTTGAGATGAAAGATATGGGTGATGCATCTTATGTCATTAGCATTAAGATCCATCGAGATAGATCCTGCGGTGTTTTAGGTCTTTCTCAAGAAAACTATATCAATAAAATTCTAAAAAGACTTCGGATGAAAGATTGTTCGCCAAGCGTAGCTCCCATTGTTAAGGGTGACATGTTCAGTTTGAACCAGTGCTAGAAAAATAACTTTGAAAGGGAACAAATGAAAAAAAAACTCCATATGCTTCAGCAGTTAGAAGCCTGATGTATGCTTAGGTCTATACAAGACCTGACATTGCATTTACTATGGGAAAGTTAGGTAGATATCATCGTAATCCATGATTGGACCACTGGAGAGCTACAAAGAAAGTAATGAGGTACCTTCAAAGGACCAAAGTTTACATGCTTATGTACAGATGAACCGACAATCTGGAGGTGATATGTACTTAGAATCAGACTTTGCTGAGTATGTTGATTCATGGAAATCAACATTAGGTTATGTCTTCATGTTTGTCGTTGGAGCTATATCTTGGAGGAGTGTTAAGCAGTCCTTGATAGCTACTTCCACCATGGAGGCTGAGTTTGTTTCTTGTTTTGAGGCTACGTCACATGGTGTATGGCTAAAGAGTTTCATATCTAAACTTAGACACGTGGACTCTATTTCTAGGCTATTAAGGATCTATTATGACAATTCAGCTGCTATTTTTATGACTTAAAACAACAAAAGTGGTAGTCGAAGCAAAGACATCGACGTTAACTATTTAGCCATAAGAGAACATGTTACAGAAAAGAAAGTGGTCATTGAGCATGTTAGCACTGAATTAATGATAGCTGATCCTTTGACAAAAGACATGCCACTAATGAAGTTCAAGAATCATGTTGTCAGAATGGGATTAGGTTCCATTTTGTAATTTTCATTGTATGGACAATGTTGTTTTAGTGAAACTCTTATTTATGATATTTTCTCATATTATGGTGCACAATAATAAATTTGAGAAAAATCAATTATTATTGGACCTAGAATAAATGTAGGGTTATTCTTTAAGTAATGTTACCACATATGGATTGATATAAGGAATATAATACATTATAATATCTGGAAGATAATACTCAGTTATTAGAGGACCTATTGCCATGATTCAGGCATTGTATTTCTTAGATGTGATTTTGATTTGATACCAAGTTGAACGTATGGACCAAGTGGAAGAATGTAAGCTTATTATCTAGAATCATGGAGTGGTGTTAACCACCCATGAAGTGGTCACCCATGAAATGGTCCAACGTTCACTAATTTGTTGTAACTACCCAATTTGTGGGTGATTAATCTGATCTCTATCTTTGTGGTAACTACCCCTAAGTGAGTGACATGCTTGATGGGAGCACATCTATAAATATAATTGAAAAGGGTTTTGAGTCCCTAAGGTTAATTATTCCCTCTTAATATTCTCTATACACCATCATAAGAGTGATTGAGAACTTAGAAGAACACCAGAACATAGTGCATTAAAAGCGTCTTCAAGCAATGGTGTCCATGCCTGGAGGTGTACCGATCTCTTCTGCATTCAGTTTATTCAAATTTATAACATATATTTTTTGTGAATATGCTTATACCTTCTACATTTTTGCCTCCAAGTTTTTGTTTGGTCGATGTCCTGTAAGTATTCTGAGGCAATAGCTGATTAATGGATTGAAGTTGGTGTTTCATATCAAATTTGCCTCAGCTTAGAAGTAATGGCTCGCTTCGTCTCTGAATTGTACGCTAGAAAGATTGGCCTTTTATCTTACCCTCTCTCTTTGAATCTATAATAGCTGATAAAATTCACTATTTCTTTTGGATGACTCTTGTTGTTGGAAAAGAAATCACGTGCAATCTAAAGTTGATAGGCCTTAAACAAAAGATAGGAATCAATTTTAACATAAAAGTTATAACTATCAGGTATTGACCCAAACTCCTTTTTAAACTTAACACTCTTTTTTATCTTATCTGATGTGGGACTATACTCATATATTGATCACTGTAGGCACTTAAAAAATGCCAAGAATAAATGAGGGTCTAGCCTCATTATAAATATGACGAGGCTCATCACAATGATGAACCTCGTCCCAGCTAGCAAAACTCATTATTGAAGACAAAGCTCATCGGTAATGGCGAAGCTCATCTGAAGAAGTTCATACGGCTAGACTCATAGCTGGACTTGGCCATCGAAGGACGAAGCACGTCAGTGAAGGTGAAGCTTCTTCAAAGGATAAAGCTCGCTACATAGCAAAGCTTGCTTTGACAGATGAACCTCGGTGCGTAGCGAGGCTCGTCCATCAAACGAACCTTGCCAAGCAGTGAGGCCCGACTGTAATGATCTTGAATACCTAGTCAGCCCACATGGGCTAAATTCAAGGAGTCAGTTACGCCATGACCCCATAATTTTAGTGCAACACTTACGCGCTAAAGGCCTATAAATATCCATGAGTAGCTATGAAGAGGGCCTAGACCTAGAGAGACACAATGCACGCGCGAAGAAGGATGAACTGACATTTAAGCTTGGAGGTGATATTCTGAGATCGAAACTTAGGTTCTGGTGATCTAAGCAGCCATCAATGGCGGCTCAATCATCTTTGAATCTAAGCAATCTTGTTCTGATCATCAACGGGAAGCAAACTAGACTAAAGCATCGAGTGAGGCATCCTTTTGCCACCTAGAGCCCACATTAAACAAAGGAGAAGTTGAACCAATCTTCTCCTCTTCTGTAATCGATTAAGAGTGATTGTAACGAGATTCTTACCAAGCGATAGAGTCTTTTTCCAAAGTTAATACAGCTAAAGAAATCAATCATTTTTTGAAACCCTACAGAAGATGGTGATCACAGTGGGAGTAGTCATCCTCTCTGATGAAATGGTGGTGGCGTAATCAGATAAGATTGCTTTTGGGACTGACGTTGAGACTATTGTCATCAAGTTCGACCAGTCCAAGTATGAGGAGTTTCTCTCCTCTCGTACTCTGAGTCTTGCAAAGGCACGCAAGTGCCGCAGAGTCTCTTATGAGACTTTAGCCCATGTGGCTTATGATGATTCAACTCGAGTCTGTATCGAGGAGAAAGCTTCACTTCTAAACACTGAGGCTTTGAAAACTAGTTGTCAGGCTAAAAGGTGGGTTGTTAAGCAACCTAGCCAAACATTGGTTGTTGCTGAGAAACCTCACCAAACATTGGCTGCTGCTATTAAGCAACCTCGCCAAACATTGGCTGCTGTAGAGCTCGTCGCTGACCTGCTTTCAAGAAGGGCAAGATAACTTTGACGCCAGAACAGGCTCGCCGCGAAGCCCGAGCCTTAGTCTCTCTGGACGGCTTCCACTATCGGCCACGAAACGATATGTCTAAGGCCTGCAAGACAGTCGAAGCTCGACTAACTAAGGTTTGTCAAAATGATAAGCCTCGCCCAAGTGTCCAAGCGTGCTTAAATGACGAACCCCATCTTCAACACGAGGCTCGTCCAAAACAATCAGTGCATTTCTCCAGTCAAGTTCACCATGCTGTTCGGCTTGCCAGATTCAGGCTCGTTGAAATGATGAACCTCGCCTTCAGCCCAGAACTAGCATTATTATTAAGCCACAACCATGTGGCCATGTTGAGGTTTGACCCAGATGGCAATCTCGTCCCTCAATCCAAGTTCACTCGAATGACAAACCTTGCATCAATCATGAGGTTCGTCCAACCACTCAGGCTCATCAATCTCTAACACTTAGAGATTCTTGTACATGTGTTAGCAAGATACCTGAGTTAACAAGGGGTGGCCTGACTACCGATCTTCATGATTATCTGGTTCGTAAGCGCAGTATGATCCAGATGAAATCTCAATGCAACTCTGAGAAGGTTATCTCTACAGTACTCTCTCAATGCTAGTGCGGGAGACCATTGCCCAAGCCTTTGGTCTTAGAGTGATTATCTGGACCATTGAGAATTCCATCATCTAGAAGGAGGCGCTTTCGTCCTCGGGGACAAGCTTCCAAGAATGAACCTAATAAAGTAACCGTCAACATGATTTGCAGAGGAAAAGGCAAAGGACCAGTTGGTCCTTCTGACTCTCCTGATCCTGAGTTTTCTCTGGGAATGAAATATTTGGTCACCAAATGAGATGACGTATTTCAACATACCCATACTCATACTGGCTCAGTAACTCTACTAGATTTTTGACGTCTAGAAGTGGATGCTCACATGGTCGGAAATGAAGCAGACATGGCAAAAAGGCTGGAAAAATAGCAAGCTACTCTCCTCCAACAATAAGAAACTATCAAGCGCATGGAAGAGATGATAGAGAAACTCCTCAGGGAGAAGGAGAAGAAGAAGAAGAAGAAAAATATCGGTGAAGCCTCAGGATCAAGGCATAGGTGACCTTCACTCGACGCAGAGGAATCTAGCTGACAAAACCAAAATAGCACCGGTGCAGAGAATGAGGATGAAATATTCAAAATTTATTCAGAGTCATCAGAAGCTGAATCTAACCCTCATAAGAAGGATTAAGACCAGAAGTTGGATGATTTTTAGAAGCAACTAGATGAACTGAAGCTTCAAGAAAATGTTAAGGGATTGGGATTAACTAGACCATACCTCACCGAATGGGACGACATCCCCTACCCTCCAAAGTTTAAGCCACTCAACCTCCTATAGTTCGATGGCAATGGCTCTCTTATCCAGCATATCTACTATTTCTAGGCGCAGACTGGACACATAGTGGGGAATGATCCCATCATGGTTCGACTGTTTATTGGTACCCTCAAAGGGATCACTTTCGAATAGCTTCGAAGACTGGAGCCTGGATCCATCAATTGGAAATTCTTCGGATAACTGCTTTCAAAAGAAGTACGACTTCAAAGATGAGCAAGTCATTCTAATCCTCAAGTCCTTGGTCAAAATGAAGAAGATCAAGCTCCCAGAATCAAGGCGACCTGAGGAGGTGTCGATAATAGTTGATCCCAATTATTGCATGTACCACAAGATGGTTCACCATCCAATGAAAGCATGTTATATCCTGAAGGATAAAATCTAGGCTTTGTTGGATGCAGGCGTCATGACGCTTCAGTCTGAAAAAAATAAGGTGTCTGCAAATATCATCTCATTGTGATTTGGAAATTTCATGGAGCTCTAGGTCCAAAATGGTGTGAAACCGATCCCACAAATAGAGACAAGGGTTGTGAACCTTGATTCACATCTACCCCTAAAGGTGAAGTGATGTGGGTACATCCTGACTTATTGGCTGACGGGTAATGGACGTCGACACACTCGAAGAAGTCCAAGTCCAAATAGAAATCATGCAATGCCATTTCTACCATTCCAAATGAGCGGGTTAAAACTACTTCTCTCAGTAGTTTCAAGGTTGAACAACCAATGTTCATCACACAACCTGTTTAAACATGAGGAACCCATGGTGGAAAGGAGTACTTAAAGAAGTACCCTGAAGCAGTGGACACCTCATCAATGCCAATGAAGGAAGTAGCGGGAAAGGTGCAAACACCCTCCAATGATCCGAAAGCAAAGGAGCTCCGTTATAATAAAACGCTCAGGAAGGATACTCTTGAAAGCTTGAAGGGTCCCTTTCGATTCGATGTGTTAGCCCAACTAACCAACATTCCGGTAAGGATCACGCTGTTTGAACTCTTACGCTTATCCTGATTGACCAGGAAAGCTCTATGTGAAGCACTGGCAGACAATGAGACATTTCTTGTTCACATTCCACCAAGCCCAGCTAGGAGGAAATGGCGGAAGCATGCCCTTAATGCCATCAGGTCTTTTGAGGACGAATGCCATATATCACGTTCTCTCCAGAAGATATGTTCATGAAGAACCCAAAGCATGATAGGCCTTTATACTTTCTGGGATATATTGGCTTTGTTCAGGTAGACTGAATCTAGGTGGACCTGGATTCTACCATGAGCATCATACCTTTGAGGCTTATCCATCATCTGGGTCTCACTTCACCACCTGTCAGCAACATGAACCACCATCTACAGCTTCAACGCCTTTACCACACGTTCTCTTCACAAGATCAAGCTCAAATGCCAGATGGGAGACTTGAAGACGGATGTCACCTGCTATGTTAATGACACAGAGACATCTTACAATTTACTGTTGGGTCGACCATGGATCCATAATAATTTTATTGTTCCATCCACTTTACACTAGTGCATGAAGTATGTGGATTAGAGTGGCGAGGTTACAACAGTGGTCGTGAAAAAGCAACAATTCAAGGGGGTGGAGAATTATTTTATTTATTCTATCCACTACTTAGATGGTGAGCTGACCGACACATCACCAGTTGAGGACCTTGACACTAGTAACGAGGCCGATACCGAATCTGAATATGAAAAAGGGCTTGTCTTTAATGACATTGATCCCGTTGTGATTGGCCTCGAGAGCCTTTATGTAAATGATGCCGCAGATGATGACGGTAAATTTTTTTTAATAATAATGATGATTTAGCTTACTTATCATGTGTTGAATTTAACTCTGACATATCAGGTAGAAGTGCCGACATATCGTCAGATCTTCTATCGCGATTATATGCTGAGCCAACATTGCACATGTCGATTCATTCATCTTTCGCAATATGTCGGCGACGCTTTGAATCTTCACAGGCCGTCTTCATGGTGCCCACCAGGAGAAATGGCCAAGAAAATATCATCTTCGGATAAATTAAGAGTCCACTACAAACTCTTTAGGGTAAATCTGGTGAAGAAAAAGAGCCCCTTAATTCTCACAATCAAGGCAACGCGTCGCATAATAGAGAAAATAGGATATGATCTTTCCCATGCAGGAGGTTTAAATTTTGGCAAGAGTCGGCACACTCCGCTTGCTCCCTTCACCCCAAAAGGAAAGTTTAATAACTATTATGATAAGACTCGCAGGGGGTTGGGATACGTGTCTCCATCGCTAATGCAATGCTTCGAAGCTAGTGAAGAGTCATATGGCTACTCCATTAGTTCTTCTTCCGAATCGATCTGCTGGTCTAGGATTTGAACACCAGTAGTGGAGCCGTATTCAAGAAACTCATGCCTAACATGACCTCAGCTCTCCAGAGTAAAACGCGAGAGGACGATCGCTTACCTCTATTCAAGGACCTATTGAGCAGACAACTCAGCATGCAGTCAGAAAACTGCTTCGAACAGCGTGAGCCTCTTACCGACGACAAGGTAATCTAAGTAAACATGGGAGATGAGTCTAACCCTAAACCCATATTCATAAGTGATAGCCTGTCATTGGAGGAAAAGGAAGACCTCATCACCCTTGTGCATGAATATATTGATGTCTTCACTTGGAATTATGAGGACATGCCCAACCTTGATTCTCAGGTGGCCATGCACCATCTTAATATCAAACCAGACGCCAAGCCTATCAAGCAACAACAACGGTGATTCTATCCACAGATCATGAAGATAATTGAAGCAGAAGTTAAAAAACTCATCGATTCAGGATTTATCCGAGAAAAGCAACATCCAGATTGGGTGGCTAATATCATCCCAGTTCTGAAAAAGAATGGGAAGATCAGAGTTTGCATCAATTTTTGAGACTTGAACTCGGCATGTCCGAAAGACGACTTCCCTTTGCTCATCACTGACGTTATCATAGACAAAATGTGCAGATTTGAAAGGATATTGTTCATGAATGGATTCTCAGGGTATAATCAAATCATGATGTACCCTGAAAATGAGAAGCATACCTCTTTCTGAATACCTTCAGGGATATACTGTTATACAGTAATGCCCTTCAGATTGAAGAACGCTGGTACTACGTATCAACATGCCATGACCACCATTTTTCGGGAACACTTGCGAAAGATAGTGGAATGTTACTTCGATGACTTGGTTGATAAAAGCCATAGCAAAGGTGATCATCTGCATGACTTGAAGACAATGTTCGACCTTATGTGATCACATCAATTGAAGATGAATCCAACCAAGTCCTTCTTGGGAATGGCTAGTGGCAAGTTTCTTGGATTTGTAGTCACGGCTAATAGAATTCATCTTGATCTAGAAAAAGTCAAAGCTATTTAAGAACTTTCGCCTCCCAAAAATCTTAAAGAGCTTCGCGGCTTACAGGGGCGTCTGGCTTACATCCGTAGGTTTATTTACAACTTGTCAGACAAATGTTATCTATTCTCGAAACTCATGAAGAAAGGTGTATCCTTCAACTGGGATGAGGCCTTTGAGGAGATCAAATTATATCTTTCCAACCTACCTGTATTAGTCACACCAAAGTCAGGTAAGCCATTCCTGATATATGTCTGAGCTACAAAGCATGCCTTAGCAGGACTCCTAGCGCAAGACGATGATAATGGCCATGAGAAAGCTATTTATTATTTTAGCAGAACTTTATCAGGAGCTGAACACCGTTATCCTCCCGTCGGGAAGGAATGTTTAGCCTTGGTTTTTGCAATTCAAAAGATGCGACATAATCTGGTCGGGCAGACCATATATGTCATCTCTAAAGTCAATCCAATATGGGTATTCATGATGCATCCTGATGCATTAAATTGGCGACTTGCAAGATGGGCATTACTGCTATCCTAGTATGACATCTACTTCAAGCTTCAAAAGGCAGTAAAAGGTCAAGCTATCTGCGATCTCCTTGCCAACCACTCCTTGGAGGGAAAGTTGATTTATATCAAGACATGCCAGACGAGACTTGCGAAGCCAATATGGTTTCAAAGGAGTAGGTATGGTAGCTATCCTTTGATGGCTCATCAAGAACTGGCCCCAAAGCTACAATTGTCGCTGGAGTGGGGGTAGTATTGGTTTCTCTGCAAAACCATGTGTTGCCCTGAGCATTCTCCCTGAAAGAATCATGTTCTAACAACGTAGCTGAATATAACGCTTTTCTCATTGGTCTTGACCTAGCCAAGAGGTTGGAGGTAAAGCATCTAGAAGCATATGGTGACTCGAAGCTCAACAACAACCAGCTAAAAGGGGAATTCGAGGTCAAATACAAAGATCTGGTCCCTTATCATGAAGCGGCTATTACATTGGCCAATTCTTTTAAAGGCTTCTATATTGATTTTGTACCTCATTTGAGGAATACATATGTCGATGCCTTGGCATCACTCGCAGCTACGCTAGCTCTACCTGAAGGGATTACTCAGCAGATCACCGTAGCTAGCAAACAACTTTTCCGGCTCAAATATGCATTGCAAGTTGACGCGATCGATGAAGGGTCCAAGGCATTCGAACCAAGAGATTGGTGATTACTAATCATTGATTACGTCTTACATGGATTACTGCCTGAAGACATTAAGGAGAGAGAATCTATCCGTAGGCGAGCGTCGAGATTCTATTACGATTCCTTGTCACAAACCATGTACAGGAGGTCATACAACGGATTGTTGCTTCACTGCTTGTCTAATAAAGAAGTGGAAGAAGCCCTTAAAGAAGCTCATGATGGCATCTGTGGAGCTCACCAGCTAGGAACTAAATTATGGGACCGATTGTGCAGACTTGGCTACTACTGGCCAAATATAATCAGGGACACTGTCACTTATGATAAATGGTGTTATACCTGCCAAATCATGCTAATTACATGCACCAGCCGTCGCAGTATCTGCATCCTTCAGCCACTTCATGGCTATTTAAAATGTGGGGTATGGATATCATTGGCCCAATTTCCCTATCTTCCTTGAAAGGAGATCACTTCATCCTAGCGATAACTGACTATTTTTCCAAATGGGCTAAAGCAGTCCCATTGAGACTAGTCAAAACAAGTGATCTGATAAAGTTCGTCAAACATCACTTCATATATAGGTACGGTGTTCCAAAGCGCATCATCTATGACAACGGACCACAATTTGTCAGCCAAACCTTCACACGATTCTGTGACAAGTTCAGAAATAGGGACTTAGCATCAACAACCTATAATCCTGTTGTGAATGGACAAGCAGAAGCCTTCAACACAGTCTGTAGAAACCTTATTGTAGAGGGCAGCCACATGATGGATGTTCTCTATAGATTGAGTTATTTAGGTCTAATGCATAATATATCATGTATAACCAATAATGAAAAAGGTTATATAGGTTAATTATCAGGAGGAAATTGGACATCTCATAGATAATATGTAGCCTAAGTTTGTGTTTGAGAGCTAGTGGTAGACGAGTTCTGTGGATAAAAACCAAATCAAGTAAGAATCTAAAAAATGTTTATGGTGGTGTTTATCGATGACATTCTTGTATACTCTAAGACCGAGGAAGATCATGCAGAGCATCAACAGACTATGTTAGAAATCCTATGGAAGGAGAAGCTCTATGGAAAATTGAACAAGTGTGAGTTCTGGCTAGAGCAAGTGTCTTTCTTAGGACATGTGATTTCCGGAGCAGGTATCTCTGTAGACCCAAAGAATGTTGATGTAGTGTTAAGGTTAGATCTGCCTACATTTATGGCAGAAGTACGAAGTTTCTTGGGGATGGATGGATACTACATGAAATTTATAAAGGATTTTGCTAAGATTGTAGGACCACTTACTAGGCTGACTCGAAAGGATGTCAAGTTTGTGTGGACTCAGGACTGTCAAGTAGCATTTGAGGGATTGAAAAAGAAGTTGACGACAACACCAGTTTTGAGAATCCCGGATGAGTAAGGAGGATTTGTAGTGAACACAGATGCTTCTGGTTTGGGTTTAGATTGTTTTCTGATGCAACATGGGAAGGTAGTAGCTTATGCATCCAGACAACTGAAGACACATGATAGGAACTACTCGGTTCATGATCTAAAATTGGCGGCGATTATTTTTGCATTGAAGCTATGGCGACACTATCTTTTATGACACAGAGTGGAGGTGTACACAGATCATAAAAGTTTAAAAGCATATCTTCATTCAAAAGGAGCTCAACATGAGGCAGCGCATGTGGTTAGAGATTATGGCGGATTATGGTCTTGATTTACAATATCACATGGGACGAGTTAATATGGTGCCAAATCATTTGAACAGGATGCCTGTGGCGATGAGACTCACCAGACAGCGGGAGTTGATATCTGAGTTTTTGAGGATGAACATGGAGATTATATTGCCTAGAGCAGGGAGACAGTTTGATGAGTTTGCATTTATAGTCAACTTTGGTGGACTGGATCAAGGCTACCTATTTCGAGGATGCTCGATACCAAAAATTTAAGAAACAAGTGTAGTCTAGGGAGAGAACTGATCTACAAATACATTAGGATGGATCCTTGTGATTTCATGGTAGCTTGTGTGTGCCTAAGGGCGATGTTAGAAGAGAGCTATTGGAGGAGGCGCACAGTTCAGTACTTTCTATTCATCCAGGTGTAGGTCATAAAAATCGATCTCAAATTTGTATTAATTGAATTGTTTGTTACAAACTGAAATCACTTTTACATAGAAGAAGAAAAACTTGATTTGATCTCTCTTTTGTTTAACGTGGGATCTACGGGGTGAAAGGATGCTTGACTCGATGCTTGAGTCGAGTTTGCCACCTGTTGATGATTTGAACGAGGTTGTAAACAAAATTCAGTGCGTGGTAGAAGTTTGGCCTTCTGAGCTCGAATATCTGAGCTAGAATGTGAAGGCCGAACACACAAAATGCTAAGTTCGATTCTCTCAATGTTAGATCTCTCAATTGCCAAAAAAGGTCAAAGTCCCCTTTCCTATAGCCATTTGTGGCTTTTTTTATAGAGGAGAATGGTTCGTAACCAACTCCTAAGAACGTGGGAAGTGGTTGCAACTGCACCCACAATTCAGGCTTTAGTGGATAACTTGGTCAAACAGTTTAGGGGCGAGCTTGACCATTCAGGCAAACTTGACCTCTCAGGATAACCTGGTGAGCTTGCAGGCGAGCTTAACTCCTTCAGGTGAACCTCATAAGTTAAGCATTCAGGCAAGCTTATTCCGGGTAGGCGAAGTTAAATCTTTAGGTGAACTTAACTTCGCATGAGCTACCCTGGCGAAACTCCATCAGTTCAGGCGAACTTGGATTGTTAAGAATCATTCAAGCAAAACTAATTTATCAAGCAAACTTAGCTCTGCTGGCAAAGTCGAGTTATTCAGGCAAACTTGAATTAGTCCATGTGCACTTGGTTGTTCACGCGAACAAGCAAAATAAGCTTTATTCATGCGAACTTGAATATTCAGGCGAGATTCAGTCATGCAGGTGAACTTTTGAATTTCCTTTGTTAGGAATAAAGGCAATTTTATTTGCCTGCAAAACCCCATTCAAAGTTTTCAGACCCAAATTGGGCTGCATGGGGTCTGAAATACTTTGAATAAAAATAATCACCATTCATTAATTTAGGCGAAGTGGCGAACTTGGCCATTCTGACGAAGTTGAGTTCTTCAGGTAAAGTCAATAAATCCAGGCGAGCTAAGCATTCAGGCAAACTTAGCATCACAGGCGAGCTAAGCATTTAGGCAAACTTAGCATCACAGGTGAGCTAGAGTATGTAGGCGAACTAAGAGGCATCAGGCGAACCAAACGATCACATGTGAGCTTTGAAGTTCGCCAGTCGAGGCGGCGACGGCGTGTCTGATAGCATTAAATGCATTGTGACTTGGCCTCCTCATTTTCACACACTCGATCTGAGCCATTGTGTTGGTCTAATATCGAATCTCAACTGTCGCTTCACAATAAATCGTGGCCGTTGATTTCAAAAAATTAAATCTCAGCTGCTCGAGCGAATTTGAATAGTTTTTTGTTTGGATATTGGATTTGAACCGTTAAGTTGAGAGCTAATCTCGACAGTCCATTTCAAAGCAGTTGAATTTGCAGCGTTTTTATCCGATCGGAACCGTCGCTTCGGTTAAGGTATCAAATCTCAACCGTTGATTTATTTGCCCATATATAGGCTTCATCTTCCTCGTGGAGAACTTCCTACAATCTCAGAACCTTCAAATATTTTTGAGCGACTCTCGCCTCGAAAGGAAAGGGGACGGCGTTTGTTTTGGCTGCATTTGGTGTTGCTTTTCCCTCTTCATGTAAGCTTTCAAAATATTGTATTTTTTGTATTTTTCTATTGATGCAAAGCTATAGGGTTTGGAGAAGATGAACAAGTGACGTTCATTCTTTTGGCGAGCTTCGTCAGTTCTGGCGAAGTTGCTCTGATCTGGCGAACTTTGTTGTCTAGCGAACTTTTTTATCAGGCAAACTTTGTTTGTCAGGCGAAGTTCGCTCAGTCAGGCGAACTTTGTTTGTTAGGCGAAGTTCGTTCAGTCAGGCAAACTTTCATAGTTCTCCAGTTTAGCGAAGCTAGCCTGCTACAAGTTACCGTACGAGCACCTTTGATCGCGGAATTATCAAAGGTGGGTTGAGAAGAGGATGATAGAAACATAGGAACAATTCACTAGTGGCGAAGGAAAATACCCTCTCTAGATTATGAGTATGAAAATATTACAATCTCTCTCTCATAATCTCACTAGAATCGAGAACAAACTCTCAATTCTCTCTAAACCCTAATCTCTCTTGATTAGAATCTCTCTTTGATTACATCTGATTGATTAGAAACCCTAAAACAATCCCTTATATAGGTATAACAACATGGATAACAAAGTGGTAAATAACCAAGCCCAAACCCTACAGGAATTCGTGCAAACAGAAACCCAAACGAACTAGGAAACCATCGATGAGTCGACTCATGTGTATATATGAGTTGGCTCATGACACATGGGTCGACTCATGAAATGATGAGTCGACTGGTCAGAAACTTTTGATAAAACGACTGGGTTTCGTGAGTCGACTCATGCCTCATGACAGGCATGAGTCGACTCAACCTGATGAGTCAACTCATGTACATGTATGAGTCGACTCACGGGCTAAAAACTAGATGCTTTGATTCTTCGATTCGCCATCTCGTTCCACGCTTCAACCTGCATTCCACTGTATTATTTTGCACCTCTATTCTCATGCTATCATGAGAATCATCTATCCTCAAGCTCCCATGAGGATCGCTAAGTTCTGAAGAGAAGATACACCCATATCATGGGCCGCCCCTTTAAGAATTTGAAGTCCCATTTAAGTTAAAACTTCAGCTGAGGAAACTCGCGAGCTCCTCTATCCTTTCTATACCACCTAGTTTTGCTAGGAACCTGATATCGACGTACAACTGGAAACGACTCCTTCATTCCTTAAACCCTAAAACAATCCCTTATATAGGTATAACAACATGGATAACAAAGTGGTAAATAACCAAGCCCAAACCCTACAGGAATTCGTGCAAACAGAAACCCAAACGAACTAGGAAACCATCGATGAGTCGACTCATGTGTATATATGAGTTGGCTCATGACACATGGGTCGACTCATGAAATGATGAGTCGACTGGTCAGAAACTTTTGATAAAACGACTGGGTTTCGTGAGTCGACTCATGCCTCATGACAGGCATGAGTCGACTCAACCTGATGAGTCAACTCATGTACATGTATGAGTCGACTCACGGGCTAAAAACTAGATGCTTTGATTCTTCGATTCGCCATCTCGTTCCACGCTTCAACCTGCATTCCACTGTATTATTTTGCACCTCTATTCTCATGCTATCATGAGAATCATCTATCCTCAAGCTCCCATGAGGATCGCTAAGTTCTGAAGAGAAGATACACCCATATCATGGGCCGCCCCTTTAAGAATTTGAAGTCCCATTTAAGTTAAAACTTCAGCTGAGGAAACTCGCGAGCTCCTCTATCCTTTCTATACCACCTAGTTTTGCTAGGAACCTGATATCGACGTACAACTGGAAACGACTCCTTCATTCCTTGTCTTATTGTAGTCGTCTTCTGCTCCAACATGCAACCCCTTTTCGATGGTTCGTTATGAAGTCTAATGCACAGCGAGAAAAACTTCTTACTTGCATTCACTAGCCTCTTCGCTTGCGTCACCGTTGCTAAGTTTGCCTCCCTCGGAAGAGACGCCAAACGAAATATGAACTTTTCACCATCCTTGGTGAATGTGTACTTTTGAGCCCGCCTTTCGTAGATCATGTATCTATCCCACAAGTGCGGATTACCTAGTATAACCTGACAAATATCCAATGGAACAATATCGCACGTGACCTCGTCAATATACGACTCGTGGAGCTTAAATCTGATAGTGCATTGATCAACTACACTTAGTCTCGTCTCCTTCTGAATCCACCCTAATGGATAGGGTTTTGGATGCTTGACTATCTTCAGACCTAGCTTTTGAACCAAGGCCTCGGATATCAAATTCTTTTCGCTGCCTGGATCAACAATAGCATCAACCAAACTAGTCTTCACTTGCAACTTCAGCATAAAGAGCTATTCTCGTAGGTCTTCGTCCTATTTTATGGCCTGTTTTCCTACCATAAGATTGAGACTACTGTTGGGCTCTATCATCCTAGGAACTTCCTTCGGACCCTATGCTATCACGTATGTCTTCTCCTCCTCCTTTTTCTTAAATCCTTTTAGCTTCAGATGAGGATACTTCTCCCAACATTGATCAGCGAAGTGACTACAAATCAGTTCTACTCTTCCTGGATCACCCTTCTTCTCTTCCTTATGTTTGTAACCACTAGACTCACCTCCCGTTTGTTTTGGATCTCCTTTTGCCTCGTTGCTCTTCTTTTGCTTGCCCTCGATGGCAATAGCTTTCACGCTTGCCTCTGCAACCGACTCTACCGTGAATAGCTTCATCTTCTTCCGGATGTATTCATTTAGACCCGCTATGTACTTCATGAAGATGGAGTATTCATCTGTCGTGACATTTAGAACCATCGCCTATTGTTGGAACTCCGTCGTGTACTCTTGAATGGTCTGATTGAATCTTTGGTTCAAGCCGTACCACTTGTACCAATGCTCCTCAAGGAACCCCACTGGATAGAACTGTTTTCTCAGTAGCTCCTTAAATTTATTCCATGACACCACCTTCTTCTCCTGCTTACAGTAGGATTTCCACCATGTCAACGCGTACCCTGAAAGCTTCAAAGTCATGAACACAATCTTCTCCTTGGATGAATATCCATAGAGAGTGAAATACATCTCCATACACTCGATCCAATCATCGAGCTTCTTCATATTGACACTTCCATCATAAACAAGAATATCCACCTTGAAGTCAATTTTCAGATTCTAGTAATAATTCTTACCCCCTTGATGTGTAGCAGACTTGACAATCTCGACCTCCCCATCAGAATCAGATATCTCGCCTTCTCCATCAGACTCTTCGAGTTTCTTCTTACCCTTTAAAGAAGATTCCTCCTTTTTGTCACTACTATTGATGAGACCTACGAGTTGACTGAGTGTCGCCCCGATCGTCTCGATCTGCTTCTCTATTGCATCAAGTCTTGCTGAATTGTCTCATTTAGTCATCTTCTTCTTCCTTAATTTCTGGACTCCTTCCAATGAAATAAGGATCTCACCTAGCTTCTTGTATTACGATCGAGTCAGGATCATACATAGGATGCCCCCTTCACAGGATCTGATAGCTCTGATACCAATTTGATACGTGTCGCCGTGCGAGCACCTTTGATTGTGGAATTATCAAAGGTGGGTTGAGAAGAGGATGACAGAAACACAAGAACAATTCAGTAGTGGCGAAGGAAAATATCCTCTCTAAATTATGAGTATGAAAATATTACAATCCCTCTCTCACAATCTCACTAGAATCGAGAACAAACTCTCAATTCTCTCTAAACCCTAATCTCTCTTGATTAGAATATCTCTTTAATTACATCTGATTGATTAGAAACCCTAAAACAATCACTTATATAGGTTTAATAACGTGGATAGCAAAGTGGCAAATAACCAAGCGAGGTGTTGAATAACTGGTCGAGTGGGCTCGTAGCAAGTCGTCTTCGACAAGAGGACCTACAACTACCGCCCTTCGAGTCGACCTAAAGAGATGCCGACTCGGCGAGTCGGCTAAGTCAGTATTCTTGGTGGTCCTGACCGTTAATTTGATTTGAGTGGTGCATGTAGGGGGACACCTATCCGTTGCTCCCAAATGACCATACTTTGGTGGTTGAAAACACCACAACAGATATTTTATGGATATTTTTAAACCACATATACTTTGTAAGTTGAAATTCTAATGCAAGCATCAAAACATTGAGGTTTTAGCTTGAGATTATTTTAGAAATTAATATGTGAAGGCCTCATCTAATTGCAACTTTTATTTGATTTCTTCATGTTGTACAGTTTAACTCAATATACTCTTAGTTCATACCAAATCTGAAAAGTTTTTATAATTAAACATCAACGTAAGTTGACCTGCGTGGTAGAAAAATCTTCATAGTTCCTACATTGAAGAGATGTTATTGGTGTCGTGATCACATGGAGTGCCGAGGTTTTTTGATACCCTTTTTAATTTTTAAATATTATAAGAAGGAGAGATATTACAAAGGAGGGTTTGATGGTTAAATTATCTAATTTTAAATTTTACATTTTAAAGTAAGAAATATCCATACTCTCATTCAGCAAGCCGACTTTTTCTTTTCTTTTTATCTTAAAATATTATAAATAAATAGGGATATTCTAAAAGAAATGCCAGGGGTTAAACTAGCTAACTTTAAATTTTAAAATTTTGAAATAAATATCATCCATGCTCTTAATTTTGAATATCATTTAAAGTTTTAAGCTATTTGAAAAAAGAGGTCTAATTCAAAGTATCTAATTTTCAATAATTCATATGTCAAAAGTCATTTGTAAGTTCATATCCAAAAAATGGAGTATATATAATAAATAGAAAAGAGAAGCAGTAGTTCAAAAAAAATTTCTGTTCAATTCAGGTTATAAAGCACACATACATATGTTTCGTGAAGTGAAAGACTTTTACTCTTTCAAGCTAATGAGCAGGTTCGTTTCTGCTACCTACTTTATATTATTTATTTTATATATGTAAGAGTTATCGGTGCGAACACAGACAACAAACTTCTCTTGTTAATACAAGACAGCTCATTGATGATTCCTTACCACCTGGGCGTATTAACTCACGTGACCTGTCCCATTCCTGGTCCTGCTAGCACTGCCTTCGCAACCAAAACACGCCTTGCTATTTTTTTTTACCGGTGATGAAGGTAATTAGGTAAGTAGGAACACAATCAGACGATGCCATGAGATGCGATAGGACCACAATCAGACCGTTACCTTGACGACCCGAGTCACCCGACCGGACCGCCATTTTTATTCGCTCGACTAAAAATTAGGGATTCTGTCTCGTTTACACGCCCGCACTCCACGCACCCAGAGTCCATCACAGCATCCAATAACCTTTTTCCTTTTCTGGGAAAAAAAAAAACAAAAAACAAAATAATTAATAACAAAAAACAAAATAATTAATAATAAAGCAAACTCTGCAGCTCTCCTTTCTACCTCTATCTTATCATTTTCGCCATGGCGGCCGCTCCTTCATCCGATCAAATCATCCTCGCTTGGTAACACGTCAGGAAACTGTTTGTTAAAAAGCCAATGAGAAAATTGTCTGATATGGGTATTGATTTTAAACTAGTTTTCTTGCTTTACAGGGGATCAGGCGAAGATGGGCAACTTGGGATGGGGAATTGGGAGGATAAAGAGTGGGTTTCAAGCATCAAATCCCTTGAGCGTCACGGCCCCATCTTATCTGTTGTCG
>NC_033799.1:54922913-54936995 GCF_001876935.1 Asparagus officinalis | reverse complement strand
CAGCCGCAACTCCCTCGCAATCTGCGAAGATGGCCGGCTTTTCACGTGGGGATGGAATCAGAGAGGTACTCTTGGTCACCCGCCCGAAACCAAGACGGAAACCAAGGCGGAAAGCATTCCTGGGCTTGTCAAGGCCCTCTCCAATGTGAAGATAGTGCAGGTATTTACTAGTAACTGTTTTTATAGCATTGAGTATAGCAGGACATTTCTTTTCTTTTTTTAGCATAAATTTTAACAAACCATTAGGTCAACTATTAGGTCTCAATCCTTCGTTTATCGCTTTGATGGCTTTATAAATGATTTTATGTGCGGTAAGCGGCAGTCTTGGAGGTAAGGTGGGCCTGAAATAGTTCTGCTTGGGAAGCTAGTCGACTTTAGATCCCAAATAAAAACTTTTAACTTTTAGGTTTTCATGGAAAACTTTAATTTTATAGAGAAATAATCAAGAACAAACAACAGTCAATGCAAACAAGAAGATTTTACATGGTTCAGCAATGCCTACTTCCACGTGAGAAGACGAGATTTCTTTGTTACTTGAAGAAGAAAAATACAACATCACTTTCATCTCGGTTGCCACCTCACAAGATTTATCCCTTCGGTTTCTTATAAATCCTCACAACAAGAATAATAACCTTTCTCTTGTAACTCCTTACAAGAGTAATCTCCTTATTTTTTTCTACTTCTTTTTCCTCATCTTCTTGACTGCTTTCTTCTCATATTACAATGAACATCTCAAGGCGTATTTATAGATTTCTTTCCTTCTATTTTGAGTTCATGTAGGATTCTCTTCTTTGACCAGTTTATAATTCCTATAAGACTCCATTCTCATGATACTTTCTAAAATTATTCAAATCCTAGTTGTCTTCTAATTGGAATTTAACTACAATTGTAATTTTTTTTGGTCAAAGTCAAACTTCTAATACTAATCAAATTAGGATTTGGTTTGAAATTTTTAATGCAAGCCATATTTAACCATCTTCACCTTGGCTTGTATTGAAAAATCTTGTCACCTTGCTCCACCTTCATGGCCTCCACCTTATGCCATGCGCCATCCTCAAAACCATGAGTGTCTGAACACGTTCACGTCTCCACCTTATGTCGCGTACTTTCATCAAAATCATAAATACCGAACATCCGTCACGCCCTGCACCTGAAGCCGAGTGCCTTTCTCAAATCCATGAGTGCTTTTCAACCTCCTCCCGAAGCTGCTTACTGTTGTGATGTCCATCTGATGCCCGTGCCTTTCTCAATTGAATGAGATCTTGAATGCCTTTGACGACTTTTGTCTGATGTCGTGTACTAACGACGGTTCATAAGTGAATATTTGAATGATCACTTCACGACCTCTGCATGGCTATATACCTACCTCAATCATGAGTATCTGCTCTTGTAATGATTGGACACTGCTTATCTGCCATTAGATTAATCATCGCCTTCTAAGCATATTGTAGGCGTCAAAAATTGCCTAATAGGTCCCTGAATACAGCTCGAGACGGAGAGAAGACGATAAATGTCATTATCCGAGTTAAGGGAGATTATCCGATGCCGATAAACGCATAAAGCGAATCGTTAAAGCGTATAAGTCAGCGAAGCGACGAAACGCACGTAAAAGCAAAACAAGAGTAAAATGAGCGAACTGAAGGGGCTGCAAATAGCCAAAAATATCAATAAGACGAACGAAACAGGCCAGAAGGCTCGCATGAATGCGAGCCACCAAATGGTGGCTCGCATAGCTCTGAGCCACCGAAACAGGCCAGAAGGCTCGCATGAATGCGAGCCACCAAATGGTGGCTCGCATAGCTCTGAGCCACCATGAGTGTTTTGACCTCCCAAAACTCCCCAAAACTCCCCAAAACGCGGATTTCGATGTTTTGTTAGAATTCTTTCTTCCCAGAATCTCTCCAGCTATTCTGAAGCTATCCTTGAGTACGCTTGGACAGTTATCAACCGCAAATGACGCTAAAATACTTGACCTTATCAGATAACACGACGACAAAAGCCTATAAATAGAGGCCCATGGTCTTCATTAGGGAAGAGCTAAAATCAGAGGGCGAGGTGCTGTCGAATTGAGGAGTGAACCACGAATTTCAGAGGAGAATTAGCGATTCTTGGCGAACTTTTTCATAAAGAAAAAAACCTTCGAACGATTTAAGATTCTCTCCCCATCTTTCCTCCGGATTAAACTTGGTTTTAATCTCGAGAAGAGCCACAATCTCGCTTGGTCGTGATTGTCGCTTCATCGATTACTTCCTTTATGAAGTAAGAGCTTTAATCAATCCTCTGTCAACCGGATCTGATCTGCGATGGTCTACGGACTAATGCGTTTCCGGTACAGGTAAAGATCCCACACAAAGCAACATGAGATAAACTACTATTGTGTTTTGTTGGATAAAGTTATATTTTAACTTTTTTATTGTAAGATCTTATAAAAAGATCAATTTTTCTTTCAGTTTGAACTTATAATCGATAAACGATGTAACAGATTTAACAGCAATGAAAATAATAACTTTTGACGAAAATAAACTGGCGACTACAGTGGGAGTCGACGGCTTTTCTGCGAAGGTTGTAGTGTCGCAACCAAGGATCCTCATCCCGATTGAAGAAGAGGTCGAATATGAGTTCGACCAACAAAAGTTCGATGAGTACTTGTCCTGCTCCTCTAGATCCGCCTCTCCTTACAAATCTAGGAAGGTCCGCTGGTCTTCTGATTTGAAGACCCAAGAAGATGACCTCCGCGCTACCACTGCTACAGTTGCACATCGTAACGCTTCTTCGGCTTCCAACGAGACTGGATTTGCAGATCTAGATCCCTCCTCGATCAAGGAGTTTACTGCTGAAGACGCGTTAACTCTATCTAAGAGAGCACGTCAAAGGTAACGCCAGCGCCTCGCACGCCAACTCGCTAAGGTTTTGAAGCCGGTTGACGGGATCCGTTATGAGACGGCCCTGAGGTTTAGGAAGCGCCAGACACCACAACATCGAATGGTCACCTTCTCCTCCAAACTAGCGATGGATGAGTGGGTCTGCGTCAAAAGGACCCGTTCGACCCTTGAGGAGCGCATTTAGAAACGCCGCGCATTGCTTGCGCATGCAAAAATCTTTATGCAGGAAGCCAAGAAACTACAGAAGGAAGAGGTGGCCCAAGAACCACCAAAACTATGTAAAGTATAGAGGAAAGAGGCTAAAACAACGTCTGAAATCGTCGAAAAACCAAAACTGCTACTTAGTGGCTCAGCCAAGGCCGAGCCACCACTTACTGCCACAGTCATTTTCGAGTCTCCGACGGCTCCTTTTCTTGTCCCGACAAATCCCACACCTCCATGGAGCTCCACGACAGCGTGGACTTATCCTGATTCAAATTGAAGATTACAGATCGTCTCGGTCATTTGCACGAAGGTCGAGGCAAAACTCCGATTAAAGAGCGCTTGGGTTCGACGAATGAACCCCAAGCAACTCATCAGACTTGGGGTCGTGCACGTCCTTCTGACAAGTCAAGGGTCTCTCATGTTGAGAAAGTACCTGTAACCGCTCGTCTCGGATTGCGAGTTGAAATCCAAGAGCCCGTTGGGGCCTCGCGCTCACGAAAGCGTGGTTCCTAACGAGTGACTCTTGAGAACGCTAATGAGATGTTATATCCCCAAAGAGAAGCGTGTTCGTCAGAAGACGATGACGTAAGACTTGAAAAATCATGCCAACACACGATAGGTTACTCCGGTAATCATGCCGATGAGTTGTACTATCGGATTGGGGGTACGAACAAATCTTAAAAGAGAAGTACCCGAAAAACGGATTCTCACTGTCCGTGTAACAAGCTTATCAGGACAGTATTATTAGAGTGCAGCTGCCCCAAGATCGCTCCACAGAGGGTCTCTGTATTTGAAAGGATTTTTATCGAAACGTCAAAACCTACGCCGAGATGTTTTTGTTAAAGTAAGCTGACCATTCAAGGTAATGAATTATCGGAAGTTACCATCAACGTGGCTGGCAAGGGAAAGTCCACGCGACTCGGCTACGAACAGAGGCTATCAGGCCTAAGGATTATAAGAGAATTCAGAGAGGGCATTCTTCAGATGATGAAGCATAAGATACAAACTTTGTAATCGCTTCTGATAATACGCTATCCAGTGCGGGACAGATTCGAGAAACATTCATGATCACTACTGAGCAGATGACTCAGCTCCTTCAAGAAACCTGGGCTAAGCAGAAGAAGGATTTTAAAATTGAGATGGAGATGGCTGTACAACGGGTCAAAGATTTACATGCCCAGCTGCTCCAAGAGTTGTCGAATCAGCACGATGAATCTAGTCGTCGCCACACTACTAGTCAGGTAGATAGCGACTCAGAAGTAGAGGAGAATACCAATGCCGATACTCCACCTGATGATAAAAATACTAAGGATGTCCTCAACGCCGGGGGTGGTCCCACCAACAATACCAACACTGGGGGTGGCCCCACCATTCCTTTTTAAAATTGCCTGAAGAAAGATGTAGGCGAAGATCTTAAGATGAAAGACCTCGAAAGCAAGATCAATGCTTTGATGTCTGCTCAAGAGGTAAAGAAGACCGACATTCCGTGTTCTTATCCGAGGGAGTGAGAATCAATTCTGTACCCAGCGAACTTCAACCTGATTAATTTCACATCGTTTGACGGAAGGAGTTCGCTCACTCAACACTTGATTTACTTCTAAGTCTCACCTAGGGATCATTTTTGGCAATGAGCCTTGATGATACGATCGTTCGTGGGAACCCTTCATGTAACTGTCTTTGACTGGTATCGTCGTCTCAAGCCGAGGAGTATCAATAGCTGGGATGACGTGGAGAGCACGTTTCTTGTCAATTTCTTCGACGATGATACTGAAGTGTCAATCAGAACACTCTTTGAGGAGAAACAGAAAGACGGAGAACTGGTTGAGAACTTTGTCAAGCGTTTTCGGAATAAGGCAATGAACTGTCGAGATCCGATCACGGAGGAATTCATTCTACAAACATGCCATAACAACCTTTCCTTAGACGTGTTAGAAGCTATGGGCACGACACCATCCAAAATATGAAAAGAGTTGAAAGTACGAGGGGAGCAGGCTAAACGCTTCCTCAAAAGGAAGAAAGTTGAAAGGGGTCAGCCAGCAAATAACGTCCCAAAACAGAACTTCACTTCCCGTGGTAAAGGAAAGACGCATGCAAATGCGATAGATGCAAATCAGACATTCCAATTGTAACCTCAACAGCAGCCGCAACAAACGTCAAATTAAACTTGGTTTTAATCTCAAAAAGAACCACAATCTCGCTTGGTTGTGATTGTCACTTCAGCGATTACTTTCTTTGTGAAGTAAGAGCTTTAATCAATTCTTTGTCAACTGCGTCTGATCTGCGGTGGTTCACGGACTAACGTGTCCCCGGCATAGGCAAAGATCTCACATAAAACAACAAGAGATAAACTACTGTTGCGTTTTGTTGGATAAAATTATAATTTTTACTTTTTCATTGTAAGAAGATCTTATAAAAAGATTAACTTTTCTTTCAGTTTAAACTTGTAATCGATAAACGGTGTAACAGATTTAACAGCAATGGAAACAACAACTTTTGACGAAAACACATATGAATGAATCTAAACATCAACTCCTCGATCAAAAGTGCTCCACTTTCGATTCCCTGATTTTTTCGACAATTCTTAAACTATCTGATCTATTTAAGAGACTTTCACAAGAGTCGAGAGCTATAAAAAACTCATGTGTCCCATGTGAACTCCTCACGTCAACGTCTTCAGCACTTCACCATACGGCTTGTTGCCAGTTCGGTAGCTTAAGTTCGGTAGCTTAATCGCGCCGCTGTCCTTTTTGACTTGGGGCCGCCAGATTGCCTGATTTTTGGCTTCTCTCATGCCTACACATGTTCTAGTCATCGCTGATTGTGACCAGCTAAACGCTGTCTCTTTTGTCTTTGGCTAAGCTTCTTCGTCGTCGAATATATCTTGCACGCCTCCCATGTGCTATTGAACCTTTGCCTGCAACCTCCGTCAACGATCAACCCATTGTATTCTTGTACGGGAACAAATCCATCACTATTGGCCGCCTATACAGACCGTGTGCATCTCTGCCTTTACTTGCCAACCGGTCCTTTGCCTGATTTACTATCGTTCAGTGTTTCCTCACACGCTTCGACACTTTTTCTTGTGCACCCCTTCTGCAGATCTCCTCTACACCATTCACCTTATATGTCGCTGGCACTGTTCGTTGTTTTAGCCGGATCTTCCGCATGATCACCTCTGCAATATCGTGAGTCTGACGAACCCTAAACGTTGTTGTCGTTGTCTCCTCACCATTGCTTGAAACTCTAATTTTTTCTTGAACAAATTTGGCCATGATTTGTCTAAGAGGATCCCGGATCTAAATAATCATCAGCTCTGATACCATTTGTTAGGAATCTAGTTGCTTTTTTTAGATACCAAATAAAGACTTTAACTTTTAGGGTTGCGCGGAAAACCTTAACTTTATGGAAAAATAATCAAGAACAACCAACAATCATTGCCAACATGAAGATTTTATGTAGTTCAGCAATTTGCCTACGTCCACGGTAGAAGGAAGAGATTTCTTTAATACTTGAAGAAGAAGAATATAATCACTTTTCTCTCGTTGTCACCTCACAAGAGTAATCCCTCTGATTTCTTCTAAATCCTCGCAAGAATAATAATCTTCCTCTTGTAAATCCTTACAAGAGTAATCTCCTTTTCTTTTTCTTCTTATTTTTTCCCCTCATCTTCTTGACCATTTTCTTCTTATATTGCAATGAACCTTTCAAGGGGTATTTATAGATTTCTTTCCTACAATTTTGAGTTCATGTAGGATTTCTTCCTTTGATAAGTTATAATTCCTACAGGATTCCTTTCTCATGATACTTTCTATAATTATTCAAGTCCTAGTCGTCTTCTAATTGGAATTTAATTCCAATATTTTCCTTCTAGTCAAAGTCAAACTTTTAATCCTAATCAAATTAGGATTTGACTTGAAGTTTTCAATGCAAGCCATATTCAACAGTTCAGGTGGGTAAGGAAAGACGAATTTAATAGTTTAGGGGGCAAGACAAAACCAAACTTAATTTAGGGTAAGCAGGGAGCTAAGTCAATAGTTTAGGAGGCATGTAGAGTCTACAACTAGTTCAGGAGACAAGAAGGCAAAATACTAATAATTTAGGAGGCAAGTAAGGTCTGAAGCCAAGCCATTATCATGAACTTTTATAGGGGTTTTGCACAAAACTATGATAAAAGCAAGGTTGTTGATAGCGGATCGCGTCGCGTCGCGGCGAGGTACCGCTTAGGCTATTGCGGGCTATTGCGGCAAAATAGCGGCAAATAGCGCACAGTCAAATAGCGGTCAAATATTAATATATTTAAATATTCTAAATAATAAGAAAAATCATATAAAAATCTAAAAATCCTATAAATGCATACATGATGCCTATACATGAAATAGATGTGCGATAATTACATAATATTAACAACATACTATAATTATAAGGATTAAAGAATGAAAAAACGTACCTGTTTATCCAAAAGACTGTTAGTTGTCTTTCTTCAACTTTCAAGTCTCTAATATAAAAATGCTCAACAATAAAAAAAATCATTGATTAGTATCATCATCATATTAACTACTAGAAAGTTGACCTAAAAAATAAAATATTCAAGTATAGAAAAATCAGACAGAACAAGTTTATCGTCAACTTATTTAAAAATTATAACACACTTTGTCAGTGACATCCGAGCAAATTCAGAAGAGAAAAATCAGAAAATGAAACCTCTTCTTTCTAGAAAGTCTGAAAGTGTCTCATATAGCAACAATTAAAATGAAAGTGAAGACAGGAAAACTAGAAGTGAGAACATTGAGAAGGTTTAAAATGAAAGAGAAGAATGGGAAGCTATTTTACCTTTACCTCTGTTGCAGATCTAGCCAACAGAGATGAGATGACGCTGGGAGCTTGAGCTGTTGGAGACTTGAGGGAAGCTTGTTGGAGACTCGGAGTTCGGAAGTCGTCTCGTCGCTGGGAGCGGAAGTCGTTGGAAACGCTGGCTGGACTCGGAGAGCGGAAGTCGCTGGAACGCTGGAAAGGAAAAAAGGGGTTCGGGAGTGGCTGGAACGGAGCTCTGAGGAATTAGGGTTGCGTTGTTGTGGAGCTCTGAGGAAGACAATCGTCGTGGGAGAAAATCGTCGTGGCTGGAACGGAGAAGATCCGCTTTCGGCTAGGGTTCGGGAGTGGGAGAGAAAAAATCATCTTTTATCTGGTTTTAACAAGTTGGGTTTGGGTTCGGGTCGGGTTCAGCGCGAAAACAATCGAATATGGGTTTAGCGGGTTTAGCGGATTTTCCCGCTTTTGCCCGCTTTTTCCCGCTTTTGAGCGCTTTTACGCGCTTTTCGAATGCAAAGCGGTTTTCCCCGCTAACCCGACCGCGACACCCCTCCGCGTAGCGCTGAGGGGCCGCGACCGCGAAAGGCGCCGCTATAGCCCCGCTATCGGCCGCTTTTTACAACACTGGATAAAAGTAATATATGGTTTATGATATCTGCCAAGAGCTCGTTATCTGATGAGTGATGATAGCATAAGTTCATGGTAGTTTAGTAACTTTATCTCAGAATTCATGCATTTGTAAAATGTAAATAAAAGTATATATGTTAATACAGTAGAGAGTATCTGAAAAGCTATCTGTAGTTTATAATAATAGCTGAAAGCTTGTGTGGTAATCTGATTATAACTACATGAGCTTTATGTAGGTTTGAGTGACTTTATCTGAAATTCATTGAAGTCTTGTATATATAAGTAAAAGTTCATGAACATCAAATTCATAGATAGTTTTTTTCTGAAACTTTGTGCTATTTTTCTACTGATAAGAATTTTCATGATATTTTTCTACTACTAAAAATAGCTTATGTATTTTTTAGTTCATGGTATTTTTGTTAAATTAACTTTGTTTACTCTTTTATGTGGTATTTCCAGGCAGCTATTGGCGGGTGGCATTGTCTTGCATTGTCTTGCAGTAGATGATCAGGGAAGAGCATATGCCTGGGGTAGGCAGTGATGCCCTCCCTCATCTTTAACTGTGATTTTCTCCCTTTTATGTTGAGATTTGTTTGCAATTTTTGGATTTATTACAGGTGGGAATGAGTATGGGCAGTGTGGAGAGGAGCCAGAGAGGAAAGAAGATGGGACAAAGGCTTTGAGAAGGGATATTGCGATTCCCCAGCGGTGTGCCTCTAAGCTTTCTGTTCGTCAGGTAATTGGAATCTGAAAATAAATTCCTGCTTCAATGAATACTCTAAAGTTTGTGAGTGATTTTTTCTTCTTGCAGAATAACGATGCTAAATCTTTATTCTGCAAGTGGTCTTAGCTGTATTGGTTCTTTCTTTGTGGGCCTGTTCCATTTCTCTTTTGTTTAAGAGCATTAGAAAAGGACTGAGATGAAAATGTAAAAATATGAAAGGTGAAGTAAAGAAACAAACGATCAAGCTTTGTCACTCAATGGAGAGTAGCAAATATACTTCATCTAAACAAGAATGATTAGGCTGTATCCCATTAGTTATGTCTTTACACGGTTGAGCTTGAATGCAAGGTCTAAAGGGAAGCATAAACTAGTACAGAAGTTAAAAATAGCAAGGAGAAAAATTCATTCCTCTAAAATCTCTTAGACAATGTGCGTATTCTGTTCTCATGAAAAAGATAGTTTGTTATTAATTATTTTCGCATATGTGGCCAAAATTGATTTAGCTCATAGACTCTATGTTTGGCTACCTACTTATTTTTTGAATACTTATAAGTTACTTGTTACTTATTCTCAAAACTCCTTATAAGTATGTAAGAAAATAAGGAAGTTGTTTGGTAAACTCCTTAACTTAAAAGGATATATAAGTAGTTATGTATTTCATAAATCAATAACTTATAAGGTTGTGTTAAATGTTAAATCACCAAAAAGGATATATTGTTGTAACTCCATATCTTGACTAATTAATTTATTTTATATCAACTAGATAATTAATAATATAAATTTATTAATTATTTAAAAAAGTAATTTATTTGAAATTAATTATTTCAAATTAATTATCATTATCAATTAATAATATTGAGATTAATTTGTTAATTTCATTGTAATGAAATATTATTATTAATAAAATCAATCAATTAATTAAAATTTAGTTATCTCATAATAAGAAATATATTTTATTAAAATATTTTTATATATTACATTATTTGTGATTATTAATTACTAATTTTGAGATTAATTAATTAAGTTCATATTAGTAAATAGTATTGTTAATAAATAAATAAATAAATTAATTAAAATTAGTTATCTCATAATAGGAAATATACTTGATTAAAATATTTTTATATATTGCATTATTTTGATTATTAATTGCTAATATTGTCATTAGTTAATTTCATATTAATAAAAAAATATTATTAATAAAATAATTAATTAATATATACAAATTAGTTAGCTCATAGTAAGAAATAAACTTTATTAAAATATTTTTATATATTACCTTATTTGTGATTATTAATTAGTAATATTGAGATTAATTAATTTCGTATTAATAAAATAATAATTAATAATAAACTAATTAACTAATTAATTAATAATATTAATCACTTTATAATAAGAAAATATTTAACTAAGTAAAGGGAATAGGAGGGTATTTTTCTCTTTTGGCCAGAATAAGGAAAGTTCCTTTAAATGGAGAAAAAATAAGTTGGGAAACCCTAAACTTATTTTTTTCCTACTTATAAATAACAAATAAGTCAAATAAGTAACCCTTATTAAACACAACATTGGCACCTTCGAAGTAAAAAGTTACTACCTTATAAGTAAAAAATTACTAATAAGGAGAAATAAGTAAGTTGTCGAACATGCTCTAAGAACATATCTTTTCATCTGAATGGTATTACCAAAAACCTGTGTTTTACTGTTTTAGTTGTACCAATCCAACAAGCTACCTTAATTGGATTGGGACATAAGTATTTGAAATCCATTTATCATATCCACAGGTGTCTAATTCTTAACATGTCCTCATTTTCTATATTCAACATCTTATCTCCTTGTTTATGATAAGAATATCATACCAATCTGTGCATTCAGTAATCATAACACAAACATTTATCACTTGTTCTAGTTGTCTGTATAAATCTTTATTTGAAAATCAATTCCATAATGTCTTATATGTGATCTTAGGGCAGCAAATTAGCTATGATTCTTATGTTATAATTGAATCTAGCAATTTCCCTTTTCGGTATGGATCACCTGGTTCTTCATATATTTAAGAAGGGACCTGTGATATTGCCGTGTAGTCAAATTCTAAGTTCTCCTAGACTTATTGGTTTTTTGAACTTTGGTTGGTAGTACCTACTTAAAATTTAATGGACTGACTAATTGAACATTCAAATTCGCGTATTGACTAGACTACTGTTTACAATGTTCATTTGTTAAAATAGGTTTAAAGCTATGCTTGAGGTCCATCGAGGCGAAGGAGAGGAGAAAAAGGAAGAAAGTTTACTTCAATTGTCTGGTTGTTGAGGATACATTTCTTTGTTTATTTATTCTTTTGCGTTCCCGTTCTTATTCCCTTGCTCTCCTCTGACCCGGTGAGAGTCTCTTATGAACTTGAGGCTCTCTTGATGCATTTCACGGTCCACGATTTTTTTTCTTGTGGCTTGGAAAATCATGCTTAATCCTCCATATAATACGTTTAGCTTGATATTAGTTTTATTTCTAGATTTGATATAGGACATCCAGAAGATTAGATTAGTTAGCATTTTCAGGATATGATTTTTAGATATTTGGATTGGATTGGATTTGGTTAGATTTATTATTTTGTCATTTTATTGGATTTGATTAAATTTATTAGTTAGAATTAGGATTTATTTTATTGCTATAAAAGGATTGTAATGCTTCATTTCAGAGATGGGTAATTAGATATGATAAAAGTTATGAGTTTGAGAGATGTTTTGGAGTGATTTCATAGATATGAAGCCATGTTTGTTGATTAGGCTTCCGTGTGTGAAACCAGCCTTTTCTATTGTTTTTAGAGGTTAGATGCGGTGAGTGAATCCGGTATATCCTAATTTATCTTTTTTTATTATCCTACTTTCAAAAAAAAAAGTAGTTGTTCACGGGTAGTGTTCACCTGAGCACTATTCATTATCACCCCTGTTCCGCATCAGGATTTTTCTTACATATTGAAAAATAAAAACAATATTATATTTTATTATGTAGTTTCCTTCCTATTTCTTTTCTTATCACTTCCTTTTTCTTCAATCCTTAATATTTTTAACCTAATAGGCTATGGGTTTTTTTAGGAACTGTTCATCTCCAATCTCAACATCTACAGTGTCTTCTCTCTTCTTCTTGGGCTTATCTACCATAAACTTATAGACAATTCTTCACTAATGTATTTCTGTTGGTAACTACCATCAACCCACTAAATACCAGTGCAAACTTGTTGAAGTTCCTTTCTGTTGGTAATTAACATCAACCTGTTTTTACAATAATCAGATGTTTCAAATATTTCTTACCAATAGTTGTGTTTATAATATATTTTCTGAGCATAGACTGTCATAGTGGCACTTTTGCAGGTTCAGTAGGCAGCCTTCACTGTATTTGTTTCTTATGTTTCAGGTAGCCGCTGGAGGCACACACTCAGTGGTGCTAACACAAGATGGTCATGTTTGGACTTGGGGCCAACCATGGCCTCCGGGAGATATGTATTGATCTTCACTTATTTTACCTTATTTTTGTCAACCATCTTCTGCTCTCCTAGAACTTATATTGGTAACATTATTCTCAGTAAGCAGATCTCTACTCCTGTACGAGTCCAAGGTCTTGAGCAAATAAAGTTAATAGCTGTTGGTGCTTTTCATAATTTAGCACTTTCGGAGGATGGTGTGCTATGGGCATGGGGAAATAATGAATATGGCCAGCTTGGGACAGGGGACACTCAACCCAGATCTCAACCGATTCCCGTTAAAGGGTTATCTGGTCTTACATTGGTGTGTAGTCCATACTGAATATGCTGCTTATGTTCCTTATTTTTATACAATATCACTTCAACAAGTGAAAATGGACAAACAAATATTATCAACTAAATTATTTCCTTCTGCTTGACAATATGCTCTAGTTCATTATTTAATTTGACGAAGTTTCATGCGTACTCTTATTAGTTTCCTGGCAAGTTGATTCTTTGGGAAAGAAATGTAAGTTCCTTTTGGCTGCCTTGGTATTTGAACCTTTTAGGAAAAGAGGGAATCATATATACTTTTGACAGTGCCATGTCTTGTTGGTAGCTTTTTTCACTCGATTGTGATCTAGTCTATCTCGTGTTAGATTCACTATATTGTGTGGTTTGATCCTTATGCATTCTCATGTTCATATCTGAATATTTGAGAATCTTGATTAGATATTTAATGCCATGAGTAGCTTTTTATCAAGGATTATTGCTCGGGGTATATTGTCTAAGCTTGTGCATCAAGCCATTCTAAGTGGGAAAAAGATGCTTTTACACTGAATAAAATGATACATAAAACCTAGGAATCCACATAAGTTAGTTTCTTTTTGGGTAATACCTTAATTCTTAGTTTCTTAGTCCTCTTTACATAATTTGCTTGTTGTTTTCTATAAAGATGTAATATCTCGACTCTTTGGCAACTCTAGTCTAGTCATTTAATCATCTTAGAAATACAAGAACAGGTCATGTAAAATGATTCCATGAGAACCGTCTAAATATTGCAGAAGATCCCTGCTTTTACTGAAAAGTACCTTGGGGATGATAGATACGCCTTCTAAAAAAAAGGAAAAAAAAAAAAAAGGAGGAAGCTTCTAAATATTGCAGAAGATCCCTGCTTTTACTGAAAAGTACCTTGGGGATGATAGATACGCCTTCTAAACTAACAAAGTTCTAAAATATTGAAATAGACAGAGAGAATATTAGCCTACTCAGTTCCTGCCTCAGTTATTCTCCACTGCAGTGCGTGGCGCATCCAATTACATTTGAGGAGGGAGGCAGAGATGGAAATTTATGTGTCAGTGACAATATCAGCTAAGGCCACGGCT
>NC_033799.1:54896765-54922903 GCF_001876935.1 Asparagus officinalis | reverse complement strand
ATCTTTTTTGTTTGAAAATGATAACAGCCATGGCCATTCACATGTCATCACCATGAGCGCAATTGATCATGGAAGGAATGTAGGGTTAGGGGTTTGTGCAAGTATCAGTGTGACTGGCATCCAGGGTCACTAAGGGTCCTTCTCAGTAGCAGAACCAAAATATTGCCCGCATTCATCTCTTGACCTCAGAAGGGAAGGAGCGGGGGACATCTAGCCTCTCGATCTGGTAAATACTAACAAAGCTTCGCTGTTTCTACTTCATTACTTTTACACTTGGGAGACAGGGTCTTGAGCCTGTCCTTCATCGATTTGCTGACAATGAGAAAAGCCTTACCCTATCCAGTTCTTTATTTTTGCAATCAGGATAATAATTTGTTTCTGCTGCAGAGATAACCGTGAGTGGATATTTCTGAAGTTATGAATTAACAATAGAAAGTGAAAGGAACTGAATCTACCGGTTCCTGGTGATGAGTGGTAGGACTTAGTTATTTTTTCAAGTGTATGTTATATTCATTACAAAAGCCTGAATCTAACACAAAACTAGTGTAAAGGACCGTCCAATACTTAACCATCAGTAATGTTTCGTGAAAAGGACCATCTAATCCTTAACCATAAGTAATTTCGTGAACCTTTTGCTACTTTATAATAGGATACAAGGTCAAACTTAGTGAATTTTTTACAGTTAATCTTACACAAAAGTCTTAGAAAGTGATTTATTTTTCAGTACAAAATTAAACAATAACACGGTAGCATGTTGATGCAGCTATCTTGCTGTTATAGGCATCTGTGTTGCTGGATGATTTTGTTTTTTCAAATGAATATGACTATCATCACAACCTGCTATTCCATTTCTATCATTCCCATGAGCCATGATGTTTCCTGCTTGCTTTCTGTAATTACATTTCCTAGACCTAGGTGTTTCCTGCTATTTTCAGTGACTTTTAAGTCCAAATCCTTAACTATTTTGATGTATAGGTTGACATTGCTGCAGGAGGTTGGCATTCCACTGCACTGACTGATGAGGGAGAGGTATGTAATGTTTCACCTGAGACAGTTTAGTTGTTTAAGAATGCAGCTTATGTTACAAAATTAGGTCAACTACTGTAGTTTATTGCAATGAACAACAGCTCCGATTATCCTTGTTGATCCATAAGTCTAATAGTTCTAATCTATGACGTTATCTACCAAAGCAGGTCAGTACATATTCATGATGGACATATTAGGATGTCTACCTTTTGTTAGTTTTTATACTTTCTTAAGTTTCTAAAACTTATAGCAGTGTTTACTGTGAAATGAAACCATTCTGTATGTGGTCCATGTGGTTTGTGGTATGTGCTTGTTATCAATTGTACTAGAAAATTCTGCTTTTCACAACATTGGATCACTCCTTTATCCTATGCACTCCCTTTTTATGTTATTATAATCCAGCCCAGAGCTTAACCCAAGACGGGGGGAGCCATATTGGAACCGGGTCACATGTGATGGGTTCGATGCACCCTTCGTCTAATATTAGAGATCGTTAAATTCTTCAAAAACTTCCTAGCCGGCTAGCAGAATTACCTAAATCCTTCTCCCTAGAAGTTCACTACAAAATTATTCAACGCACCTCGTAAAGAAAACTAGTAATGATGGAACTGGGAGTACTAGAGTTTAGAAACTAATAAGCATGTCCATATAAGGATCTAGATCTATGTATATTTCATATAAAGAAAACAAGAGGAGATTCTCAGAAGAATTGGTATCTGTAGCAGAGTGCATGGATGTTATCCTAGGTGGCTATTTCAACAAGTGCTTGGAATTTAATTTAGAATTTAAGACTTCAAGAAAGCCCCTGCACCTGATCATTTTGACCTGTCCTCCATTTTTTCCCCGCTTCAATAAAAGGTTCAACAAGAATTAGGGGACATTCTAGACTAGTAATACTAAAATTCAAGTTAATAAAGGTGAAAGGGGCAAAGCATCAAGGGAATATACAAGAGGTGTTGCGAAATAAATTTGAGGAAGAGAACGCACACAATTTTCTCTTAATTTAAGTATATATTTACAAACATAAAGTGGGTTGCATAAAAAAGTTTCCTGTGCCTACTCATTTCAAGCACACTTGGGTCCAGTTAAGTGAATATAGATTTGTGATAAGTTGTGAATAGACTAAATGCAAAACATCATCAGGGTCAACGATGTACGTACTTGTGTGCACACATGCACAAGTATGATGCTTGTATATAATTAGTTTTAGTTCATGCACATATGCTGGATGCTTGTATATCATTAGTTTTAGCACATGCACGTATGCTGAAACGTTCATATTACTTAAAGAGAAAACACTAGCAACTCCTGTAATGCATGTGCATGTGGCACAAAGATGACCCACGCAAGTTAGTGAAACTGTGCTCATTCCATAGCTTTAGCTTTTGAGTGAATCAGTATAAATTCCATTCTCATGTTTTCTGGTTAAATTGGTTACTGTATCGGATCCAATTTGACTGTCATGTCTATGCTGCATGACTCCAAGCTGCTCATTCATCCATAAAACTTTAAGTTTGAGGGGAGAACTCATCATGCCACTATAGTCATTGACAGTGATTTTTTTCTCCAGTTAAACACACTTGAGACATTTCCAATATCAGTATCTAGTTTTGACAGGCACAGAATATCCAAAAGAACAAATTTTCACTTTAGCCCTATTTAAATTTTTTATTATTAAAATCGACCTTTTTTTCTTTTATTTACCAAAACCGACCCGATTTCTTGATTAGCGGCTTAATCACATTCCTAAGTAGTCGGGGTTGCCAACCCCGACTATTTAGGATATTAATTTTTAGGGTTTAAGGCTTCTAATTAGGGTTTAAGACCTTCCTAAATAGTCGGGGTTGGCAACCCCGACTAATTAGGAATGTGATTAAGCCGCTAATCAAGAAATCGGGTCGGTTTTGGTAAATAAAAGAAAAAAGGGTCGATTTTAATAATAAAAAATTTTAAAAGGGCTAAAGTGAAAAATTGTTCTATCCAAAAACTAGTGACTATATATCAACATGGTTCACTCAAAATAGTTGGTTTCCCAATGCCTTTTGATTAATATTAACATCGTATTCACTGTTTTTGTGGTTCAATAATTCACGTCTAACTTTTCATTCATCAGCTTGCCTTGTTATATATATTGTTGAGTTCAGAAAGCAAAAAAAGAAGAGAAGAAAAGAAGGAATATCCTTTTTATGAATGAGGATAAACTTATGATAGGCTAAATGAAAGATGAATGATCCTTCTGCAACTCAACCAAGTATAAGGCCCTTACCAGAACTCAATTACAATCAAACTAGGGACCTTTACCATGGTCATTTTGGATCAGAATACAGGTCCCAAGTTCCTTCCCCATTGACTGTTTTCCTCCTTTGCATGATACCTTGTTGTAATCATGTATTTCTTGCTGAGTGATAACTAGACTACACTTTCCCAAATACTCTCAAACTACTACATGCAAGATCTGTAGGGTCCTTGATGACTCATCAATGTTGATGGTAATATGAGTAGAAAAACCCTACTCTTTTGTGTGTAGTAGTGTAGGAGTAGTTTGGAGTGTGTACTTAGAATTATCTCTATTTCTTTACTTATCCCTAATGATTTTGCTCCTCTTGCCTCTCTATGATGATACCTTGGGGACTGTTTGGTTGAGAGGAGATAGAGGTGCGAACATATTTATATTTCCAATGTTTAGTTAGCAGCATGTTATTACAAAAGCTACGGGAAGTTACAATTTGTAGAAAAAAAATGCTGAAACCAATTTGGTTTTAAGAGGCTGCGCAGATTCTCAAAAAGTAAATTGACATGATAAGAAAGGCTGGCTCATAAAGAAACTTTCCCATTCCAACTCTTGTAGCTTTTACATAAATTGTTTTTCAATCCAAAAACTGAAGATGCAAGGGAAATCTATTTTTTTCAATCAAATTGTAGGTATGCAAACAATAGATTTGAAGTGGATTTTCTGTAGCAAATGCTACATGAAGCAATTGATGCTGCAGCATTTTCTACACTTCCTTCTAGCAGCAAATCAAACAGCCCCCTAGTGTTAATATATTTCTCCAGTTATCTCAGTCTGTGTACCTTTCTTTTCTAAATATATCTCTTATAACTTGAATGTATCTCCATAAAATTCAATTGTAAAATAAAATCAACAGCTCACCAGCTTTCCTTGTTTCGTACGTACACTCAAATTCTAGCTTCCTAGTACCAGTATCACATCATTTATTACTAGTGGATTAGTGTTTCTCTACAAGTCACAATCATTACATCCTCCTGTCTTGCTTCTAGGTGTATGGATGGGGAAGAGGGGAGCATGGGAGGCTTGGATTTGGAGACAATGACAAGAGTAGTAAAATGGTCCCTCAGAAGGTTCAACTCCTCGTTGGCCAAGATATTGTCCAGGTAAAGCCACACACTAATTTCTATCAGATTTTTTTCTATATATACCACATATTTGAAAAGCCACCCCCAAATCTTAGTATTTGCAAGCATCCCTCGCAATTCATCAACTTTGGAAGGAGGAAAAAAAAAGGAAAAAAAACCTTCAAGTCAACAGACCATCAACTTGGTTGGATATGAGTCACGCCCTGAAACTGCAGCGGAAAATTCATAAATGCGGGTTACGCGACAGCAGCGACCCGTGCACGAGACAAGTTTTATTCACGAGTCAAGCCTGCCACTTCATATCACATAGTTCATCTCAAAATATTCATAAATCTGCTGATGATAGAAGTTCAGAGCAAGTATATATATGTATATAATCAGTACTTACAACCCACAAGCTCACCGTTATAAGAATTTTACAAAATATAGCACATTCTTGACTGTATGTAACATTCAAAAAGGAGGCTTTTCATATAACGCCTCTCAGCAAAGAGCTACAACCAAAAGTTTGGATAGTTTGAAGCTTTACCGGATCTGAAAAAAATTTAAAAACGACGGGGTGAACTAGAGCTCAGTGAGAATATTTCCCACTAGAGTTCCTAGATAACTAACAAAATAATAATAAGGATAATTCCCAGAAATAACGAATTATAAGTTTTGCATCAGAAATTTAAAAATAGCCAAATACGATCTAAATATCATAATATTGTCGTCTTTAAGAAAGAATGCAACAATTATAATTTCTTTCTTATGTGCAACTGAATATATTGTGACATTTCCTAGAATCAAACCCTTTTTGAATCAAGGTAAACACTAAAAAAGAAAAGAACTACTAATTTGTACAAAACCAGAGGATTATTATTTTCTTAATTTCACAGTCAATTGTCAGAATCTTAATTCTCGATGAGTTATTCATGAATGTAAAAGTCATCTCATAGGTCACACTAAGGCTACGAATTATAGCCCAGTAGCATGGGAATGCGTAAAACACATCACATAACAGATAATTTTTGAGAATCGAATACACCTAATATTGTCATAGGTTACTGGCCAAATACATGGGCCATAATAAATTTCAGAAGGGCCAACACAGATGGGCCAAATAAAGGTGCATTCACTGGCCAATACAGACAACCAATGAATAAACAACCCACACCCCCAAGCTTAAGATCTACATTGTCCCCAATGTAGTATGATATAAATGAGTGCAATCTTGCAGGGGATATACCAAATCACTGGTCAGAAGGAGGTGGAGCGGAGGCATCCTGGCGGCGCTGCCACTCATGAAAAGACTGCATCATGTGGTGCATAGAGTTCAGGAGTTGTCCTTAACGTTGTTGCTCTTGCTCGATGGCACCTACACGGTTAGTAAGGGAGGCAAGGGAAATATGGATAGATGATAACTCCGCTGACTAATCAGGGTGATGAGAAGAGCTAGTTCCCCTGTAAGGTTGAGCCTGAATAAAGATCAGGGGTACCGTGTCAGCATCCTCAGCTGACACAACCTCGTGACCATCACAATTCACAAAATCAGATGTGAGGTAGCACCAATTGGCGTGAACATGGATGATCGTGCGATCAACATTAGGGAGTGGGAAAAGATAATTGTCCTGAAAACATAACCATAACCTATTGCTCTTATTACTAATCAATCTCATATGTAGACAAGCATCTAGGTTATTGGACGCACAAACATAACCATAACCAAAATATCTATTTATATATCCCTAAAAAATCTGGAAAAAGATAAGGCCCGCGCCATGGGTGTGATACGCACTACACCAGGGTGTGGTGGAATCTGTTTTGCTGATTTTGTGCTTGTTTGTCCATTTTTCTGTATTTTGGCTATAACCTTTGCGTCCGACCTCGGAATGAGGTGCCTCAAGTTGCATTAGAAAGCTGTTGAAGATATCTACAACTTTTATCTTTTGAGTTTTTTCGGATTCAAATTGCATCATGGTCGAAATTTCAGTTCTTCATACTCGTGCATCCATTTTCTTCACGAACCATGCATTCGAAATCTTGTTGTTGCTTCAAACTCTTGTTCAACTTCCAACGATCATCGAATCTTTCAACCTTGATCTAAACAACATCAGTATCCTCGATCTAAACACGAAATATGCATTAAACATCCGTAAATCATGCTTGAAACACACTAAGATAATGCATATTTTACATGTTTATCACCTAACTAAATAACTTATCCATAACAACTTATTCTCACTGACATAATATTATTCATACTATCCCTCTCACTCCATGACATCAAAACTAAAGAGAAAAATAAAAATCAAATCGTCCAATAATTTCAAACATTATGCCTCCAAATCAATAACAAAATTAACACGTATATATTTCAAAATCACTTAATTAATTAATATGTCATATTATTCTCGATTATTTGCCAAATAGGGCACGAGACATCATTTATATCTTCGCAATCTAACATTCTCACTTATTACTAAAGCATTTTCCAAATCCAATCGATCTATAACTTAGGCTCTGATACCATCTTAGTGTCACGCCCCTAAATTACAGCGAAAATTCATAAATGCGGGTTACGCGACAGCAACGACCCATGCACGAGACAAGTTTTATGCACGAGTCAAGCTTGGCACTTCATATTACATAGTTCATATCAAAATATTCATAAACCTGCTGATGATAGAAGTTCAGAGCAACTATATATATGTATATAATCAATACTTACAACCCACAAACTCATCGTTATAAATTTTTTACAAAATATAACACATTCTTGAATGTATGTAACATTTAAAAAGGAGACTTTTCATATAACGCCTCTCAGCAAAACGCCACAATCAAAAGTTTGGATAGTATGAAGCTACATCGAATCTGAAAAAAATTAAAAACGATGGGGTGAGCTAAAGCTCAGTGAGAACTTTTCCACTAGAGTTCCTAGATAACTAACAAAATAATAATAAGGATAATTTTTAGAAATAACTAATTATAAGTTTTTCATCAGAAATTCAAAAATAGCAAAATACGATCCAAATATCATAATATTATCGTCTTCAAGAAAGAATGCAATAATTATATTTTATTTCTTATGTGCAACTGAATATACTGTGACATTTCTTTGAATCAAGGTAAACATTAAGAAAGAAAAGAACTACTAATTTGTACAAAACCAGAGGATTATTATTTTCTCAATTTCACAGTCAATTGTCAGAATCTTAATTCTCGATGAGTTATTCATGAATGTAAAAGTCACCTTATAGGTCATACTAAGGCTACGAATTATACTCCAGTATCATGGAAATGCTTAAAATGCATCACATAATAGATAATTTTCAGGAATCGAATGCACCTAACACTATCATAGGTTACTGACCAAATACAAAGGGGCCAGAATAAATTTCAGAAGGACCAATACAGAAGGGCCAATACAGAGGGGCCAAATAAAGGTGCTTTCACCATATGACAGACATAATCACTCCATAGTGGACTTTTTGAGGGTTTGAAAACATCGAGAATCACTTGTCAAATGAGTAATACCTGTGAAAACGGAGAAGGAATTGAAGAAAAATATGAAGAATAAGCAAGACAGGCTCCACCACACTCTGGTGGTGTTTGTCATACCCTAGTGTGTGTGGTAGAATCTGTCATGTTTTTCAGGGGTGGTGTGTACCACACTAGAGTGTGACGGACTCGTTTTTAGAATCCCAATCTGTTTGGGATTATGTTTTATTATAAATAGAACCATATTTTTTAGGGTTTTTTAAGTAGAGAATTAGCAGTCTTTTGAACACTTTGAGAGGGAGATATTGTGAGGGAGTTGAGAACTTTGGTTAGAGTTATATTTGAGTGATTTTGTGAGTTATAACCCGTTGTATTTCTCCTCCATATAGTAAAATCTCCACATCCTTTTCTCGTGGACATAGGCAATTGCCGAACCACGTAAATCTTTGTGTTTGGTTTGATGTGTTGTATTTTAGTGAATTACACTCGTGTTTGGTTTTGGTTTTCTTCTCTCATCGCTCGCCGACTCGTTTGGTTGTCGAGCACGCTTCCGTACGACGCGCAACAATTAGTATCAGAGCTCAGATTTTAGATTTAGGGTTTTGACATTGGGTGGAGGAAGATTCATTGTAGAAACTTGGTTCTTGGTGTTCTAGGCTTCGGTAGAGATAGCGTTGTGGAGTTATCATTGGGATCTCACTTTCCTTGTGTGGTTAGGAGATCTATTTTGAATCAAATCTAAGGTTCAGTTGGGTAATTTCTCAATCCTATCAAAGTTTGAATTTTCTCTACAATTTGGAGTTTGAGTATGGGTGAAGAAGTTGGTGAAAGCAGTAAGATGACGGATGCAATTCAAGTTGGTTTTTAAAACACTAAATTAGTATGGTTAAATATGACGACAAAATCAATTTTGGTTTGTGGATGAGCGACATACAAGACGCTCTCAATGCTCAAAATTTGGAAGAGACCATCATGGTTCATGAGAGGCCACCAAAATACGAGGAGACAATATGTGAAAAAAATGAATGGGAACGCTTGTGGGGTGATCAGGTCTTGTTTGGAACATGAGCTAAAGTATGATGTGATTGGGGTGATGTCTGCAATGAAGATGTGGGAGATTCTCAACAATAAGTATTTGACGAAGAGTGTTGAGAACCGATTGCACTTGTTGCGTAGATTATTCAGATTTCAGATGTTCAGGGGCTCCTCACTAGCAGTTCATGTGAACAATTATACTAAGTTGTCAGATTTGGCGAATGTTGATGAGAAAATATCGGATGAGTACAAGACGATTATTTTGTTAGGCTCCTTACCGGATGAGGAGTATGATACCTTTGTTCTTTCTTTGTTGAATGAGAGATCTTCTATCAGTTATAGCGAAGTAACTAACATTTTGACGAACTATGATTTGAGGAGGAAGGACAAGGAGACTTCCTGCGTTAGTACTTCAGGAGAGACCTTGTCGACTTCAGGAGAGACCTTGTCGACGAGAGGTAGAAGCCCATATCCGAGAGGTGGTAATAGAAGCAGGTCAAAGTCTAGAGGCCATCACCAGTTAGCTAAAAACCAGTGATCGTTCTGTAAGGAGCAGGAACATTAGAAGAGAGACTGTCAAAAGATCAAGGAGAAAGAGAATAGCAAGAAAAAGGACCCAAAGGCCAATGAAGTGAATATTGCGAAAGGCGATGCTTTCGATGATTTGAGCTTTTTTCTATTGATTACTCCGAAGGTGAATCATGTGGATGTATCAGATTGGATCCTTGATTCTGGCGCTACTTATCATGTGACTCCCAAGCGAGATTGGTTTATATCATTTGAGAGACTCGATGGGGATGTTATCATGGAAAATGATCAATCCTGTGGTATTTGTGGGATAGGTACCGTCAGGATTCGGATGCACGATGAAGTAGTCCGTGAATTGAAAGAGGTAAGATTTGTTCCTCAGCTGAAGAAGAATCTTATTTCTGTTAGAGCTTTGGAGGCAAAATGATTCAATGTGACCTTTGAAGACGCTGTAGTAAAGGTTACTAAGGGATCTTTGATGGTAATGAAAGGAGTCCGCAGTCGAAACTTATATTATCTGAAGGGAAGCATCGAGATTGGTCAGGTAGCTTCAACTATTTCATAGGTGGACATAAGTAGATTTTGGAGCTATAAGTTGGGGCACACAAGAGAGGTCACTGCAAACGCTGTGCAGACAGGGACTATTGAAGGGAACCAAGAGTGAAAAGGTTGAGTTCTGTGAGCACTGTGTTCTTTGTTAGAAGACGAATGTAAAGTTCGAGATAGTCATTCATAGGACGAAGGGCATCCTGGATTACGTGCACGCAGATGTTTGAGGTCCCACCAAGACTGCATCACTTGGTGGTCGACATTGGTTTGTCACGTTCGTTGATGACTATTCTAGGCGTTGTTTGGTCACCATGACGAAGAAAAGTGAAGTCCTAGATATATTTGTGTAGTGGAAGAAGAGGATAGAACTACAGACTGGGAGAAAGATCAAGATGTTACGATCCGATAACGGTGGTGAGTACACATCAGACCCCTTTCAACAGCTATGTCGAGATGAGGGCATAAAGAAACACTTCACAGTTAGTCATACACCGCAGCAGAATGGGGTGACAGAGGTTAAATCGGTCTTTGCTGGAGAAGATCCGATGTTTGTTGGTGCATAGTGGTTTGGAGATCTTTTTGGCTAAGGTACTTTCATATGCGAGTCACTTCATTAACAGCCTGCCTTCATCTGCGATTGAGGGGAAGACTCCTATAGAGATGTGGTCGGAAGAGCCAGCTCAAAGTGTTTGGGTTCCCTACATACTATCATGTTAAGACTGATAAGTTGGAACCTCATATTTGTAGGATTCAAGCGTGGTGTTAAGGGATACAAGCTATGAGATCAAGTTGATAGGAAGATTGTGCTGAGTAAAGACATCACTTTTGATGAGGCTTCGGTTTTGAAGCTTCCTAGCTCTCATCAGGTGGAGAGCACCCCGACGGAGGAGATATCACAGGTGGTGAAGATCGATACAGTTCCACATTGTCCAGATGGTACAGTATCCATTAGAATGCCGATTGAGGTGACGACAGACGAGCACGGCGACAAGGAGGAGGATACATGTACAGATTTGCAGGATCAGGAACTGACAGCTCAGGTTCAGGATTCTATTACGGTTCGGAGACAGAGGAGAGACATACAGATGCCAGCATGATATACCGACACAGTAGTTGCATATGCACTTCCGATGAAGAGTATCGATGAGTTGGTGTTTACTACCTTCAGAGAGGCCGAGCAGAGTTCAGAGGCTGATTCGTGGTAGGTAGCTATATAGGAGGATATGTAGTCTCTTCATAAGAACGATACATGAGAGCTTGTTGAGTTTTTAAAGGGACGAAAGACGATTAGTTGCAAGTGGGTATACACGAAAAAGGAGGGCATTGAAAGCACTCCAGTGAGGTTCAAGGTTAGGTTGGTTGCGAAGGGCTATGCACAAGAGGAAGGTATTGACTATAATGAGGTTTTCTATCCGGTGATGAAGCACTATTCAATTCGAATTTTGTTAGCTTTGGTGGGACAATATGGTTTGGAGTTAGATCAGTTGGATGTGAATACGATATTTTTTCATGGTGATCTTGATAAAAATATATATGACTCAGCCATTGGGATTCTGAGTTGCAGGGAATGATAAGTTGGTTTGTAGGTTGAATAAATCACTATACGATTTGAACAGTCTCCTCGACAGTGGTATAGGTCATTCGATGGATTTATGATCGGTCATTCGTACACTCGGAGCCAGTTTGATCTTTACGTGTATTTTCGCAAGTTGAAAACAGGTGCGTACATTTATTTGTTGCTTTATGTTGATGACATATTGGTTGTCTCTATTTTCAGGTCTACTATAGATGAGTTTAAGATACAACTTTCAAATGAGTTTGAGATGAAAGATTTAGGTGAGGCTAAGCGTTTTTTAGGGATGGAGATCGGTAGAGACAAAAAAAGGGCAGAATTTATTTGACACATGTGGCTTATTTGAAGAAGGTTCTACAACTATTTCATATCAGCGTGGATACAAAGCCAGTTAGTGTACATTTGAGATAGAGAGTTGATGTCGAAGACAGTTAAAGATAGAGAGTTGATGTCGAAGATTCCATATGCAAGCGCGGTTGGGAGCTTGATGTACGCGATGGTATGTACGAGGCTGGATTTGTCACAGGCGGTGAGCATTGTTTCTAGATACATGCACGATCCAGAAGTGGATCATTGGAACGCTGTGAGATGAATTTTGAGGTACATTCGAGATACTCTCAATGTTGGTTTAGTTTTTGAGCGGGACACTAGAGATGAGCAGTTGTGCATTGGTTACATTGATTCGGATTATGCTGATGATTTGGATAAGCGCCGGTCTACGACGGGGTATGTGTTCACTTTGACCCGTGCGCTGGTGTGTTGGAGATGCACCTTACAGTCTATGGTGGTTTTGTCGACGACGGAGGCAGAGTATATGACGATTACAGAGGCTGTGAAGGAGGCTATTTGGTTTCGAGGACTTTTGGAGGAAATTGGTATATCGTAGCGATCCGTCACTATTCATTATGATAGCATGAGTGCTATCTATTTAGCGAAGAATCAGGTTTTTCATGCGAAGACGAAGCATATTGACATTCGTTATCACTTCATTCGAGATGTTCTTGAAGATGGCGATGTGGAGATTGTGAAGATTCACACGAAGGATAATCCGACGGATATGCTCACTAAGGTGGTTCCGAGCAACAAGTTTGATCATTGTCCAAACTTGTTGCACATTCGTGATTGTTGAGGCCGTTGACGGCCATTTGGATGAACTATAAGCGGCTTGATCCCTTAGGAGAGGGGGTACGTAGGCAACCACATTGGTGTAGCCGAGTTTGGAGAGATGACGCGTTAGTGCTCATGTTGATATCGGCTCAGTTTTGGGAACATTTCGCTGAGGTGGAGAATTGTGAAAATGACGAAGGAATTGAGAACAAAACGTGAAGAATAAGCAAGACAGGTTCCACTACACCCTGGTGTTGTATGCTACACTCTGGTGTGACAGAATCTGTCATGTTTTTCAAGGGTGTGGTGTGTGTCACACCAAGGTGTGACAGACTCGTTTTTAGAATCCCAATTTGTTTGAGATTGTGTCTTGTTATAAATAGAACCACGTTTTTTAGGGTTTCTTAAGGAAAGAATTAACAGTCTTTTGACCATTTTGAGAGGGAGATATTATGAAGGAGTTTAGAGCTTAGGTTAGATTTATATTTGAGTGATTTTGTGAGTTGTAACCCGTTGTATATCTCCTCCATATAGTAAAATCTCCACATCCTCTCCCCGTGGACGTAGGCAATTACCGAACCACGTAAATCTCTGTGTTTGGTTTGATTTGTGTCGTATTTTGGTGAATTTCACTTGTGTTTGGTTTTGGTTGGTGAATTTCACTTATGTTTGGTTTTGGTTTTCTTCTCACATCGCTCACCGACTCGTTTGGTTGTCGAGCACGCTTTCTTACGACGCGCAACAATACATTGCGTATCAGAATTTACAAATATTTTCAAATGAAGTGGACAAGGTAAAATTTCTCATCCCAATTAAAACAGTTTACAAATTTTTTATTTTTCTTATTTTTATCAGATACTAAGTCACAGAAAATATTTGAATCTGTTAAACTATTGAAATACGTTCAAAATACTTGATCAATAACTTTCAGATAAAGCACTACCCACAATTATTTGAAACTACATTAGAGCTAAATTCACTTTTTATATTTTACATAAAATCAAATTTGCTTTTATATCTTGTACGAAATCAACATGTATTATGGCTTAGGCCACAGCAAAAGTAGATCAAATTACCTTTAACTTTATATACATGAAAATAATATATTATTTATTTTTTGAGCACAAGATTATTCAAACATAGAACTATGTACTCATGCAATTATATATCGTAAAAATACTAGTGAGAAATGAACTCACCTCATACTGTCCGAGTTTCTCAAAATATGACCCCCCTGCTATCGACCAGCTCCTATAGTGTAAAGATATAAAATTAATATTAATTCAAGACAAAGCTTAATTCACTAGAAAAAAATATCCACACCTTTCACTTAAAGGATCCTTACCAGAACTTAATTGTTTCAAGGGCCTACTATAAAATTTCCCCTAAATATATTTTCTCCATTTACCCCCTTCGTTCTCTTCTTCTTCTTCTTCTTCTTCTTTTTTATTGTTTATTTTTTTTTTAATTTTTTCCTTGCTAGCCGTCATCAACAGCCACATTCTAGTCACAGGCGTTTGCCAGCAGTGGAGGATACCCTTCGATGGTGAACAGCTGGCGGCGAGACCTCGTCGGAAACTTTGTTCCTCTTCTTTTCTCTTTATGAATTTCTCTTTTCATAAACTCAACAATACACTCAGAAATTCGATTCCCATCACACAATCAAAACCAAATTTTCCCATTATCATCTCAACTACTTTAATTTTCTAGTGATTTTGTTGGGTCAAGGAGAAAGTAGAAATATACCTCATTAGCTTGAAAATCTCATGGCGTATAGTCTCCTTCCCTCTTCGTCATTTTCTCCTTCACCTTTGATTCTCTAATCAACTTAACGTTTAAAGTAGGAAAATAAATTAAGGGGACTAAGAATAGAAAATGAGGTTTTTTGGTTTCATATCTTCCTTTTGAATATTTCTATGGGCAGTAACATTAAAAGACAAGTCCTCTCTTGCCTCCTCATTTTCCAATAGTTAGCTGCCAACATAATCCATAGTAAATGAGAGTTTGACAACATTGCTTGTTTACATTTGCACAACAACCCCCATCAAATTCTATTTGTACCTAGTTGGTTTTGAGAAGATGGTGCATTTTCTTGAATTGTTTGTAGGTCACTACATATGGTGAGTAAATATTTGACTTGCACTTGTTTGTTGATAATTTTACATTGTAGTATCTATTAGCCTATCAAATTTGACTATTTGTTGATTTCTGGGGCATGTTTTCCTAAATTGCATTGGGAATAGTTTTTTAAATATTGAGAATTCAGGGGATTGTTTTGCGAATATGCACGATTTAAGGAGTTTATATGCGAAAAACCCTTTTTAATTGCTTCTGTTGTTAGGCTGAACTGCTGCCAAATAACCAATATTTTTTCATAGTTTCGGGTTCTATGTTCCTACGCTAGGTCTTGAGTTTATTTCTGAAGCACATTTTGTTCAGGTTTCCTGTGGGGGTACTCATTCAGTTGCATGCACACGTGGTGGGCGAATGTTTTCAGTATGTACTCTTTGCATATATATAGATCAAACTTTTCAACAAGATCACTTGAGATACATCGTGTATATTTATTGTAGACTAGCTGATGCTAAGTTTTATTAATCAGTTTGGACGTGGAGATCACGGGCGACTTGGATATGGAAGGAAGGTAACAACTGGACACCCAATGGAGGTGCCCATAAACCTTCCTCCACCAGAGAATCGTGGGAGCGATGATGCTTATGGTCGATGGTGCACCAAATTCGTTGCATGTGGTGGTCGCCACACTCTAGCTATTGCGTCTTGGGTAGACGATGAGGAACCAGAACAACAACTGCAAGAATAATCTTTATAGTGACCAATATATTCTGCTGATGATGATGTTTCTCCTTAAGTTATTAAACCACTTCAAGTATTATATGAAATTTGCTATATGATATGCGGAGTTTACATTTAGTAGACTGAGCAATGGGGCACTCTTATTAAAATGGGCTAGAATGAAGTTACAATTACATGTGTTTTACTCCTGTTTCATGCTGTTCGTTGCTGATGAGTTCAGATGGGAGGTGTTGTATTAGGGCAATATATTCTCTACAAATACCATGATACCGAATTGACCTGATGGAGGGACAATCAATCTGTACTTCCAGGGTTGGAATTGTTGGAAATTTCGATATGTTTGAAGTTAAAGAGAGATGAAGAAAAGATTAAAAAAAAATACCATTAGTATATACATATTCATGTACATTGTGGGCGATAGAACTGAAAGTCGCGGCGGGGCGGGTGGGCGGGGGGGGGGGGTTGAATAGGGTAATTGCTAATCTAATTTGATTTTAATACCAAATTAAAACTTATAATGCAATATCCTATCAGTATGATATACAATAAGATATGCAAGGATAAGCAAGAGACAATAAACGATATAAACAACAAGTACAAGATATAAAGAGAAAAGTGCGCCAAAGATACAATTGCAAACACATGATATGATCACTGAGTTTAGCCAACCCTTGACCTACGTCTCTGCTCCTCACCTTAAGGAGTTCTCCACTATCATTCAAAAATCCTACACAATGGTTTTCAAAGATCACCAATAACTTTTACAATACACGATATCAATTACACAAGCCACACTATTCTAAGTGTTGGACTACCCGTATCACCTTCCACAAGTGTTTAGAATTATAACATCTCTCTAGGCTTTACAAACAACCCACTCCTCTTGGAATTGACCCCGGTCTCTTCCAACCACTCCTCTAAGTGTTCTTGTGTATTACAACGTGTTTAACAAATAAGTGCGAATGAAGATTTTGTTCTCTAAACAAGTGAGAACGAATTGTAAAGCTCTCTTAATGAAAACACTCTCACAACCCAAATATACTAAATGTGAAATACTAAAGCTCAAGTGGGTGCGTGTAATCATTGAGTAAAATAAAATAAAACTCAAATCAATCTAGCATAAATATATGAGAATAAAAATATTAATTAGCTAGAGAAAGAGTTTAGAAAACTTCTCCAAAACAAAGAGAGTAAGAGATATGAGGATGAACGCCTCAAGAACGAAATTGAGATCCTCCTCTTTGTCTTATCACATAAACAAACACACTTAAACTTCAAAAACGTGCCGCAAAAGTGTCCAAAAACTTCTTATAAAAAACTTAATGAAAAAATAAGTCTTGAGAGTTATTTATAACTTCTCAAACAAATCTATCAAAAATTAGCCGTTACAGTAAAACAACCGTTGATCAGTCGACTGAAAAATATGGTTGGTCGACTGAAAAATAGAATACTGTAAAAACTACTTTTGGCAAGTCGACTGGTTTAACCAATCGGTCGACTGATCCACTGTTCGGTCGATTGAAAAGACTGACAAAGTTATTGTTGTAAAAATGCTTCTGGCCGGTCGACTGATCATTTTATTCAGTCGACTGAAAACTGATACACAGATTCCTGAATATGAAAAGCTGATTTTCTAAATTCAATTTAAAATAGTAAAACACTTCAAAAATAGTAAAACTTGGAAAAATGTTTATACACATGAAAATGAATGAGTTAGAAAAGGAATTTCTGAAATAGCATTTCTCATTTGTGAAAACTCATTATTTTGCAAAACGACTAAAAATACAAGATCGTTAAAAACTTGATTTTGATGAAATAATTCCAAACAAGTTTTGGGATGCTTTAGAATGGATTAATAGACTTTTGAAAAGATGTAAAATAATATAATTAAGTCTATAATCCGAAAATCACGTTATCTAACAAATAGATGTATAAGCGATAGATATGAAACAAATGTGTATGTGTAGGATTTAAGCTCTAAGTATAAACACATAAAGTAAAAAAACCTAAAACACTATATCCAAGCTTGATTTGCATGAAGCTCGATCATGGACGATCCTCAGCTTGGTAGTAGGGATGAAGTACGATATTGAATCTTTGACTTGGATTACGACGGCTTCATTCCAATTTCCTCCAACCTTCGTGAATATCGTTGTTTAGCTTAATTTCATCCAACATCCAACCTGGATGCATGTTGGAGAAAAACACAAATACTAGAAAATAAGATTAGAAATTGTTTGTTAACCATCAAAACCAGATTAGATAATAGGTTAGTAAACATGAGACCTAACAAGAACTCAGTTGTAATTAAGGTATTGGGATAAGCAATAGTTGTTCCACTTGACTAGACCTTTCCAATTGGGCCTGAGGCCCGTGCCCGGCTTTGGCCCAGAAACTCGGGCCAAATTGAGTTCCGGGCCCGGGTTGCCTTCATGATGCCCGGGCCCGTCCCGATTAAATTTTTTTATATTATATATATATATAAATATATTTATATATTTTTACATATAAATATATTATGATATGGTTATTAATGTGTGTGTGTATATATATGTGTGTGTGTTATATATAAGTATATTTATATGTGTATATTATAAAATTATAGTTATATAAGTGTATATTAGTGTATATAAGTGCATAAGTATAAGTATATTGCATTTAGTATATATAAAAGTATATCATATAAGTAAATTGTATAACTGTACTTAAACTAGTATAATGTAAGTATGTAATAAATACATATATAATATATATTTATGTGATTCTCTCTCTCTCTCTCTGACTCTCTCTCTCTCTCTCTCTCTTAACATGGTATAGATGCTAAGATATAACAATATAAATATATATAATATAGTTATAAGTATATTTATATGTTTATATTATAGAATTATAGTTATATAAGTATATATAAGTGTATAAGTATAATTATATATAAGTATATTGCATCTAGTATATATAAAAATATATCATATAAGTAAACTGTATAATTGTACTTAAATAAGCATAATGTAAGTATGTAATAAATACATATATAACTATATAATACGTATTTATAAATATGTAATATATATTTATGTGATTCTTTCTCTCTCTCATGTTATGACTTATAAGTATATACAATATATTTATACATAACATATGTATATATAATACATAACTATATATATACTCTTAGCATGGTATAGTCGTATAAATACTAAGATATAAGAATATAAATATATAAATAATGTAGTTATAAGTATACTTATATGTGTATATTATAGAATTACAATTATATAAGTATATAGTATAATTAGCATAAGTATAAAAATATATAACTATATTGCATCTAGTATATATAAAAGTATATCATATAAGTAAATTGTATAATTGTACTTAAATAAGCATAATGTAATTTTTATTCATTAGTTGGGAATAGCACATAAAGATAAAGAGTAGAAATTAGTCATTAGTTTATAATTTTTATTTCTTAGCTGAAAATTTGTGATAAATTATTTTGAAAAGAGTTGCAAATGATAGTAATATAGATGAATAGGTGCCAACGTAGTTGGGATGTATTCATCTATTGTGATGCGACAAATTCCAAATTAAATTTATAATTGTAGATGATTAACTGATTATTAATAAAAAAAGTTATTTTTATCATTTTAATTTCTAAGATTTTTTGTGTTTGTAAACTATATAATTACAAGTGATTAATAATATGATTGCTTTTATCAAAATTTTATTTAATTTTTTGCTATGTATTCTTGAAAGTAAAAAAATTAAAAAAATCAAAATAAAAACCGGGTTGGCCTGGTGCATAGCCCGCTCAGGCCCGGGCCAACCGGATCCGAGTCCGGGTCCTGGTTTTGTCCGGCCTGGCCCTGTCCCAACCCAGTTGGATAGGCTTAGGGTCCGGGCTCAATGCCCATTTGGACACCTCTAGATGAGATGGTGTAGTGCAGAATTCTCCGATTGAAATTCTAAAAAGCCAACAGCTTCTACGCACCGATTGAAGACCGTGGCCTTTTGAGTAAATTATTTCCTGAAAAATTTCCTCACATTCCCCTAATTAAGGATAAGGTGGTTGAAAGTTCTTCCACACCCAAAGTAATAATGTTACTAGGACTTTTATTAGATAAAAAGATTAATTTAGGAAGTATAAATAAGGAAATGTAACAGAATTTATGATTAGCTAAAACTTTCCAACTAACCCCCATCACTTCGTTTTATCTCGTGACAGAGATTTAGAAAAAGAAACTCTGCCTCGATTTTGTATGCGTTAAAACTTTAGCATGAATACTTTGGGCTACTTAGTCTAGTGGTAAAATTTAGGAGTTTGGAAAGGAGGTTAGTGGTTCAAATCCTAGCTACAATATATATATTTAGAATTACAGTTATTTAAGTATATTGTATAAGTGCATAAGTATAATTATATATATAGATGCTAAGATATAACAATATAAATATATATAATATAGTTATAAGTATATTTATATGTTTATATTATAGAATTATAGTTATATAAGTATATATAAGTGTATAAGTATAATTATATATAAGTATATTGCATCTAGTATATATAAAAATATATCATATAAGTAAACTGTATAATTGTACTTAAATAAGCATAATGTAAGTATGTAATAAATACATATATAACTATATAATACGTATTTATAAATATGTAATATATATTTATGTGATTCTCTCTCTCTCATGTTATAACTTCGAAAACACACCTCAAACAAATATCAACAAAGTTCATGAAACAGCCTTTAGTAGTCGACTACTTGCCATAGTATCGAAACAAAATTCTATGAAACGCATCAGGTAAGGAGTAGTCGACTACTAACACAATTAGTCGACTACACTGTATCGAAACAAAATTCTATGAAACGCATCAGGTAAGGAGTAGTCGACTACTCTCTCTGTTAGTCGACTACTCTGAGCTGACAGAAAATAAAAGCTCAGTTTTTTAACGTGTATGTTATTCATCACTAGTACAAAACTGATCTGTCCAAACGGTTGTAACCGTTTGGGCAAATGCGGTCCCAAACGGTTACAACCGTTTGGCCGAGTAAAAAACCCGTTTGGACTGAAGCCGTTGGGGAAGAGTTTTCCCCAACGGTTGCCCAAACGGTTGTAACCGTTTGGGCAAAATCCCAAACGGTTGTAACCGTTTGGGATTTTTTCCAAACGGTTACAACCGTTTGGGTTGTCAAAAATGCCCAAACAGGTGAAACCGTTTGAACAAAGTTTGGTCCAAATGGTTTCAACCGTTTGGACAAAACTCTGTCCAAACGGTTTCACCCGTTTGGACTATTTATTTTTATCATTTTTTAATTTTAGCTATTTTAAATATCTACCTACTTACATTTAATATGCACATCTCACACAATAATTTCTCAATATATCACATTGAAATCGAAAATATATACATACACAAAAATGTCTCAAACAATGCTAAATATCCAATATTATATATACATACACAATGAAAAGCATCCAATATTATATATATGTCTCTAATATCAAAAATGACTCATACACCCAAAATATATACATACACATTCAATGTTATTAGGAAGTGTGAGCTCTGGTGGGACTTCACTAACTACTCCGAGCATTGAATCGTACTCCTCGTCTATGCGAGCAAACTTCTTGCGAAGCGCCATCTCAAACTCGATCTCGTCAAATGACTTCGCATTTTCTGCAGCATGGACCTCGGCAAGATTGACATAGTTTACTGCTGATTGGGAAATGAATGCAATCTCTTCTTCAGTGAGATTCCTGAGGAACTTTGCTGGATTACCAAGAGAGTTTTACTTCTGTCACATAGTCGAACTCAAAATCGAACTCACCCGCTGACCGATTTCTGCATCGCAGAGCCCCAGCAGCTAATTTCTGTGGTTCGAGGGGCCTTGTGAACAAGAGAACTGGCTCAAGAGGGTCCTTCACCAGTTAACATAATTAGATTAAAAAATCATATCAAATTTGTCAACTTAAGTACCTCAAACAAGTAATTTTTTACATGAGCAGAAAAAGCGTGTCTAGTTTTGGTTACAACAGTGCGTCCTGATGGGATAAGATGTGTGTCCTGGTAGGATGAGATGTATAATAGTTCATTGGGTTAATTGCATATAGACTACCCTGTAGTATTGTTGTTTTGCACTTACTATCCTGTAGTTTCATTGTTGCAGATAGACCCCTGGGTTAAATACTAGATTCTTTTACTTGCTGCAACAATAAAACTACAGGGGCAACAAGTGCAAAACAACAATACTATAGGGGAACTGTGTACAACTAACAAAGCTTAGTAAACGAAACATTCCTAATGCACTATTCATAAGGGAAAAACGATGACAGCATTAGTAACATAAACACTGATGCATGGCTAAAGTATAAAGCACCACCAGAAACTCTAGAAAACTCAACACCAAAATACATTGATTTAATGCTGAAATCAAGATTATGTATAGGCGTTAGAGGAATTAGCTCTGTAGTTGTCAAAATGGCCAAATGCACAACCTAGATGATTCCGATGGATACAAAAGGTTGCTGCAAACAAAAACAACTATAGCAAAAATAATATGAAGCGTAGAGCAAAAAATTCATTTGACCTATATACATTCTCCTATGGTGAAGCATGACCAAAGCTCTATGGAGTAGAATCAATTACATGTTGGATAAAAGAGCATGCATGCAGTAGGTTGATATATATCTTAGCCGTTTCCCTCTGGAAGTTGTATGCAGCTAGCCTAGAAGGTTTAGAACCTTCTAAAGTTCTAAGAAAAGCTTGTAGAAAAGGAGATCCAGATGGAAGATGTGGTTAATTTGAATCAAAAGAAGTAAAGCAATAGATAAGAGATGTCAGGAAATTGCAAATGCATGATGTACTTTGATAACAAGGGGGGAAAGGCAGAACAAGGTGTAATTGCTCATAGATGAACTATTGAAATAAAATAACTTAGATTAAAAAAAAAAGAATTTAAAGATAGAAAACAACCAGTATACCTTTTGTTAGACAATAGTAAATTATTAACCCTTCCATTATAACCAAACCAGCCCCACCTGCCTTCTCAATACCAACCATTAGGAGGTGAAAGTAAAAAAATTTCCCAAGCTTCCTAAAGGAATAGGAATGTACTAAATAGTCCTTTTCTGAATACATGCCATAGCCTAGGCCTGAATCTCAGATTCTCACAATCCACCCCAAACAATTTGCCAATTGAGCTAGTCCTCAATAGGCGAGACAATGACCATGTTAAATCATTTGAGAAAAGATATATTTATAGGCAGTCCTCAAAAGGCTTGACAAAGGTCAAGTCCTCAAGCTTTTGAGAAAAGATGCTGAAGTGTTTACGTAAGTAAATCATTTGATTGAGGGAATATTTAAGGAGAATATTTATTTATAGGTTATTTGTAATCATTTTGATCATTTGATTGAGGGAATATTTAAGGAGAACATTTATTTATAGGTTATTTGCAATCATTTTGGTACATTAGTGGAAATGATGGGAGTATGAAGATCATGGATATGAAGTAAAGAATGAGCAGACAACGTGATTTGGAATTTGGAAAACTAAATGACCTTATAATACCACATTTACGTCCTATAAAGGAGATGATATAATATCTTCAAAATGGATAAGCTAAACAGCTGAGAGGAGCTTGATGCTTTGAAGGGAGACTAGTAAAAGGCAAGAGGAGATTCAGGGTTGAACTCAGGAAAGGTACTAAACAATCCTCACTGAATAATGATTTGACCATTAAGTTGTGCCCTCAAAAACAAGTTCCTTTGATCTTTAAAGACACCATTTTAAAGTTTCACACTTCCCTATGCCAAGTCACCAATTAAAGAACCACTCCTAGCCAGACAGGCCACACAATTCATTTAGAAGGTAAATTTAGACGTTATTTAAAAAATGCATTAAATAATTTTACTAGTTCAGGACTGCAATAAGATAGTACAGTGAGAATGATGAAGCTCTTTCCGAAAGATATCTTATTTTGGATATACATCAACAGTGTCAACTAAAAAAAGAGGGGAAAATAAAGAAAAGGGAGTACCTTATACTTAATTTGAATCTGTTGAAGGTTGACCTCGTTATGTATGACCTCCAGCTTTTTTTCTTCCCTCTGAAATTAAAATTTTCATTATATATATACTGAGATTATTGAATATTTAATTGTGTTTGCAATAAATAAATCTCAAGGTTAAGTAAATGTAATCTCAAGAACCTTAATCAAAGCATCCAACATTACTTTTGTCTGGCCTAAGTTGCGCCTGACCTGAAAATACCATTCAATTTGATGAAGATAAGCACAACCACAAAGTATGTTTTTAAAAAAGGAAGGATAATTTCATCCAATTTCCAATTAACTATGAGGAAAAGAAATACAAATCAATTCAGAAAGGTATCTAACTATGAGGAAACGAAATACAAATCAATTCAGAAAGGTATCGATGGTAGTGTTGTCTTCTTATCATAGCTAATATAAAGAACATGAGAACAACAAACATCAAGGAGTATAAATAAAAAAGACAAGATGACTGGCTTAATTAATTATTAGGCAATAATCAACGAACCCACTATGCAAGACAGACTTCACAATTCAAGAACTACATTATGAGGAGTACAATGAATCCAGACAAGCAACATAGTTATAACAATGATGATAAGAGAAAGTAGCGAGCAATAATCCATAAGCTTGTATAGATTTCATGAAAGCATGTTTATGTTTGTTCACGTTGTACTAATTATTTCAATCAATAGTCGGAATTCGAAACCCTAGAACTCAAAATCGAACTCACCCGCTGACCGATTTCTGCATCGCAAAGCCCCAGCTCTTGATCGCGAAGAAGAATCCTCCGCTGCTCTTCACCTGCTGATCCCTTGATCCCATCTTCGAAACCCTAACTCGATTGGATCGTTTCGGTGATTGGGTTTCTCAGAAACCCTAAGAGCTAGGGTTTCACCACTCGTGAAAATTTTGGGAAGACAAACGCCGTGGAATAGATGGAGGCGGCGGAGGATCGAGATCTAGCGGTAGATGAGGGAGGTAGAGGCGGATTTGAGAGGGTGTGGTGAGATATTAATTTGGGGATGAAAATTTGGTGCCGCTAGCCGCTGGGTGAAAATTTTTGGCGCCACTCGTGAAAATTTTGGGAGAACAAGCGGGTTTTGCAAAATTATTTTTTAAAAACCCTAACATAGCTCCCAAACGGTTGAATCCGTTTGGACTAAAATATCCCAAACTGTTTAACCCGTTTGGGAGCTCTGTTTGGGACTTTTCAATCGCCCAAACGGTTTTAACCGTTTGGGATATATTAGCCCAAACGGTGTTAACCGTTTGGGCTATTTTGACTTGTCCAAATGGTTCCAATAACCGTTTGGACAGACCCGTTTTGTACTAGTGCATTCTCAAAAACAAACTCTCTTAAAATACATATAACTTAGGAAAAAGGGTTTTAGTCCATTGAATATAACTTTCATAAATAAAACTACATAATTCGACTCTTCAAACATTCGCTAATTAAAATTAACATATTAGTTATTCATGAATTCTCATAAGACATAAAATTAAACAAATGATTAATCTTGAACATGATTATAATCAAAACTTTAATAAGAAAACTGATATAAACACGTTCATGTCACTATGATCTAAAAGATTAAGTTTTAAGCATATATGATAAATCTACAAGAAAACTCCAATTATACACAAATTAGGATTTTGCACATGATATAAACTTAAATTAACAGATTAAAAGAAATTAATAATTACCCTAGCTGTCATAAACATGTTTTTAATCATAAACAGTAAGAAAAACATTAGATCTAACATGGATCACATATCAAATATCAGAAGTCTACTTTTTATCACATGTAAACCATAAAAGGCATGAAAACGTCGATTTAATCACTTTAAATCTTGTAATTACTATGGGTGCAGGAACGGGGGAAGATGATCTTGCCTTAGATGCTGCTGGAGCCCTCTATCACGTGTGTGCAAGATCTCCCTTCAATCCCTGAAGCCAAAATTCTGCCTTCCTCACACAAACACCTCGAAAATCACTTAAGAACTCACAAAGAAAGATTTAGGGTTTGAGGAGGGAGTTGGTCGCCAAACTTACGATTATTATGGTTAAAATTAGGGTTTAAACGTGTGTTTATATATGCATAACAGCTGGGGTTCGGATATAAATCAAATCCAACCCAAAACCAGAAAAGAAAAACTAAAATCAGCCCCGATAGTCGACTATTACTCAGAGTAGTCAACTACTAAGCTGGTTAGTTGACTACTCTGAGTTGTAGTCGACTACTAACCTCCCAGAAACATGCTTTGTGCATGTTTTCGTGCATGATCTCCATCTACAATCATATATATACATTTGATTGATCTCAAATCAATCCCTAGCATACTCAAACATTAGAATATGTTATTTATCACAATATAATATACTTATTATCATTTATCACAAAATATTCAAATTTTATGGGATTTTACAGCTTGTCACTCCACATGATCATGACCTTCCCCGAGCATATTCATTAACCAAGTCATGATTAATAATGTGGCTGAGTACAAGGCCCTCATAAATGGGCATGAAGTATATTAAAGCTTATGGTGATTCTAAACTAATCGTCAACCAGAATAA
>NC_033799.1:54886726-54896755 GCF_001876935.1 Asparagus officinalis | reverse complement strand
ACACAATGATCTCTTACCATACCATGAAGCGACATTGACTCACTCCTTCTTTCAAAGGCTTCTACATTAACTACATAGCTCACTTTAAGAATACTTATACCGATGCTCACATCTACTAAGCACATTATGGTAACCAGCTATTAGTTATGTTGTTCGAAGCAGATCTTGGAGCCAATGAGGTTCATATTGCATCTAGGGATCTCGAACCCAATGACTAGTGTTACTCAATCGTCGACTACGTCTTATATGGCATATTGCTTGACGATTCGAAACATGTAATCCCTATGCAAAGAAGAAACCTCGCTACTTTTACGACTCTGTCAGACAGACATTATACTGCTGATCGCTTAACAACATACTGCCTAGATGTTTGTCATTAAGTGAAGCTCAAGTAGTGCTTGATCCTCAATCTGTGCAAATGAAGTAGTCCTTGTATGGGAATCATACTCTTTCTTCCATCGCTTATGCTAATTTTTCTCACACTTTTTCTTCAACAAGAACAAAGAGAATTAAGTACGATATATAATATACAACGAAATATATCGCTAAATTCAGATAGATAAGTTCAATTCAATTTCTGTTAATATAAAAATCATTTGCTAATCTTCATCTTCACATTGAATGGCTTTCTTTCATTGTTTATATTTTCTTAGTTAATAGAATTTGATTGTGTATAATTAGGCTTAGCATAAAAAAATATTCTTATTTTATTGACACTTGAGATTATAACTTCAATAGCATGTGCCCCAAATTTGCAAGAAATCTTCGAAATCTTCATCATTTATTTGTGGTTTATAGATTTATAAGCATAAGCTCAATTTAATTATTCAAATGACATCTAACTAATCATCTATACAAGCTTAAGGCTTTTGATTTCCTTGAAAATTCTACATTTATACATATTACCTATTACAAATATTTTTGACATAGAATATTTTCTTATGACATCTGATTTCTTAAAATACAATCTGTTAGTGAAATGTTTAAATAGCTATGGATCAATATTTACATGGTGCTCTTCCTGGCCCCACAATAATATAAATGCAGCTAAATAATCCTGGTCAATCCTCAGATCTCATTTTTAGATCCTCTCCTAGTTCACACTGTAACTTTCAAAGCATCTCTTTTTTATCTCATGTCTCCATTCTTGAAGAGCATGCTTGAACTTTCCCATGTATTCAAACAAAATATCTCACTCTACATGATTGTCTTTGACGTTGAAATATCTCTAAAGATTGACATATAGTTAAGAAGGGCCAAACGACTAGAAAAGCAAAATAAATAAGAAAAAGTAGTATAATTTATCCAAAAATCTCGATATATACTCTCCAAGACATGAAAGGGCTGCCGCTCAGTTTGGTAATATGGATTAGGACAATCACTTCTACGTACCAAACATCCAAGATATGAACTAAAGTTGTTAGCCTATTGTCGAGTTAGAAGCCCACTGCACCCCCACATTAAAATTGCACGAAAGTCATCCAGTGGTATTTTTTTAAGCTCACTTCCCTTATGTCTTTTTTTCTTAAAAATTCTATCTCCTACAATAATGGAAGATTAGTTGTTATTCACTATAGTACTGAAAAAGCATTTAGTGTGTTTATAGTAATTAAAAATACAAAATTATAAGTCAATTTATAAGAAAGGAGATTTATGTAAAACCCCGTAAAATTTAAATATCATGTAAAAAATAATAATAAATATGTTATATGGTGATAGATAATATATTTTGATGTTTGAGTATGTTAGGGATTGATTTGAGATTAATCCAATGTATATATATGAATATAGGAGTGAAATCATGCACGACATGCACGAGCTTGAATATGAAAAAACAATCAGTTAAATTTTTTTATATTTTACACACCGATATCGTAAGAATTTGGACATATTCAAAAAATAAAAGTTGTAGGACTTTTCAATAGCTTTCCAACAAATCTTAGATCACCTCATTCTGAGTTTGGACTAGAAAGTTATAGCCAAAATACCGAAGGTTATTTTTCTAGTCAGACTAGGTTTCTTGGTTCGGGTCAAACATGTTTGTTTCGAGTTTGCCTCTATAAATACTAGTGTTTTTCATGAAAATTCTCTTTTTTTATCAAATATCTGAACCCTAGTAGTCACCCTCTCTCCTCAAAGACTCTAGATCCCTTTTTGGTGAATTTTGAGAGCTTTGTGAAGTAAATACCGAGAAGAGGGCGGGTTTGTTGGCTTTTGGCGAGGGAGAACTTGTTTTCTGGCATTGTTGAGCTTTTATATCAGCGTTTGAGAAAAGATCATCTTCCTCCAAACCCTTTCCTTAATAAATATTAACTTTTTATTAATTATAATGATGAATCTCATGTTGAAGTTTAACCACATGCTTTAAAAACATGATTTTTGAGGTTAAATCTTAATCTAATGATAGATATGAAGTTTATTTCTTACTGTTTATGTTAGTAACATGATCATGATCATTAAGGTTACTTTTAATTTTTTTTAACTTGTTAATCATGTCCTAATCATGTTTAAACCTAGATTTATTATTAATTGAGTTTTTATGTAAAAGAGAGATGTTTAAACCGTAGGTTTATGATACCTAAGTTCTGTAAACATGTTTAAATAATTTTTCATCTCTGTTAATTATGTAGAATTTATCATGTTCAATTAATCTTGTGGACAAATTTTATGTTTTATTCGAGAAATTGATTAATTAGGATGTTAACCCTGATTAGATTAAATCAAAAGTTTAATTTTGTGGATATGATATTCTATTATTTAATGTTAGGGTTTTAATATTGTTATATGTATCATGATGATATAAATAAGTGTTTAAATATAGTTACAAATTATGCAAACCCGAAAACCTAAGAACCAGATATTGCTCTAGCCGGTCGACCGGCGCCCTAGGGGTGGTTGATCGGTAAAGTCATATGTGTGCATGTTGTGCACAATCCTCTATTCGGTCGACCGACACCCATGGGGCAGTCGACCGACCTGGGATATTTTTGACATGTAGTTTTGTTTCTTGCGTTTTCTTGAATGCGATCGTGGGGATCGAGCCGTACGATGATACATGTACAGTCATGGGTACACTTGAATAGTATCGTAGCACACCACAAGTATCCTGAAAGGGGATTATGATGAATTTTTGTTTCAATTACACTTGAGATAAATGTTGATTACACATTTATATACATGTTGGATATCGTTGATGAGCACCGCTTAGTACTACGTGGAGTAGTGCGTCGATATACCATTAGTACAGGTCATTGAGTTGGGTTTAGGATGCTTTATCTAGCAGTCTGTCCCGCACTAGGGTGCGATAAGACTTGTGAGCCGTATTTCTAGGATACTTACTTGGTAGTCCATCCTGCACTCATGTTACGTACAGAGATGCGATGAGACTAATGAGCTGTATACACTGTTAGGATACCGACCGTATAGTCCGTATCGAATGATGATGTGATGAATCAGAATCTTGCAAGGATTTTTATTGAGATGATTGTTGATAGCCTGAGTCTTTGGCGGATGCTAGTTATGTATATGACTCATTGCTGAGATATATGACTGAGGTACTTTGCCTTTAAAAGTACGCGGAGTTATATGCTGATATTTATCTTATCTTCCCAGTGATAGTGGAAGATATTATAAATATGATATTATGAATGTCTTTACTTTCTGTATTGCTTTATTTTATTCTTAGGTTGGGATCAATGATTAGCGATTCACAATTTAAGACATATGGTATATACATGAGCTTGAATCTAGAAAAACGACTAGTTAAAAAAATTTATATTTTACACACCGATACATTTTGAATTTAGAAATACTCAAAAGATAAAAGTTGTAGAACTTTTCAATAGATTTCTAACAAATCTTAGATCACCTGAGTCTGAGGTCGGATGAGAATGTTATAGCCAAAATACCGAAGGTTATTTTCCTAGTCAGACTAGGTTTTCTGGTTCGGGTCAAACAAGTTTATTTCGGGTTTGCCTCTATAAATACTTATGTTTTTCTTAAAAATTCTCTTTTTTATCAAATCTCTGAATCCTAGTAACCACCCTCTCCCCTCAAAAACCCTAGATTACTTTTTGGTGAATTTTGAGATCTTTGTGAAGCAAATACCGAGAAGAGGGCGAGTTTGTCGGCTTTTGGTGAGGGAGAACTTGTTTTCTTGCATCGTTGAGTTTTTACAGCAGCGTTTGAAGTAAGATCATCTTCCTCCAAACCCTTCCTTTAGTAAAGATTAAGTTTTTATTAATTATAATGATGAATCACATGTTGAAGTTTAACCCCATGCTTTAAAAACATGATTTTTGAGGCAAAATCTTAATCTAATGATAGATATGAACTTTATTTCTTGCTGTATATATTAGTAACATGATCATGATCATTAGGGTTACTTTTAATTTTGTTTTTAACTTGTTAATCATGTCCTAATCATGTTCAAACCCTAGATTTATTATTAATTAAGTTTTCATGTAAACGAGAGATGTTTAAACCCTAGGTTTATGATACCTAAGTTCTGTAAACATGTTTAAATAGTTTTTCATCTCTGTTAATTATATAGAATTTATCATGTTCAGTTAATCTTGTTGACAAATTTCATATTTTATTCGAGAAATTAATTTATTAGGATGTTAACCCTAATTAGATTAAATTAAAAGTTTAATTTTTGTAGAGATGATCTTCTGTTATTTAATGTTCAAGTTTTAATATTTTTATATGCATCATGATGATATAAATACGTGTTTAAATATAGTTACAAATTATGCAAACCTTAAAACCTAAGAACCAGATATTAGTCTGGCCGGTCGACCTATTTCTTACTGTTTATGTTAGTACCATGATCATGATCATTAGGGTTACTTTTAAATTTATTTTTAACTTATTAATTATGTCCTAATCATATTTAAACCAAAGATTTATTGTTATAATTAATTAAAACTTTAACTTTAAAAAGGGAAGGTTTTGGAGGAAGATGATCTTGCCTCAAACGTTGCTGTAAAAACTCAACGATGCAAGATGTTGACCTCTTTGTTTTGATGATGTTTAACAAATAATTTATCGCTAATATTGTTTGTCTAGTATTCGTGTTTTCTTATTTATTATAGACAAAAAATATGTTGGAGGACGGATGGAATCGAGCATTCACGATCATATTCAATGGAGGTTGGCGGTATTGTGGAGTGAAGCAATGTACATTCAAGTTAAAGATACAAGTTCAAGCTTCATCTGCAAAGTGTACCAAGTCAAGCTTAGTTATATATATACATACATGGTTTTGAGTTTTTAAGTTTTAATATGAAACAATTGAATACAATTGATTGTTTCATAGTTATATGCATATATATGATTTCATCAATATCAATTTTATTTAGTTCAATGAAATCATGTTTTAGTGTATTATATGTGTATTTTGATAAAATTCTATATTCATTATTTATAGACTTCATAGCAATAGTTTACATCTTTCTTTAAGTCTATAAAATCATTTTGTAATGTTTCAAAACATGGTTTCACATTTTCATGTTTTGGACTATTTTACAAAATGATAATATTTCTCATTTGGGAGGTTCTTTTTAAAAACCAGTTTTTTAGCATGTGTATTATCATGTCTACAATCATTTTCCAAAGTTTTATATTTTTTAGAATTTATTTGATATTTTAAAACAGAGTTTTAAAATCAGAAAACTGTTTTAAACCTGTCATTTTCATATATTTGTTTGCGATCGACTGCCACGGTGGACCGCCCCTGAGTCCAGAGACTCAGGAAGGGTCGACCGCGATTTTCCCACGGTCGACCGCCGATCGCCCAACGGTCATATTTTATACAGAATCAGATTTCTGATTCGTGGGGTTTCTGCTCTTTTGTTTGGGGTTTTTGCTATTGGTTTCTCTTCCTATATAAACCACTCAAACCCCCTTTTACCAAAAACAACCATGAGTGTGTTTTAAACAAGTTTTATCAAGGGTTTATGTTTGGTTTAAGTTTTGTTTAAAAAGCTTTTAAGCATTTGAGAGTTTATTTTGTGAAAACAATTTCACAAGAGCTTAAGGAAGATCATCCATCGGTGTTTGAGCATCTAACTCTTCTACCTCTCTCTCTTGATCTATTGAGAAGTTTTCTAAACTCTATTTCTAGCTATTTATTATTTTTTTCATAATTTTCATAAGCTAGATTTTAATTGAGTTTAGTTGTTTTGATTTATTTCTCTTTGCTTACACACACACAACCATTCATAAGCTAGATTTTAATTGAGTTTAGTTGTTTTGATTTATTTCTCTTTGCTTACACACACACAACCATTGAGCTTATTGTATTTACATTCATAGTATAATTGGGTTGTGGGATTATGTAACCTAGAGAGTGAGCTTATAATTCATTCTCATCCATTGTAGAGAACTAACACTTTGTATTGTGCTTAACTGTGAGATTCACTTTGTATTATACTAGTACACCAAGAGGAGTGTGTGGTGAGAGTCGGGGTTACTTCCAAGAGGAGTTGCGTCGGTTGACGAACCTAGGGAAAAGTTGTATCCGAGCACTTAAGGAAGGACACAGAGAGACCAACACTTAGAGGGTGTGGAGTGTAGTTACATTATGGTATTGTGTGGTGTAAACGTTATTCGGGTGATCGTAGAAAATCCGGTTGTGATAGTGGATTTTTTCTCGGGAGTGGGGAGCGGAGATGTAGGACGGAAGGTTCGAACTCCGTAATCATTTGCTTGTGTTTGAGTTTGCTTTGGCGTTTCATTTGTGCTTAATATTTATTCTTTCTTGTCGCCATAGTCTATTGCCCTATCACATTTGTAGATCGTTTATTTCACCCTTGTGTTTGTTTATATATCCTTACATATATTTAACTATATATCTCATTGCTAGGATATTGCTCTTTGTTCATATTGCTTATTCTTACTTGTAACATATTGTATATCTATCATGCAAGAATAATTTGTTAATTAGTTTTAATTGGTATAAAATCAGATTAGATTAGCATAAGACCCTAATCACCCCCCTCTAGGGTGTAACAATTGGTATCAGAGCTTGATGCTTTTTGATTTAAGGACTAATCACCTTGAGTTAAAGATCCAAGTTATCTTATTTGTGCTAATCTAGTTATGATTGCATTTGTCATGCTTGCATATATTCACATATATATCATGAATATGAATGTATTTCATTTAGGCTATAATCCAAATATTGCTCCAAAATATAGAAATTTCCCTTATGCTCAATGGTGCTCTAAATTTAAAATATTTGTTGAATCTAGAAATATCGACTTATGGGAAGTTATTGATTGTGCTTATATTGTGCCCACATTGGAGAAATCCAAGTGGAGAAATCATGATAAGAAAATGTTTACAATGAACAAGTTAATGTTAGAACTCTTGCATAATACTTTTGAACCATGTATTTCTAATGAACTTGCTCATTTTGATAGTGCTTACACAATTTGAAAACTTTTTGAAGCACATCAAGGAGATTTGGAGAAGATTCAACGCGTTGTAGCGGAATCGACTTTAAGTAATAGTGGAGCATCATGCACACGTCCACTAGGGGATAACCCTGGTGTGGTAAGCTATTTGGAATCTGATACTGATATATCCATCAATGAACTCACTTGTGCATATGATAGATTAATGCATGCCTACACTAAGTTGCATAATAATTTTATAGATTTAAAAAGCAAGCATGTTAATTTGAAATCTGATCATGAGTTGCTAGGTTCCAAATTTGATGTCATTGTAAAAAAAAAATATTATGCTTAAAGAAAACAATGATATGTTAAATTTAAAAAATGAAAAATTAACCTCATCCATCACTAGCTTATCTCATGTTAAAAATAATGTCATGTTAGAAGTAGAGAACATACAAAATGATACTGCTTCTTTCATAAATGACTATTTAATTTCTACTTCTAATGTTTATGCATATGTGCCTAATGATGAGTTGAATGATGTTAAAAATCGTATTACCTCCTTAGATTCAACTCTTAATTCATGCATTATTAACCATAAGAAACTTATGGACTTGTGTGCAAAGTCACGTGTTGACACCTCTAAATCAAACACACACTATGCACACTTGTATAGCAAAGTTTACAAATGCTCTATTTGTGGTCGTAAAGGCCACATTGCTAAATTTTGTTATGATGCACACAAACCTAAGATTGCTAATACTCCATGTGCATCTCATAAGGCTTCTTCTTCATCATATGTACACACACATGCACCCATTGTTTATCATAAGCATGTTAATGTGTATCATTGTGATTTTTATGGTAAAGTTGGCCACTTAGCTAAGTTTTGTTTTGATTTGCGAAAAATTTCTAAATCGCAAAATATTTCAAGTAGACCAACATTGTTCCAAAATATTTTATATTTTCAAAATAATCTTAAAAGACCATCTATGTTTGCAAATGTTACTCGTGCACGAGCTAATGGTCCACAAAAATAAATGGATCTCTTTCATTACACAAATTGCAATCGGAATGGTCATTTGAGTGATTATTGCTTTGACCGTGTTAGTACACCATATGTGCCCAAACGGGTTCATAACCCTAGCGCTTTGAGCTTAAATGATAGGGGTCATGTCCCTAAACCTTTTGGTACCAAGAATCATTGGGTACCAAAACAAATTTGATTTTAAAACAAGAATTTTAGTGTTTTAATTTTTTTTCTTGGTTTTGAAAAATTATACTTTAAACTTTTGAACATGAAAATAATTTTTTTCATTGATCAAATTCTTTTGTTTTCATGATTATTGGTTTTATTTTGATGAGAGGTTTGTGTTTATATAACCCTCTGGGTTTATTAGGTGTTTATTTCCAAATCTTATTTACCGGGTGCTAAAAATATTTATATGTGTTGATACTAGCTCATGAGCTAGATATAGTTGCCTCTCTTGATTTTTGAAAATCAATGATGATTTGATTTTATACTTTTAAAAGATGATTTTTCCATAGCTCATGATTCTTGTATGTTTTGTAATCTTATTTTTGAACTATGAAAATTTTGTTTTGATTTGTTCTTTTGAATTCATTATATAGCACAAAAAAATTTTCAAATATGCTTTATAATGTATTCTATGAGTGGTTTGATCAAGTCCTATAAAGAAAGTTTTCTTTATTGATCAAACATTATTTTTGGATTTACACTTTGATTTATGATTTTATTTGGTTGATTTGAAAATTTTTTGCGTGATTCTCATGTTCTATCTTTTGATTTCATAAATCTATTTTTATACACTATGTTTTTAAAATTGTGTAATGAGACACTTCTTTCATATTAACATATTTATGTGTTCTCATTATCTTTTTTGTATGTGAGTTATGTTTAGCATGTTTTTAATCTATGTTTTCTCACATATGTATGCCTTAGCATTCATTTCATACATTCATGAGACATTTTAATAGGGGGAGCAATCCTTATATCTTTTTATGTGTTATACTCACCCATGCTTATAGGTAGGGGGAGCTTTCGCTCTCTTTTATCTATATGGTTTTCCCCTTTTTTGATGTTGTCAAAGGGGGAGAAATATTATGAGTATATTCTTTTCTTGTTATGCATGATAATTATAATATTATATATTCATTTTTCTTCATGCATATATCCTTTCTGTAAATTGTTTGTCATCATCAAAAATGAGTAGATTGTTGGCCTGTTTGTTTTGATGATGTTTAACAAACAATTTACCACTAATGTTGTTTGTCTAGTATTCATGTTTTTTTATTTATTGTAGACAAAAAATATGTTGGAGGACGGATGGAATCGAGCATTCATGATCATATCCAATGGAGGTTGGTGGTATTGTGGAGTGAAGCAATGTACATTCAAGTTAAAGATACAAGTTCAAGCTTCATCCGCAAAGTGTACCAAGTCAAGCTTATTGAAGATCAAGCTTGGGTAATTTAGTTTTTATATTATGTATGTTGGTACTTTAAGCTCAATATAATATGCACACACATTTTATGGGTTTCTTTGTATGTGTGTGTGTGTGTGTGTGTCTATATATATATATATATATATATATATATATATATA
>NC_033799.1:54871559-54886082 GCF_001876935.1 Asparagus officinalis | reverse complement strand
CACACATATTTTATTGGTTTCTTTGTATATATATTTATATATATATATACATAAGTTAAGTTTTTGTTTCTATGTATATTTAGTTATATATATACATACATGGTTTTGAGTTTTCAAGTTTTAATATGAAATAATTGAATACAATTGAAAATATATTTCTTGTTTCATACTTATATGCATATATATGATTTCATCAATATCAATTTTATTTAGTTTAATGAAATCATGTTTTAGTGCATTATATGTGTATTTTGATAAAATTTTATATTCATTATTTATAGACTTCATAACAATAGTTTATATCTTTCTTCAAGTCTATAAAATCATTTTGTAATGTTTCAAAACATGGTTTCACATTTTTATGTTTTGGACTATTTTACAAAATGATGATATTTCTCATTTTAGGAGGTCCTTTTTAAAAACCAGTTTTTGTAGCGTGTATTATCATGTCTACAATCATTTTCCAAAGTTTTACATTTTTTAGAATTTATTTGATATTTTAAAACAAGGTTTTAAAATCAGAAAACTGTTTCAAACCTGTTATTTTCATATATCTGTTTACGGTCGACAGCCACGGTCGACCGCCCCTGAATCCAGAGACTTAGGAAGATTTTCAGAGACCGAATGCTCTCGCGGTCGACCACCACGGTCGACCGTATGTTTTTCTGTTGCCAGATTTGCCTCTGGTGTTGCTCGCGGTCGACTGTGATTTCCCCCGGGTCGCCCGCCGATCGCCCAACGATCATATGTTGTACAGAATCAGATTTTTGATTCGTTGGGGGGTTTTTGGTCTTTTGTTTGGGGTTTTTGCTGTTGGTTTCTCTTTCTATATAAACCCCTCAAACCCCCTTTTACCAAAAACAACCATGAGAGTTTTTTTAAACAAGTTTTATCAAGGGTTTATGTTTGGTTTAAGTTTTGTTTAAAAAGTTTTTAAGCATTTGAGAGTTTATTTTGTGAAAACAATCTCACAAGAGCTTGAGGAAGATCATCCATCGGTGTTTGAGCATCCAACTCTTCTACCTCTCTCTCTTGATCTATTGAGAAGTTTTCTAAACTCTATGTCTAGCTATTAATTGTTTTGTTCATAATTTTCATAAGCTAGATTTTAATTGAGTTTAGTTATTTTGATTTATTTCTCTTTGCTTACACACGCAACCATTGAGCTTATTGTATTTACATTCATAGTATAATTGGGTTGTGGGATTGTGTAACCTAGAGAGTGAACTTATAATTCGTTCTCATCCATTATAGAAAACAAACACTTTGTATTGTGCTTAATTATGAGATTCAATTTGTATTACACTAGTACACCGAGAGGAGTGTGTGGTGAGAGTCGGGGTTACTTCCAAGAGGAGTTGCGTCGGTTGACGAACTTAGGGAGAGGTTGTATCCGAGCACTTGAGGAAGAACACGGAGAGACCAACACTTAGAGGGTGTGAAGTGTAGTTACATTATGGTATTGTGTAGTGTAAACGTTATTCGGGTGATCGTAGAAAACCCGGTTGTGATAGTGGATTTCTCCCTGGGAGTGAGGAGCAGAGACGTAGGACGGAAGGTCCGAACTCCGTAATCATTTGCTTGTGTTTGAGTTTGCTTTGGCATTTCATTTGTGCTTATTATTTATTCTTTCTTGTCGCCATAGTCTATTGCCCTATCACATTTGTAGATCGTTTATTTTACCATTATGTTAGTTTATATATCCTTTCATATATTTCACTATATATCTCATTGCTAAGATATTGCTCTTTGTTCATATTGCTTATTCTTGCTTGTAACATATTGTATATCTATCTTGCAAGAATAATTTGTTAATTAGTTTTAATTGGTATAAAATTAGATAAGATTAGCATAAGACCCTAATCACCCCCTCTAGGGTCTAACACAAGAAAAAAAGTTCTCCTTCACCAAAAGCCAATAAACTCGCCCTCTTATCGGTATTTGCTTTACAAAGCTCTCAAAATTTACCAAAAAGTGATCTAGGGTTTTTGAGGGGAGAGGGTGGCTACTAGTGTTCAGAGATTTGTTAAAAAGAGAGAATTTTTGTGAAAAACATAGGTATTTATAGAGGCAAACCCGAAACAAACATGTTTGACCCGAACTAGAAAACCTAGTCTGACTAGAAAAATAACCTTCGGTATTTTGTCAATAACTTTCTTGTCCGCCCTCGGAATAAGGTGATTAAAGATTTGTTAAAAATCTATTGTAAATTCCTACAACTTTTGTCTTTGGAGTATTTCCAAATTATTACTTTACCGGTGTGTAAAATATAAAAACTTTTAACTGGTCATTTTTCTAGATTCAAGCTCGTGCATGCCGTGCATGATTTCACTCCTATATTCATATATATAAAATATGTTATTTATCACCATATAACATATTTATTATTATTTTTCACATAATATTCAAATTTTACGGGGCTTTACAATTTAACCAGTCTATTGTCATGTATAAGCTAATAAATGATTAAATTTACCCAATCTTCATCTAATTTCAGCTTCTGCATTAGCTAGTATATCATCAATCAGCAGCTTCCAATCATCCAACTGCTTTTTTACCACTTTGTATTTCTCCATCTGTTTGAGTCTCTACCCCTCTACAGATGCTGGTGAAGGCCTACGCTCAATCCCGGGAATGTATGCTTGAAGTATTGGAGGCTCTGCATGTAGTGATACAGGTGATGGCTCATCCTTGCTCTCAACAGTCCCACAAAAAAACATGCCCCATTTTTTTTATCTATGTTTCATGTTCAACAACCTTCTGTTAAACCAATAACAAACTTTCGACTGTATTGTGAATGAAGATCTTTGAAATCTGGATCACATACTAGACAAGCATATGTTCCCCTCCTAGACTAACAAGACAGACTAGCGTAGGCTAGAAAATCATTAATTGTCCATAGTAAAATACCATGAAGTAAACGATTGCTTTGCATGAGTATCATATGTCATAACCCCTTCAGTCCAGAGTTATCTTAACTAATCAATTAGTGGTTCTAAAGATAAATATATGTCATTGCATGGTGCATGCTTACCTGATATCAGTAATGAAAGTATCATATATGGTTGTTTCATACAAAGCTAAGCGGTTAAGTTGTAAGGCATTAATAAAACAAACAATGTATACCAACTAGAACTCATAAGCCCAAATGGACTAAATTTGTCACTAGACAAACCTAGTCTAACATTTCTGCACTCAGTGACAAACCAAGGAAAAGTTTGATCCTCATGCTTCTACACCTCTACATCAGCCGAATGTTTGACTTTACTATCATTTATACGTTCTTCCATGTGCCACCACATTTGTTTAGCAATGTCTTTATTCTAGGTATCAAGGGAAAATGACAAAGATCTTTGCTAGAATCTTCCTTTGCTTAAGCACAAGCCTTGATGTCACATATGTTGAATAATTTTTATGTTGTACCCACCATGACACCCCACAAATTGGACACTCTAGAAGGTATTTGTCATCTTATAGTAGAGGATGCAATTGTTAGGACATGCATCGATCCTTTTATAATCAAGTCCTATAATGGAAACAATCTTATTTGCATTATCATAGGATTTTGATATGTTTTCTTTTCCATTTGGAATCACTTTTCTCATCAACATAGGCAACATATTAAAATATTTATCAGCCATTCCGCTAAGGGACTTTGTATGCAAAAGTCGCAACATAAACGATAATCTAGTGAACTTGGTGCAACCCCCATATAGATTATTGTCATTGTCTTCTATTAATTTCATTATCTACGCGGGCTTCTCAGGATCATTCACACCTTCAGCATTTTTTACAATTTCAACATTCTCAACATCTTTAACTTTATCTATAGTAGGTACCGTTAACATATTAGCAAGCATCGACTATGTATCATCTATCCTCCTGTTGGACTTACCGGTATCCGACATCAATTCTACTTTTTCAAGACATCATTTCCTGTGAAGCATCCAATATTTGTACTCCTCATAAAATCCTGACATTAAGTGTCTGTGTAAATCACTTTTATTCAAACAACATCAAATTTTTACACCAACAGTAAGGATAATACATGACATCACTATTTAACTTTCTTGGGTCCGCCAAGGTGTACTGTATGAATGAATTTATCCCATCTTTATATCAATTGTCCCTCTATCTCTCATGAGGAATATCGATCCATGATTTGTCGGGAACAATCCTCATCTATATGTTATATATAATTTTTAATTAGTGAAATTGAGCATGAGTAGGTAATGTGAAATTAATGATTAACGGATTAAATTAATAGTTGGGTAATTTTTATTTTTTCATAACATCGAGGAAATATAAATTATAACAATCCTGGAGGGGGAATTGCCAAAACATACATTATGTTTTTGTAAAATCAAATGCTCATGTATTGAGTAAGACACTTTAATAGCTGTCATAGGAAATTGACCTATCCTATTAGGAATATAATAGTCTACCATCTATCTTTACATACTTTATGTGTTTTTATTTCAAGAAAATTTTAGCAGCACCTACTAATATCCGAGTACATTGTGTAGATGTTATAAAGCATATCAACAACAGATCGATAATATATTGATATGCAAAACAACATATGCTTATTGTACACGAAAAATAGTGCAGTATGTGTTATTGAAATTTTCAATGAACAAAATTGCATAAAGTACATAAAGATAGATGAAGCTACTGTATTCCTAACCTATATGAGAAGGGGAATCCTCCCTATACAAATTGGATAGATCTAATAATTATTGTATATAGATCATGTTCCTAACATAAAGTACGTTATTCTCTATTGATGTTCTAGTTTTCACACAGTCAATTATGTCCGTTTGGATGAATTTATTGATGATTGATGAATGGCCACTTTCTTCCCTGACTTTATGTCTAGTTCTTGAATTGTGGTATCTAAAAAATCTGCATGAGTAGAAATTCGTAAGAGGGTGGGGTTTGGTTCCCCCGTTGTACCTCTGACGATCAAGTTAGCTAATGAGCTTGAGTGAGGTAAAAAAAGAACTAAGAGTTCTTATGCATGTGATTGCTTAGGGCTTAGATTTGGAAATCAAGATTCCAGCCCTTTGTAAGGTAGAATAGTACCTGTATTTATACTAAAGTGTAAGGGAAAATGGGTCACTTCGGCCGAGCGTAGAGAGGCAATAGTGAAGTATGGGCTGGGGGCCATGTCAGCATTTGCTTTACAGGTATAGGCTAGTGAGTGGAGTGATGGTCACTTTGGTATTGAATGGGAAGAGACTGGCGGCGTGGCAGAGCCCACATGGTCTGATGAGTCATGAAGACTATTTGGGCTAGAGTCATGATGGAGCCTGCCAAATATTAAATATGATGTAGACACATTGTCATAGAGGGAAAGGCTCGAGACAAAAATAGTCCTTTAGCTTCACCGAGAATTAACGCCTTTTGAGTCAACATTGTAAAGCGTCTGGCAAGTAGTTGAGTGGGCTATGGAGAGTTGTCTTCAATAGAAGGGGGGCGACAGGCACCACCTTTCATGTCAACAAACACCACCTTTCGTGTCGACGCTGAGGGGTGTCGTCTCATCAGGTCGGCTGAGTTGTCTGTCTCGATTGGTTCTGGTCGTAAAGTTGATTGGTGCATAGCGTGTAGAAAGACACTTGTTACGCACATGGTATTGAATTATATTTTGGCAAAAATGGTAACACGATATCAGTTGGCCCCTTTTACTTGTAGACGGTTATGGTCGGGTCCGAGTGAAATACAATAAAAAATAGTTTTGGATGGACGTGGGTGCTTTGAATAAGAACTAAAAAGTCATTTATGAAGTGACGTGGTTGATGTCACCGCACATCTTCTTTACTACTACAGCAGCGCTATTTTGATAGATTATGGGCTACTCGAGGTAAGTGGGCCATGCCTCGATCTCTAAGGGTGCTTTGAATTCTGAAAATAAATCCGGATCGCTGGATAGAGCTGGATCCGATGGTTCAAATTCTGACAGGATTAAAGTCAGTTGTCTATATATAGTTATAGAGCCATAAGAGTGGTGGCTATTTTCTTTTGAAACCCCCTTTGGAGAACTATTTATGTTCTCTATTCATTCCCTCTAGCACTCAACTCCTAAATCTTCAGTGGCTTCTGAACCAATGGCTTCCGAACCCGTTGATCGACAAACCCGCCTAGAGAGTGTTCACTCAAAAGTGACCTTGCCATAGAAGAAGACACTTCCTTAGAGGTTCGATATTCTTGAGGGATACGATCTGATGGCTCTGACAGCGTCAGAGGCCATTTTTGATCATGGGACGGAGAGGAATCCGCTCTATGTAAGGCAATTAGAGTGTGGCTTACGGTTACCCATGTATCCCTTTCTCAAGTAGGTGTTTGAGGCCTAGGGGTATCATTGATGCAAATGAAGCAGAACGCCATCGACATCCTCATGGGGTATCATGTGATTTGCCACTAATTGCGAATAAAACCCTCGTTACCAGTTTTGGGGAGATTGGTGGTCATGAAGGTAAACCAAAACGAGCTCCATTATCACTTCCATATGGTAGGGAAGAACAGGTTAATCACCAACCTTCTAGTTTTCGTATAAGGACTGGAAGGAAAAACTCGTCTAGGTCGTAGGGGACGACCTGGAGTTGGGTTGCACTGACTGGCCCAAAATAAGGAGGAATGCTCTCATAGGCCAGCTGTCTGCTACCGAGAAGATTGAGCTTGATCAAATTAAGGCATATGCTGGCTCTAGGCGATTTGAAGATTTTCTCAAAAAGTCAGTTCTGCACGTTACCAGGGTGTCGGTCGTGTCTTTCACCGACTGAGATTATGATAGAACCTCGACTCTGATTGTAGGCCTAGGGGAGGCGATAGCAGCACCTACAACTTCTTTTGCTGATCCACAAGAGGAGTCATTTGCTAGGCTGGCTAAGCGTCTTCACCTAGATAGTATTCCCAAAGAGGCAGAGGTACAGGCGACGACTGAGCTTTTCGAGGCTGACGTTGTTCGTTTGGATGAGTTGTCTTTTAGAACGCAAGCTGAGGTTTCCTAGGGAGAGGGACTCGAGACTAGAGCTGCTAGAGAGGCAATGTCGTATGGTCTCTATCATGAGTCAACCCGTCAAGGGAAGGAGCCGATCGAGTAGGGGGTAGTGCCTCATTCTGGGCTAGAATATCCTTTTCCTCATCGCGTGGCTGACGTCAGAGATGAGGAATGGGATAAGATGAGGAAATATCTCATCGGGCTCACTGGGGTTGGTGCTCGATATGGACAGGAGCCTGACCCAGAATATTGCTTTGAACCTAATCAACACCTCGACATCAGGGGGACTATCTTGGGCTCACGTCGGGTCCAACATAGGGCAATAGAGTTATTTTGGCTTCCCCAGGAAGCGGAGTACTTACAAGGGGTCCTGGAAATTGGCCTCCATCATATCATCTGAAGCTACTTCGTTCGAGGTGCTTTGGTTGAAACAGTTATGCCGTCGGATGGATAAGGTCTGGATCGCTTATCATAGGCTCCTTGGGGAAGTTACTTCCTTGAGGGCCGAGAAAGGAGTCGGCTCAAAGCAGGCTGCTGAGGCATAAACCCCAAATGCCCCCGAGGTCAAAAGGATCAGGTAGGAGTTAGAGGAGAGCCAAAAGAAGGTTGAAAGAATAGAGGAGGCCCTTCGAGAGAGGGATCGTGCTGAGGTGGGGGCCAACATAGAGAAAGATGTGGCGGTTCATGTGACGAGGAGCATGCAACACTTATCAGCTCTAAGAAGAGGTCGCTCACCTCAAGTCTGAAATTTACCGGCAGGAGATCATTGATGAATATTGCCAAAATTCAACTGAGAAAACTGAAGTGGTGATAGCTTGCAAAGCTAGGTACGATTACTTGGCGGCGCAACTTCTGGTTGTGATGAAGAATCTGCCCGATCGCTTTCACTATCCTCCTCTGCTTGCCAACTGCTTGGATGAGCTGAAGGAGGTTGAAGCGCTCGGAGGAGGACTTGATCTGGATGAGGATGAGGATGATTTGGACGAAGGAGGAGACTGCTCGACTCCTCTAATAACTGCACCCAGGGGATCCTCACCCCCGACTCTAGGAGCTAGAATGGACTTCCCTTAGGCCTCTTAGGAGTCTCCTACGATTTTGTTTTTGTTGTATATATTGTATACTTGGTAATCTTGTAAGATACTTTATCAAGGAATGGAAAGAGTACTTTTTTGAACTTAGAATTGCATTTTCTGTGTTGCAAAATTTCAAAGTGTTTACTGAATGACTTAGCTTCTTCATGGACTTGACAATCCCATTTGCTGACTCGAGGGCTGACTCGCCTTATTTTAAAAAAGACACGTCTCAAACCCGAGTAATCATTCAATGCTTTAGTTTTTAGTCTAAGTATAGGACTAGTAAAACCAATTGGGCCCACCACTTGCTAGTTAATGTCTGAACATCTTGAGACGAGTGCCTAAATGACTTTCATGAAGTTAGCTATCGGCTGCCAAGGGTTGACTAGGACATGGTCGACTGCTCGCTTAATAGATATCATTTAGTTAGTTTCTAGAAGCCTTTATTGGGCATGTAAAACATCACTATTCAAAACAACGTGATGGTTTGTCAGTTGTCAGAAATTAATAATGACGCTTTGATTTTCGAGCGAATAGACGCGGATTAAAAAGGGAGTGGCACTTCGAATCATGTGATGGACGTTTGAGATTTCGAGATGAATCTCGCATGTTCATTTTGAAACGAGGCAACCACCTGATTAATTCCATGCTTACCTTGAATGCTATAAATAGCTTAATAGGGGGGGGGAGAAGAACTCTTTAGAGATATCTGTTCAAAAATTTTACAGTGCTCTTCTTCTCCAAACTCTCAAGTTCTCTTCGATCCAGCCATTTTTATGGCTTCTCAGATCTCTGCTTCTGGCTAAAACGAGGAGAGGATCACTCTCCTTAGGCTAATCTACTCCAAGATTCATTCTGCAAAGCTCGAACAGTATTACAAGCTCTACGACATCCCAAAGATGTTTACGTTAGCGGCGCCGGCTAGGAATGAGGTGGTGTACCACCTTGGCAGTAACAGGGCACCGTTATATTTGGCCCACCTTGTATATGGGCTCCGATTGCTGCTTAACCCCTTTATAAGGGATGCATGCCCCACCATGGGGGTTACTCCCTCCCTATTTACCCCTAATGCCATTGGTGTGTTGGTGGGTTTCATGGCGATTTGCCACCTCGTGTCGTGCCGACTCTGCATCTGTTTGGGCATTTAGTCAGGGTAAAGTCGACGAAGAGGCATCCTCACTATTTCTTCCATTATAGTGGAAACTTCAAGTTTGTCACTGACGCTTCCGAGTCCAACCAGGACTGGAAGGAGCATTTTATGTGGGTGTTTGGAGCTGACGACATGCTCGCCTTACCCAACTGGCCAAAGGTAAACAAGGATTCCTTGAGGCCATGCCTTCTTAGACCCAATGAGAGGTGGCAGTTCAAGAAGATCCGCTCCTACACTGGGTCTTGAGAGTGGGTCAACCTCTTTGATGAGGTGTCGCTCCAAGTGTTGAACGTCTCCTCATCCCTGCTAACACAAGCTAACAAGTTCAAGGTTAGGATGTTGGCCCTCCCCCTTGGAGAAAGCTAGCAGGGGGAGGCAAGGGGCGAAGAGTCGGTATCTGCAGCCAAGCCCCAAAAAGGCTGAGGGGGGAGCTCGAGTCTGAAGAGACGGCCGGCTTGAAGTCGCAGGTGGCCAAAATCGTCACCCAGCTGGCGGGACGATAAATGAGGATTAAAACGTTAACGATCAAATGCCAGGTCGAACTAGCTATAGAACATCAGCCGATCGAGGAGGAGTCAGCCACCTAAGCTAGTTAACATGATGATGTCATCATCATCGATATTCCTTCCTTTTCGGTGCTTGGGGAGATGACCCCAGTAGCTGAAGTTGCCGAAGCTATAGCCTCTGTCGAAGACGAGGTTGGCTCGAGCTCTAACCCCAAGCCGTCCCATAGGCCAAGCAAAGAACCTGTTGGGACATCCGGGGGTGCCGAGGAGCAAGGAGTGCCTCTACTAGAATTAGGGACAGACGAATTCACCGGGGAGAAAGAGGGCTTTTGGCCCTTTTGCTATTGGATTTTAGATCTTAATCCCCAATCTTGGAGGGAGGCGAAGGCCATGCTGCTAGGGGTGCTGTTAGGCCCTTGGTCACCAAGGGAGGAGTTTCTCAAGGACAACAGGCGTCCCGTTGGTGCCTCTCAACAAGGAGGCTTCAATCTTGGGGTCATCCATGGGCCTAGTCTTAGCTATATGGCAGTTCACTCTTCCAAACGATGAGGGGTTCCTGAAGGAGACGCTGAGTGTTGCCTTGCATTTATCCCTTAAGGCCCACTTTGTTCGGGGGGCTCTGCTAGAGAAGGAGCTGTATGATTGGCTCCGGTATATGTATGACTCTCCGTAGGAGTGGTAGGCAAAACTACTTAAGGAGAATTCGACCAAGGAAGTGGCGAAAAAAAGTGTTAGCGTCGAAGCCTGTTCACACCAAGAGGTGGATGCTAGGGAGAAGGTCCTCCGCGGGGTTCAATCGCATAGTGCCAAACAAGCGGCTTTAATTGTTAAACTTAAGGGTGAGGTGGCCCAGTTAAAGAAGGAAGTTGACTATCTTTAGCAAAGTCTTTCTGATCAAGATGGTCGGCTGATGATTTTGACTGGGGAACTCGAATCCAAGAGGCACCGTAAAGTGGTGGCCGAGGAGGATGCTCGTTCGAGTTGTCTCTCGATTGAGTAGCTGAGGCAAGACCTCGAGGCAGAGTGGTTAGCTCACCAAGCATCCGTGACACTCATCAAGGACCTGGAGGATCGGCTTGTTCATCTCAACTCGGAGCAGTATAGGATGAAGGGGGTTGAGAACTGACACCATGGCCCCTTGGGTAAAACTAAGGTGGCCTTAGCTTGAAAGGCCGGTGTCGACCATGTTGTCTCGTTGCTCCCTTTTGGCTCTCACCTTCCTTCTGACTGCCTTTATCCTTCTCGTATCTCCTGTTGCCTTGATCTTCTAAGGGAGATCGAGGTAAGTGGAAGGGGGTTAGATTTTGCGGTGAGTGATGGGAGTGACGAATCAGGGGAAGAGCTTGACGAGGACCCTCCTACTTCTTCTGGTGATGCCGTCGAGACCCCTACCGAGATTAACACCCCAGTCGAGCTTATTGCCCCTACCGAGACTGTTGTCCAAGGGGAGACTGCCACCCCCGGCCGAGAGAGTTAAGGGCTTGTATCCATAGTTTCCTTTTTTCTTTGTACATATTGACATGTTTTGTAAAGAACTTGTAATGAAGTTTACACTTTGGAATAAAAATTGATTTTGATCTCACTCTTGAGTCTGTCTTTATGTGCTCCTTATTTTTGCTTTGCCTTGCTAACTTGAAGCTTTGTTCTGATTGAGAATCAAGTGTTGGTACTGCAGTGAATCAATCATATTGTGTCAATCCGTGTGAGATGATTGGTTCTCTTTGCACCTTACTTTGGCTAAGTGGCTGGGTCTTATGCTAATAGGGATTTGGCAAGTTGTAGTGCCTAAATCCTTTTGATGAAGACGAGTGAACAGTTAGACTCCATGCCTTGGGTTTATTAGGATAACACCAAGGACTTTTAGATAGAATGACAACCTTGAGGTTTGGTGCCCAGGACTTACGTAGATGACTGAGTCTTTAATATAACCAAAATGGCTAAAAGATGACTATGGGAGCCGACAATATGGTGAGTGCCTTGGGTTTATTCTTGAAAAGGCACAAAGGGCTTTGAATTTAACTGAACTCAAATGCGTAGAACTTACTGAAGTTGAGTAGGTCTTTCACAACCCTGAGGCTATGCCTAGGAATTGCTAAAGTCAACTAGGTCTTTCGCCCTATGAAGGGCTGCCATGGGGCAATTAGGTAAAATGATAACCCTGAGGTTGGGTGTCTAGGTCTTACATAGACGTCTGGGTCTTCAGTATAGCCATGATGGTTGAGAGGCAACTGTAGAAGTCGACCATATGATGAGTGCCTTGGGTTTATTCCTAAAAAGGCACTAAGGGCTTTGAATTCAACCGAAGTCGAATGCCTAGAACTTACTGAAGTTGACTAGGTATTTCATAACCCCGAGGCTGTGCCTAGGACTTGCTAAAGTTAACTAGGTCTTTCGCCCTACGGTGAGCCACCCTGGGGGTAATTAGGTAATATGACAACCCTAAGGTTTGGTGCCCAAGTCATAGGTAGACGCCTGGGTCTTCAATATAGCCATGATGGTCAAGAGGTGACTGTGTGAGTCGACCATATGGTGAGTGCCTTGTATTTATTCATGAAAAGGCACCAAGGGCTTTGAATTCCTGCATAGATTGGGCACTATGGAAGTGCAAGACAACAATCGAGTCAGTTTCATTAAGGATTTCATTGATATGAAATTAAAATTTCAAAATTATTGAAAATAATGCCTTAGGTGCACAATATTCTAGGGATGCTGAAGGACTCTCCTATCTGGGGCCCTTAGCCGATAGGTGCCAGTTTGAAGCTCTTCTAGGACTGTGTAAGGGTCTTCCCAGTTGGACGCTAGCTTACCTCTCCGAGTGTCGTCGTCAAAAGCATCTTTGCGGAGGATGAGGTCGCCAACATTGAATCTCCTTGGTCGGATTCTGCTATTGTAGTAGCGGGTGATTTGTTGTTGATTTGTGATCTAATTCTAAAGCGCTTTCTCTCGACTCTTTTCTAGGAGGTCGAGGCTGACTCAAAGTCCTTCTAAGTTCATTTTCTTATCGAAGTATTGTAGTCAAATGGTCGGCATGCCTACTTCAACGGGAGTGAATGCCTCAGCACCAAATGCTAGCTTGAATGGAGTCTTCTCGGTTGAGCTCTTGTGGGTTGTGCGGTACAACCAGAGGATACTAGGTAGATCTTTAACCTAGTTCCCTACCACAACGTCCACCTTTTGGAGGATTCATTTGTTGACAACCTCTGCAAGTCCATTGGATTTGAGAACTAGGTTAAAGATCTACCTAGTATAACAGTCGTATGACTAAGGCACACAAATATTATATAATAATCAAGAAACCAAAAATCAATTGGGTGACAAGGTCATGCAGCTAAAAATCAGAATCATCATCTAAGTGACAAGGTCATACACTAGATGAAATTAATACTTAAAAATCTACAACTCGAGACGTAGTACGTCAAGCGAAATAATCCAAACAAGGAAACCCTCATGTATGTACCATATGTCTCGAATTGTAAATAATTAAATATTAATTACGATCTATGTATGGAAAGAAATACAACTAATCTACATCTCACAAGAATCATACTTAGCCAAGAATCTAAGTCATGTAACTGGACATTCTAAACAGATAACTAGTTCACATCTCACTGAGTCAACGCTCGTATCATCGGGTAACTGACTATTCACATATCCCCTACGTGCATCCCATCAAATAAATTCAGGAACCAAAGTAGCAACACCGATCTACTTTGACCCAACCAACTAATCCCAGTAACGACACCGATCCACTGTGACTCAACAAACCAACCCCAGTGGCGACACTGATCCACTGGTGCAAGCCTAGAAGATATATCAACAGTCTTATCCGATTACATAAACATGGACTTTCCCATCCCAACTCTTCTCATTTTCTAAGTCGACACTCAAAGTCCATGATATCTCTGGTTCACCACCTAAATCAGTCAATACACCCACAAATGTCACTAGGTCTGTTCATGACGCATGAGGCTACTAAATCATGAACTGCTAAGGTTCTCAATCACAGCATGAAACAACAAGTAATTAAGACTAATACAATAATAAATCATGAACTGCTAAGGTTCTCAATCACAGCATGAAACAACAAGTAATTAAGACTAATACAATAAATAAAGATTATAATACATGATTAGAAACTACACAGCATGAAACAACAAGTAATTAAGACTAATACAATAAATAAAGATTATAATACATGATTAGAAACTACAAACAATTCGTTATGCATGAACAGTATAAGAGGGTTCACAATTAGTAATTATTATACACATAAAATGTCGACATTACTCCTAATAAAATCCTACGACTTGTCAGGCCGGGTCTCACCGCTCTTTGAGTTGACTTACGACGTCGAGTCAAAAATTGGTCGTCGCACTCCGCCTTTCGTGTCGACTCACGCGTGTTGACACGTCAGGTCGGGTCGACTCAGGCACTGTCCACACGATATTCTTTCCTAAACATGTTATTCTTTTCTCTGATCATTTCCTTTTGTTATTAATTTCAGTAATCAAATAATTTCATATATATCCCAACAAATAATCAAAACAATTCATCATAGATATAAATATTAAATTGACAAGGCGAAGAGCAAGAGGGATCTTGCCTCGGTTGTTGTCGAACAAGTCGACGCTGACGGGCAAGGCCACGGGTGAGGCGACGACGACAAGCGGCTTCGCAGAGGTTGATGGCAGTGTAGGGGATGTCGAACGAGTCGTCGGCGAGCAGAGGAGGAGCACGATTGCGGCGTGGGGTCAGCAACGACACAGGGTGGCTATTGGAGCACAACAGCAG
>NC_033799.1:54860916-54871534 GCF_001876935.1 Asparagus officinalis | reverse complement strand
AGTTCTAGGAGCTCCTCCTCTGTTACCCACTTCTTAGTATGCCTAGATTATGACTAGTTCGATCATAAATGGATAGGGATTGAGAGGGAGTAATATGCTCGGCATGAGTGACTATGAGGCGGGAAGCAGAGAAATTCGTGCTGAAGGCTCAGGGTTAGCAATGGTGGAGGGTTACTTCAGAAGGATGAATCACCGGCCTTGAGACTAGCCCCATCAAGGTGAGGTACTTAGGAGGATTGGACTCAGAGAGGCCTTTTGAATTGCGACAAGTGCACATACCGAGGAAGGACATGTATGGTCACTCAAATGCGCGGGGAGATCATTGCCAGAAGAAGTAGGTTTGCAATGACCCTTTTGAGGTTGGTGGCTAGGCAACACCCGTCCTCCTCCTCCTCCGGGTCTAGAGCCATCAGATTCGTCAAAGATAGCGTTTCATTTGGCACTTTTATATTTTAATTAGTTAGAACTAGGCCGGGGAGAGAGTTAAGAATGGTATTGTGGTTCTTTGTTTTAGGTCTTCATAGGTTTTGTTTTCATTTGATGTTTCGCATATCTATGGTGTTACATTAATTTGGGAATTTTGTTTAAATGTTATGGATGTCGTGTAATTGTGAACAATGTATGGAAGTGTTTACACTTTGGGAATAGAAAAATTGAATTTTGATGCATGGACTCCATTGTCAAACTCCTTGATATGATGTTTATGGTATTTTAGCTTATGGTTCATCTAGCTTATGACTTATGATTGTGTGGTTAGTGTCTTATGTAGTTGCCCTTCGCTCTACAAAATAGCTCGTATAGTACTTAGCTTCTTATATATATATTTGGGCTTATTGCTACTATTAGCTTACTATTGGAAAGCTATTGTTCTGATGGAAGAATCTAATGATGTTGGGTACTTATATAATATATATATATATTATATATATTTATATATATATAATATATATATTATATTATATATATATATATATATATATAATATACTATTCTTTTGAGAGCAAATATTAGATGTTGAGGTTTCGTTTAATAATTGAGTGCAATATTATCATTGATACATTCTATGTCACATCTTGATAGGCAATGGGTAGATCAATCGAGTCAAATTCCCTATTTATGATTATACTATTCGCTCGATCCCAATCATCACGTGTGAGATGTTGGTTCTCTGGGTCGCTGTAATAGCATTAAGACGTTTGGGCTGAAGGGAGGCTTTAGCTGTCTTTTATCTTCAAATGCTAATGTTAAGGACAGCGAAGAATTTTGATTATTATGTGGTAGAGAAACAAGATTGTAGTGACATTTTCTATGAAGTATTGTCTTTATATAAAATTGTATGAACATATGGATATCTAAAGAATATTTTATAGAGTGAATTATTCCTCAGATATTTGCTAATAATTTTCGTATGATTTAAAAACTCCGACTAGATTAGTATCTTTAGTGTTTATTAGTTGATAAAATGTTTTAATACTTTACTCCAAAAAGGACATTTTTATAGATTTATAGTTGATCAGGCGGAGCAACTACAAATTTTTTTTGAGGAAAGGTATTACGTATGCCTATTTCCTGTGCTGTACAGACAATTTGCACTCTTACGTAAGAAACTAAGAAGTCTCTCTTTAATATACTGCACACCAAAATGCTAAAAGAGATCCGACATATGGGAGGCCGACAATTCCCACTCGCGTGCACGCTCAATGCGCCCCACCTATTCGGGGTCTTAGGTCCTGCAAAAGGCACAAAGGGCTCTTGGGGAATTTAAGCACCTGGACACCTCAAGAGCGTAGAACTTACTGAAGTTGACGTAGATCTTTCACAACCACTACGAGCCGGCATCACCACGAGTCCCGCACGAGATGACTTGCTAAAGTACGCATAGTGTAGCTCGGATTTACCCGCAGCTCGCCTATGAAGGGGCTGCCTGGGCAATTAGGTAAGAATGATAAACCTGAGGTTGGGTTGTCTAGGGTTTTACATAGAGCGTCTGGGGTCTCAGTTACCATGATGGTTGAGAGGCAACTGTAGAATCGAACCAATAGATGATGGGAGTGCCGGCCTGACGCGATTATTCCCTAAGAAGGGCACTAAGGGCTTTTGAATTCAACGGTGTCGCTGCCCGAAAGGTTCGGAATGGCCTAGAACTTACTGAAGTTGACTAGGCCGAGACTATGTGTCATGAGAACCCACGTCCACCCGAGCTGTCGTGCTTAGGTACTGTTTTGCTAAAGTTTAACTAGGTCCTTTCGCCTAAACGGTGAGCCCAATCCGACTGCCGGGGGCGCTACTCTCCGTAACGCGACTAGATATGACACCCTAAGGTTTGGTGCCCGCTCAGACGTCATAGGTGAGCGCCGTGGGTCTTCAATATAGGCCATGGATGGTCAAGAGCCGGTGACTGTGTGGCTCGAACATACATGTCGTGGCAGTGCCTTGTATTTATTTCCAATAGGCGAAAAGGAACCCAGGGTTCTTGAATTCGCCTGCATAGATTGGGCAGTATGGAAGTGCAAGACAACAATCGGAGTCAGTTTCATTAAGGATTTCATTGATGAATGAAATTAAAATTCAAAATTATTCGAAAAATAAATGCCGTCTAGGTCGCAGCAACTATTCTAGTTGGAGTCTCGACACCGAGACTGCCTCCTATTCTGGGCCTTAGCCGATAGGTGCCAGTGTTTGAAGCGCCTCTTCTAAAGGCCTCCGAAAGGTGCTCACCGTCGGTCTTTCCAGTCGCACCGCGCTAGCCGTTACTGTCTCGCGAGTGTCGTCGTAAAAGCATCTTTGGCGGGAGGTATGAGTGTCCAACGAGTTGATCTCGTTGGTCGGATTCTGCTATTCGTAGTAGCGGGTGATTTTTGTTGATTTGTGATCTAATTCTAAGCGCTTGTTCATCGACTCCGTTTCAAGGGCGGGCTCGATGGGCTGGCAGACCAAGTCCTTCTAAGTTCATTTTTCTTATCGAAGTATTGTAGTGCAAATGTCCCGGCATGCCTACTTCAAACGGGAGTGAATGCCTACGAACCACAGATCCAGCATTAGCGCTAAATGCTAGCTTGAATGGAGTCTTCTGCGGCGTTCGAGCTCTGTGTGCGGTTGTGGCCGTACAGGACCAGAGGATACTAGGTAGATCTTTAACCAGGTATCCCTACCCACAGACGTCCACACTTTTGGGAGGATCATTTCGAGTGACCAAAACCTCCTGCACACGCCCATTGAGTTTGAGAGCAACCGTATCACGTCGGGTGACTTTAAAGATCTACCATAGTATAACAGTCGTATGACTAGGAAACAGGTAATAAAAGATATGAAGCATGCCAGCAGGATACAAAAACACCAACTAGATGAAGCATCGCCACAATAATAATATACTAATAGACTCCAAGAAACCTAAAAATGCCAATTGCGCGCTGACCAAGGATCATCGCGCTAAAATCAGATCATCATCTAAGTGACAAGGTCATACACTAGATGAAATTAATACTTAAAAAATCTACCAAACTCCTGAGGACGTAGTACGTTCAAGCGAATAACAGAACAAGGAAACCTCATGTATGTACCTATGTCTCGAATGTAAATAAATTAAATATTAATTACGATCTATGTATGGAAAGAAATAGCAACTAATCTACATCTGCAAAGAAATCATACTTAGCAAGAAATCTAAAGTCTGTAACTGGAGACATTCTAAACCAGATAACTAAGTTCAGCATCTGAACCTGAGTCAAACGCTCGTATTCATCGGGTAAGCTGACTATTCCATTATCCCTACGTGGCATCCCATCCAAATAAATTCAGGAACCAAAGTAGCCAACATCCCGTATGAGCCTAACTTTTGTACCACAAACCAACTAATCCCTTCGGCAGTATCACCGACAAGGCGATCCATCTGTGACTCACAAACCGACGCAGAACCCACCTAACGCTGGTCCGATCGAGCTCAAGGATCTTCCACTGGTGCACCTAGCTGAGGAAGATGTATCAACAGTCTTATCCGATACATAACACATGCGACTTTCCATCCGATCAACACTCTCTTCCTCCATTTTCTACCAGTCACCACACAAAGTCCATGATATCCTCTGGTTCACCACCCTAAATCACGCTCATACACCCACCCCACAAATGTCATCCCAGGTCTGTTCATCGGATTGCAGACGCAGTGAGGCTACTGAAATCATGAACTGGCTAAGGTTCTCGCCGAGCCGCTCCTGGCCAGCAGCCCCGTGCGCTGGCGTACCTGGCAGACTCATCGCCGCCGCAGTAATCGAAAAAATACATAATAATTTCAAAAAAATTTACCGCACAAAATAAATTTATAAATATTAAAAACATTTAAATAAATATAAAATCAGATTTTTAAATCATAGAAAATTATAGAAATTTGAGAAAAATATAAATATTCTTTTAAAAATCATAGTTAAATATTTTTAAATTACTAGAAAATTATTTTAACTAATATCAAAATTCTTGGTCCTTACATAAAGACAGCTAAAGCTCCCCCTATCTATAAGCATGGGTGAGTATAATCATAAATAGGGATTGCTCCACCTATCAAGATGTGACATATATATATATATATATATATATGCATGTGAGCAAACATAAAACACTAACCACACAATCATAAGTCATAAGTAAGATGAACCATAAGCTAAAATACATAAACATCAATATCAAGGAGTTTACAATGATCTCATACATTGTTCACACCAAACCAAAATAATCCAAACTACATAGTTCAAACTCATAAAACAACTACAAGCCAAAATAAAAAATACATAGTTCAAAATAAAAATATAAAAGTCCAAATGAAACCTATCTTTACGAATCTGATGGCTCTAGACCCGGAGGAGGAGGAGGAGGGTGTTGCACCAACCTCAAAAGGTCATCAAACCTACTCTCAATACTGGCAAATCTTATATCTTGACTGTTCTCAAGTCTGTCAATCCTCCTAAGTACCTCACTATGGCTAGTCTCAAGCCTATCAATCCTTCTAAGTAACTCACCATGCTAACCCTGAGCTTCAGCACGAATTTCTTCTTGCTTCCGCTCATAGTCAGTCATGCGAGCATATACTCCCTCTTCAATCCTATCCATATGATCAACTATATAATCTAGGATACTAGAAGTGGGTACAAGAGGAGGAGCTCTAGAACTAGATGGAGGAGGTGACGAATCCCTAGAGCTAGAAGACTTAGAACTGGAAGACTCAGAACTAGAGGGCTGATGCTGAACAGGATGGTCTAACTCATATTGAGATGCAGGAATACCCATCCTATTAAGAGGTGAGGAGTTAAAGAAGTTGATGATTTTGACAGGGGTCTCATCTGATAGGTCCACCTCAAAGTGAGTAAAAAATTTGGTTAAGATGGCCCCGAAAGGAAGAAACTTAATGTGAGTAGAAGCCATGAAATCAAATATGATTTTACCCCATTTGACATCGTGATGACAAACAATAGCTTAAATAGCACAAGTAAGATCTTGAGAGTAATGATCATAACCCTCAGTTTTGGGAATTATGTTATAGCTAATGATACGCCCAATGATTTTGGCAAGATTAGAAACAGAGCTAGGTTCAAGTGGAAGACGTTTGCCAGGAAGAGTCAACAAAGAATCCACAACTGGGTCATCGAGCATAACATCATTCAATAAAGTATCCCCAACAGGAATGTCAAGAATCTCAGCTAATTGATTTGGAGAAAATAGAACATTACGGTTCTTGACTACAGATGAAATGAACGAGGTGTTTGGATCAGTTGAAATAACTTGTAAATTTGCATAAAATAGTTGTACGAGATGTGGATAATGTGAATAATGACTATTATAATCAAGTAAATTATACAATCTGGCATCATTAAAGTAAGTACTCAACTGGAAGTGATCAAAATCATCAAATTTTACAAATCTCCTGGGGAAAAATTTGATTTGACATAGAGCACGATATTTACCAATTAATGAAGAATCTCTAAGATAATGCTGATAGAATTCTTTATTAGCCTCGGGAGGAGGAGCGGGAGCAGGAGCGGGTTGACCACTACTAGTTCTAGTACATTTAGAGCGAGCTCGAAACATGATAAGCAGATAAAATAGATGATATTTGACAAACTAAGAGCAAAACCACCCTAAAATAGCAGATATAGATGATAAAACACAAATAACAAACCTAGATTGACAAATTCTAGGTGGAAGGTTATAGATCAACAAACCCTAGAAATTGATAAACTAAAATAAAAGGGTTAGGGGATGATAATAAGCAATAAAAGAGGACAGGAGGCAGAAGAGCTCGGCGGTCGACTGGCGGTGGACTCGGTCGACTAGAGATGGCAGATCAAGAGCTAGGGCTAGTCAACTAGAATTTTGGGAACGAGAGGAAATTTTGGGGATTCTGGAGCTAGGGTTTCACATATAGGATAAAATCAATGGTCAATATCAAGTCAAACCAAAGCATGCAGGGTTAGGATCAAAAGTCAAAGTGGATCGCGTCTCAAACGGGTTGAAGAACTAAAGACAAAACATCCAAATACAAAAAAACTAGAGCCCGTCAGTTGACTTATAAGTCGACTAATGTCATCGGTCGACTTATGAGTCACATTTTATATATATAGTTGGTAGAATACATTTTTGGTAGAATACATTTTTAGAAAAGAAATCCTTATGAATATATAAGAATTCTTTAAACCATAGTTCTCAAATTTCTTTAAAAACTAGATTTGAGAATGTATTCTACCAACTATATATATAAAACATTGTACAATAAATTTTAATTTGAAAGAATTTGATTAGTTTTCATTGTTAAAAAAACTTGAAACCAAAATCACCTAAACGACAACAAAAAAATCAAAGTAGATACACTTCAAATTTGTTTTGGTACCCAAATGTTTGTGGTGCTGGATTATTTAGGGAGAAGACCCCTATCATTCAAGCTCAATGCCCTTGGGTTATGATCCCATTTGGGCGCATTTTATGCACTGACATGGTCAAAACAATAAATTTACAAATGACCCTTCTAGTTGTAATATGTGCAACGAAAAGGGTAAAATGGTTTGTGTTGACCTTGTGTAGTGCACGGGAATCATTTGCAAATATAGATAGTTCTTTGAAAGCACTTTGCAAATGAGAAACTCTTTTTAAATTAAAATAAAATTTGATCAAATGACCAAAATGACCATAATCATCACATTTGTACATATTAGCATACTTATGATGAACTTTATGTGCATGTGTATGTGTATATTGTGATGAAGCTTGATGAGATGAACAAGTATCAATATTGTTGGATTCAATGGATTTTTGTGCATTATAACAAAATTTAGTAAGATGGCCTTTACAGCTACAAATTGAGCATTTATAAATTTTGTTATACATATGTGCATAGTGTGTAGGAGTTTTGGAAGAATTTACACGGGACTTTGCACACAAGTCCATAAGCTTATTATTATTAGCAATACATATTTTCAATGTTGAATCAAAGATGACATGCGATTCTTAACATGATTCAACTCATCATTTTGCACGTTGTCTTCAATAGAAGGGGGCGACAAGCATTGTCTTTCGTGTCGACACACACCACCTTTCGTGTCAACGTTGAGGGGTGTCGTCTTGTCAGGTCGGCTGAGTTGTGCAAAAATACACTTGTCAGCCACATGGTATTGAGTTGTATTTTGACAAAAATGAGAACACCATGGCATTCTCTTTAGATATAAAAATTAATTTCACACCAAACTAGAATTACGTGCACTTATGTTAGAAGAGATTAACATGCAACATTATTAGACGAAACTAGGGGTAACAACTTTGATTCGTATAATCAAGATATATAACACGATACAATGTTATATATCTAACTAAATTGAATGCATAAATAATAGCAGAAGGATTTATCAGAACAATCACTATTTAATTAGTTTGATTATGGTTATGTTGATTTCAAGTAGATGTTAAACTTAGTTTAATTAGAGTCTTAAACTTATGGTAATATAATCATGGTTGAATTAGTGTTATTTAAGGATAAAGTCTAGTTTACATTGAATTGGATTAGAATGATAATATGACTAAAGTTAGTTTAGTTAGAATGATAGACTAGAGTCATATAATATTATTAACATTAGACTTATTTTTATTGAATATCTTTGTAGTAATATTTAATAAGGTTAGTTAGGACTAATGGCTAAGGTTGGTTTAAAGTAAAATTTGTTTAATTAAATTTAGGATCAATGATTAATGTTAGTTTTAACTTTTCAGATTGAAGCAAACCATAATCCACAAAATTTAATAAAAATTAGAAATTTATAAAAGACAATACATTGAGAAGATCGATTTAATTAGGATAATGCAATTGGGGTTATCGTGAGTATCAATTTAATTAGGGTTGGATTAGGGTTTTTTATTTCAACTTTTCAGTAGGAGCAAACCATAATCCACAAAATTTAATAAAAATTAGAAATTAATAAAATATAATACCTTGAAAAGATCGGGGATGGTGGCAGTGTGCTAGCGGTGGAGACGTTAATGGTAGAGAGACAACACGCTGGTGGCAGAGAGGCAGAAGGCGGGTTGAGGGTGTGCTGGCGGCAAGGAGACGGATGATGGGTGGACAGCGGGGATGACTATGGGAGCAACGACGAGGAGGATTACACGACAGCATGTGAGCGACGGAGGGCCGCAGAGGGTTTAGGGCTTCCTGGTGAAATTTGGGGCTAGTAAAAAGAAGTTATCTTAAAGATAAGGTAACTTTTACGAGGGATAAGTCCTCCTAAAAAATTTCAACATCGCTGACGGCTATCCGTTAGCAATGTGAGCTTTGATGAGAGCTTAACAATGATGATGACCTCATCCCTAATGGAATTTTTCGTCAGTACGCTGATGGCAGCATCTCGTTAGGGATGTTCCCATCAGCATTTCAATAATTTCTATTCATGTGAACTTCGCCAAAATGATGTGGCGAATTCCATCAGGTCTCCAAATTAAAAAATTTCTAATTCAAGCTATTTGAAACCTTACCTATTGAACCCCAGTTCGACTCTCGCCGACATAAGCAAGCCTGAGCTTTGCTTCCAACACAACAACTCCATGCAGAGTTCAAGTTCGTTGCGTAAGCGAAATTTATATGGATCAAACACATAAAGATGAATAATTTTAGGAAAAAAAATTATTTTATTGATTAAAGACTTTACTACATAAAGGTGACATTCAGACTATCCAGTTATGAGGATGGCGAGTATTTGTTGATATTTGCTATTACCCTATACTCCTAACTATGGATAATATGACAGCTGAGGAACATAAGCGAGCTGCACCAAGCTACCGAGCCTCTGTTCCTCTGATCTCACAGAACTTGTGGAATTAAGTTTTTCACATGAAGAAAAAATAGCTCCTACTTACTCCTTCCTAGATCTATGTTAGGAAAGGAGAAGAAAGCTGCTAAATAAGAACTATCCTAGTTTCTCTAAGTGAGGCATTTCAACCAGAAGTAGCACATTCTTGCACCAAAATTTGACGTTGGACGAGAGACAGCCGCATGATGTTTTTAATTACATTTTAGGTTCACATCTGTGAAACTTAGTCACTGTCGGAGTCTTCACTTGTGGAGCTGCAAGGATCTTTCTTCAATAACCATCTTAATCATCAAACGGTCTTATGTAAAGCATGGCACTCAAAGCTCCAAGATTCTCTATTGCGATTCAACTCACTCCAAGCCTTCAACTAATTCTCGACGATCTATTTTAGCTTATCTTTCTCGGCCGATAGCAAATATATCAGTCAGTGGAGTATGCACAGTTTGTCTGCTTGGTTGTGCCCCACTTGGGCAAGCTCCTGTTAGACTTGTTTTATTTCAGCCCCTCTATAAGGAGCATCTCCAATCTAAGCGATGGAAACCTAAACATGGAGAAGATGGATATGAAGAGTTTGGAAGAGAAATAGGACTATTTATAGCCTTCTCCAAATCAAAACTTCAAAAAGATCAGATCTTTTAAGATTGTTTAGATCGAACAAAGAGGCTAAATCTTAGCCTAAAACTCTATCAAATCTATAGAGAATCTCATCAATCTTCAATCAAAAAATCTTAGCCACATATCATGGTGCGAATCTAAAGGTATAATCTCAACAACCATCGATAGTTAGCGAGCATTTCAAATTGACGAACTTTGCCCACATGGCTCAAAGTAAGGTGAATCTACCAATATTCAAATCACCCGAACTTCACTAATTTCTTGACCTCACCCTAATATTAGAGAAAGCGAACTTTATTCCAAACACAGTGTTAGATGAGTATGAGCATCATTGTGCCTTCTGTACAAGTATACAGTAAAGAAAGCCACATTCAACAGTACACCTTTGGCAATCGAGTAGATTGAAGATAATTTTCCGCCGAAACAAGATGACTCGAGCCATGTTCAACAGTACACCTCTAGCTATTACCTAAAACTTTGAGAGGGTCTTGTAGATGGTTAAAATATATACCATCCAGGCTAATGGTTTGGCTTGGAATGAAAAAGTGAAGCCCATTTGTGATTGGATAATGCCAATCATTCAGCCCAAAATGAATTCTCACAACATGCATTTCATTGGCTTCCAAAACTTATTCTGGAGAGCATAATTGATGGCTAGCCACTAC
>NC_033799.1:54805106-54860906 GCF_001876935.1 Asparagus officinalis | reverse complement strand
GCCACTATAATATTCCATGTAGACTTAGGAGTCAAGGTGAGAGTAGTTGCAAGTGACAGCAGAGTGTCTGCCAGAGTATTTTTGAGGCAAGCTACATAATTGATGTAGAAAGCTTCGAGTAAGATTCATTGGTACTTTGTGGTAAGGTATGAGGTCATTGTGGTAGATCTCATATTCTCCTTTGACTTGATTGACATCAATTTGTAATCACCATAGGTTTCAAGATATTTGACACCCATATCTTGAGCGAGTTGCAAACCAATTATGAGAGTATTATAGCCTACAAATAACTAAGTGTTAATCTTTCTATAGAGGTTGACATGTGTCCCACTCCATGCCTAATTAGACATATCCAAATATGGACGACTCGAGCTACTTTTGTAGTCAGCCTACTATAATTGTGGACAACTTGTGTAGCCAACTAAAAAGGTCGTACTTGTTAACCTACCCACCTGATCGAGGCTACGAGCCTCTGTACTTGACCTACTATTCGAACTGACAACTTGCATAGTAGATTAAAAAGGTAGTGTTTGTCGGTCTTCAGCCTAGACGACTAGAGAGATGGTGTGTCCTCAAACCCCTCGCCGACAGCCCATACCGTCGCCTTAAATGTACTGTCAGAGTCATTATTGCTCTAACCCTATAATCTTTATAACTCATTTGACTTCAGCACTAAGCACTTGCTGTCACCCTCATATTAAATGCATGAATGACTCACCTTCTCCAGCGGTTAACACCTATAAGGTATCTACCAATTCAGCTACCTGTCTGGACTCAACCAAAGTTACCTATCTACCCTTTCAAACTACTTTAAAAGGAAATTGTGCTGCCTAAGGTAATCTCTCTGGTTTTTTCCCAGCAATTTTGAGTAACTTTTCATGACTCACCACTCACTTTCCCACTCAAGTTCAAACACTAATTTGATCATCGGAGGAACAACCAGAGAATCTAACTCTGGCCTCTTACAAACTTTTCATGTGCAGGAGAGAACATCAAGCTCCATAACCTATCATCTGAGGAAGTTTGAGGACCCTAATACCGTTATAATCCATAGATAAACCCCTTGCTTGATAATTGACATCAACAGTTTGGCGCCAACCGTGAAACCCCCATCATCCTTCTTCGCACAAGATGCCTAGTTCTGAACGCCCTAGATGATCATTAAACCCACACCCTAAAGAACTGCATCTGGGCTATGTCATTTACGCCCAGTTGGAAGAATCCACTTAGAGGATCTCTCTGTCTTTCCAACAACAATTTGCTACTTTCACCAATGATCTCCTTAGCCAAATTCATCCCCAACAACCATCGTCGTCATTTTTCCTCCTTCGCCTTCTGTAGGCCAACTATCGCTTGTTCCTCTGCCGCTGGTGGGTCAGCCATTCATCTCTCCTTTGCCTTAGCATACCACACAGGATGAACAATAAGGAGATTACAGCGAGTACCTAGCTCCCCTACCTCACTAGCAAACTCTCTTTACAACTCCTCCTCGACACTATCAGCAATATATTGAAGCAACAGGGGAGAGTCCAAGCTTCGGTCATTATGGCCAAGAGCACACCGTGGGGGAGGCATTACACTATCCTTGACATCCTTATGCGGCTTTAGGCCCCTCGACCACCAGCCTTGTATCTAGTTACGACCAGACCTTCCAGCCAATCACTGAGGCTATTGGGAGGCATACTCCCCTCACCGACTGGATCATGAATGCTACTTGTGATTGATTCAAGATATCTCACGTGGAGAAGTATAAGGGCAAAGGAGATCCAGCTGAGCATGCTCAAAATTATTATGATATGATTACCATGTTTTAAGCGTCGGAGCCAATCATTTGTAGGTGTTTCCCCATCACCTTGTTGAGAAGCGACAAGCTATGGTGGAATTCCTTGGTAAAAAAAGTCTATCAATAGCTTCAAGTAGCTCAGCTAGAAGTTTGTGCATCACTTTTTGGCCGACACCAAGCAGAAGTTGCCTCCTCACGTCTTGTTTTAGATGAGACAGGAGTGTGGAGAAAGCCTCAGGAACTACTTCAAGAGGTACCAAGCCAAAAGATTGGAAGTTAATGACTCGGGCAATGCTGTCACCATGTCTACTGTCATGGCTATGTTGAAGAGCAATGAGTTGGCTGACACACTCGTTAAGGGACGAGTCACTAGCTAGGAGTAGATAATGGCCAAGGAATATGGATACATGGATGTAGAAGACACTTGTAACGACACCGACGGCAGAACCAACAGCAGAGGTTGACCCCACTTTAAGAGAAGAGGTAGCAAGGGATCCCCCTAGAGCTACCCCATGGTAGGTATAGCCAACAAGAGGGATAGAAGGAAGGAGGCAAGTAAGAAGCTAGCCTTCACCGCCTTCAACACTTCTCTCACGAAAACCCTTTACATGGTCTAGAGAGGGGCACCTCAATTCCACTCCTCCTCGCATGAAGTCGGATCCTCAATCTCGAGACACCAAGCAATATTGTCAATACCATAAAGATCACAGCCATCATAGCAATGATTGTCGAGTCCTCTAGAAAGATATTGAGGACTTAATACAGAGGGTATTTTTGAAGGTTTGTCTCTCAACAGGATAGGTGAGTACCCACTCCAAGGGGGTTAGACAAGAGGTCTCGCTCCAGATCACCTCGTCTCTAGCTGCCACTTGACACCTAGCCTACCGAGACTAGCAATAGGAGCATCATCAATACTATCAACGGCGGCCTTGCGGTGGTATGGATGTCTAACAACGCTCGCAAGAAGTATGCTATACAAGTGTTGTAGGTCAACTTGTGCGACAAGAAGCCAAGGACAGATTAGTCCATCTCTTTCGATGATTCTAATATGAAAGGCATTGAGACATCTCACGATGACCCTCTTATCATCTTGGCAAAGATCAACGGTTTCCATGTTAAGAGGATTTTGGTCGATACAGGAAGTTCAACTGATATCTTGTTCATCAATGCCCTTAACCAAATGGGCATCAATAAATCCAAGTTACAGCCTTGTCAAGTTCCTCTCATTGTATTCACAGGACATTCGCTCCTATCGAAAGGAACGATCACTATCTACCTAACGGTCGGCGAATACCCTCGTTAGTCTACTATACAGACCTAGTTTCTAGCGATAAACATCAAGTCGGCCTACAACGTTATTGTGACGCCCCTGGGTTCACTTAAGGCTGCAGTCCAAGGTGAATCCAGAGATGTCAAACCTACCATGCACCCACATAGTGCAATAACATGTTTCACCATCACAGTAATATCGCTCTAGTGGAATCAATAAAAGATAGTGCATGTACAAGCAGATATAAAAGAGATAAAAATAGGAAATAAAACATAAGAAATAAATGATTAATATCACAAGTAATCAAGTCTTAATAGACACAGAAGAAAATGCGTCCAACAATCAGATACAAATGGTCAATAATCTCAACTACAAGAGTCAACTAAAAAATACACAGGTTCTCAGCTCTCAAAATAAAATACAAGTCTAATAATCAACTAAAATCAATCTAAACAACTGTGGATCAGAAACTACTATAAATAAGTGACGGCGACTATGCTGAATGTCTGTCAACCTGCGACTCTTCGCAACCCATATAAGGAGATAACAGATGGAGCCAACGACCTACTAAGACTTACGTATCTACAACTACATCCCCGGGTGGCAGTCAAACGTGGGCGTGAATGCGAGATGCCAGCGGAATGATCGGCCGGACAGAGGCTAGGGCTGCTTCCTTCCCATCGCGTCCTTCCTTGTGTGTCGGAGATACAAAGCGAGTGCACTGGAAAAGAACGGGAACTGGGTCGATCTATTCCATGGCGAAGCATCCGAAGCATAATTGCAAACTCACATGATCTTTGCCGAGAGATAGGAGCATTCGGTGGAACCGGTGAACTACACTTGCTTCTTGATTGATGTGTGGGACAGAGGGATCGTGGTACCTGCTGCCCACCCTTCCTCCGCTTTGATAACCATGTGAACGGAGAGTGGGCAGAGCAAAAAGGAAGGACGAGTAGATCCAAAGTACTTACTTTGAGGATCAAGGCGAGGTGAAGAAGTACTGACTCTTCTTCGACGTTCTCTTTCGGGTTATCCTATTCCCTTTGGTAGCAGTAGTCACAACCTGCGGCCTTCTCTTTTAGTTCGACTTTTGTTCCTTTTCATTTTTCTCTCTTACTTCATTTTCATTGCTTTGCATTATTTCTTTTGGCTTCCGCTTTAGAAGTGAGAGAACCTGCAGACGTGTGGTCCCGTCACATGCCTGCATCAGAGAGGGAAATCAACAACGTCAGGGCACTAGCAAGATCATCTCCATCCGCCCCTAGGGGAAGGGCCACTAAGTATGATAAAGGATCTACCTATAAGTGCATAGTCTACCTAAATCATTTTACCCTATGCTACATGGGATTTATATTTAGAAATCCACAATACAAGATTGGTAAGTCGAGTGAAATAATCCAAACAAGGAAACCCTCATGTATATACCATGTGTCTCAAGTTGTAAATTTCTAGATATAAATTCCAACAAAACAAGTAAAATAATAAAGAAACACAATACAAGTAAGTATCACAACAACCATCTCCAAAAATATCATCCAACTCCTCATGTTACCCTTAATGGACAAAATAGATACCCATATAAAATCCTGTGTGCTAACGATGTGAAATACCTCCACACTAAATCATATCAAAAGAATGTCAATAATCACCTACACTCAGGTTATCATCAAATCTATAATATCGTCATTCTCTGAAATTCTTCAACTCATCGTACCCCTGTGCAGATCAACAAATATGTATATCAACCTCTGCGCATAACCATGTGGACCAAAACATAGGTTCAACGACCTCTGTGCACGCTCGTACGGTCACAAAAATGAATAAGGGAGTGAAATCCATCGAGGTCTCATTGTGGCACTAACTAACACACTTAGAGTGTAGTCCATCCGCGGTCTCATTGCGGGTATCAACTAACCCCACTCAAACAATCCGTGACTAGAGCTAAGTGTAACCTTCGTTACTCGTAACGACACAAATATGTGATCATTCCAACTAAGAAGCTCATGTGTACCCAACTTAGTATGTCTACCTCTCAAAATATATATCTATATCAAAGTACAACTTGCGCATCACGCTCGTAAATCAACACAACAAAGAAAAATACCCAGGTTCACGTTTTGGTCTTGATCAGTCGACCGAAAAGGGGTTTCGATCGACTGGTCGTCAACATGCACAAGACAGGAAATAAGCACGTCGGTCGACTGATGACTACCATCAGTCGACTGGTGAGCTTCATTCAGTGGACTGATAGCAACATTAGTTGACTAATCCGACCAAAAAAGATCTTGTTTGAGTTTTAATTTGTTTTTCTTCAAAGCTCAATTTTTTATTAACAAAACTGATTTAAAACTCATGAGTATTTAATAAGAGATTTGTTTAACCAAGAGAAAACATGTAGATTCATAAATTTAGGGTTTAAAATTTACATTAACTAAACTCTTTTTCCAATTGATTAATTAGGTTATTTAAACCAAATTAAAATGTGATTTAACATGTTAAAATTTACCCTAATGATCATAATCATATAACTCATCAATTACAGAAGTATACTACTATTCATAGCACTGATTTAAGATTTAAACATCACGAATTAAGCTCTAACACATTAGATTAAATCTAAACATTTAAACATGATTATCACATAAATACTTAATCTTTAATTAAGGAGAGGTTTGGAGGGAGGTGATCTTGCCTTATACCACGTGCAAATCTCTTTGAGCATGCACGACTTGATCCCTTGTCACCAAATGTCACAAATCTCGTCCTCCTCTCAGTGTTTGATTCATAAAGCTCTTCCAAAAACTAAAAAATTTGGTTATGGTTTTGAGAGGGGAGGAGAGAGGCTGCTAGGGTTTAGAAGTTCTAATAAAGGAGAGATTTTCCTGACAAAAACATGGTTATATAGGAACAAACACGAACTCAAACAACCTAACCCGAAACCCAGTAAAAGCTGGATTTTAGCCCGTCAGTCGACTGATGCCTGTCATCAGTCGACTGATGACCATTCGTCAGTCGACTAATGGGCAACATCAGTCGACTTATCATAGGCTTTTTCCAGCCTAAAATCCTATGCATGTGTGCATGTTTATCACTTGTATACTCTCATATATACTCTAAATTTATCTCAAATCAATTGTTAGCATAATCATACATCCATAATTGATATTTATCATGATTTAAACTCCTTTATCAATATAAATCAAAGTATTTTCAAAATTTATGTAGTTTTACATTCACCCCTCCCCCTCCAAAAGAATTTCATCCTCGAAATTCTACAATTGTATCTTAGAGATTAATAATATGAGAAAAGCACGCAGAGGGGATAATCTAGACAAGGAAACCCAGCCGTACACATATCGTGCCATTAATTTCTAGATATGAATCACAAGCAATCATTTACACTTAACAATCAAGATGCAAATATTCCCACTTAACCCTAATTAAATGGAACTAGTACGTCGGGCAAAAAATCCAAACAAGAAACCCCCCATATATATACCATGTGTTTTGAGTGATTAGGAGCTAAGTGTCAATACCCTCATTCTAGCGTTAAATGTAAATATGGGTATATAGATAACATGAATCACAAACAAATCATAACCAATCATTTTACCTGCTCAAATAGGTGAGGGTAGTCACGACGCATATCCTCCTCACGCTCCCAAGAAGCCTCCTTAACTCCTTTCCTAATCCACTAGTCTCCACTAAAGGAATCACCTTATTTCTAAGCTTCTTGTCCTCCCTAGCATGGATGCAAACTGAAATTTTGATGGTGGCCAAATCAGCCTGAAGCTCAAAATCTAGTGCATCAATCAACCTCTGCTGCTCCTCATCATGCAAATGCTTCTTCAGCATAGAAATGTGAAATACATCGTGTACACCTAACATCGATGTTGGAAGATCTAGCCTATATGATAAGACTCCAAAATGCTCAACAATCCTGAATGGACCAACATACCTTGGGGCAAGTTTTCCCCGTCTGCCAAATCGCTAAACACCCTTCATCGGTGACACCTTCAACATAACGAAATTTCCCACCTGAAACTCTAAAGATCGTCACCTCTGGTCTGCATAACTCTTTTGCTGACTCTGAGCAGCAAGAATATGTTCTCGAATCAATGCTACCTTCTCTGTAGTCTGTATCACAAGTTCTGACCCAAGCAATAAGCTTTCATCTAGCTCCGTTCAACAAATTAGGGATCTACAAGGCCCACAATATAACGCCTCATATGATGCAATACCTATCATCGCGCTCTCAAAATAAAATACAAGTCTAATAAACAACTAAAATCAATCTAAACAACTGTGGAGCAGAGACTACTATAAATAAGTGACGACGACTATGCTGAAAGTCCGTCAACCTGCGACTCTCCGAAATACTGATTCGCTGCCTGAAAAGAAACGAAATCAATAGCGTTATAGCACTAGAAAGATCATCTCCATCCTCCCCCAGGGGAAGGGCTACTAAGTATGATGGAGGTTCAACCTATAAGTGCATAGTCTACCTAAATTATTTTGTCCTATGCAACATGGGATTTATATTTAGAAATCCACAACGCGAAACTGGTACGTCGAGCGAAATAATCCAAGTAAGGAAACCCTCATGTATATACCATGTGTCTCAAGTTATAAATTTCAAGATATAAATTCCAAAAAAACAAGTAAAATAATAAAGAAACACAATACATGTAAGTATCACAACAACCATCTCCAAAAATATCATCCAACTCCTCATGTTATCCTTAATGGACAACATAGATACCCATACACAATCCCGTGTGCTAACGATGTGAAATACCTCCATACTAAATCATATCAAAAGAATGTCAATAATCGCCTACACTCAGTTTATCATAAAATTTATCAAATCATCCTTCTCTAAAATTCTTCAAGTCATCGCACCCCCGTGCGGACCGACAAATAGGTATATCAACCTCTGCGCATAACCATGCGGACCCAAAACATAGGTTCAATGAACTCTGTGCACGCTCGTATGGACATAAAAATGAATAAGGCAGTGAAGTCCATCGCGGTCTCATTGTGGTACTAACAAACACACTTAGAGTGTAGTCCATCCGTGGTCTCATTGCGGGTACCAACTAACCCCACTCAAACAATCCATGACTAGAGCTAAGTGTAACCTTCGTTACTCGTAACGACACAAATATGTGATCATTCCAACTAAGAAGCTCATGTGTACCCAACTTAGTACGTATACCTCTCAAAATATACATCTATATCAAAGTACGACGTGCTCATCACGCCCGCAAATCAACACAGTAAAGAAAAATACCCAGGTTCACATTCTGGTCTTGATCGGTCGACCGATACAGGGTTTCGATCGACTGATCGTCTACATGCACCAGATAGGTAATAAGCCCGTCGATCGACTGATGACTATCATCAGTCGACTGATGAGCTCTCGTCAGTAGACTGATAGCAACATTAGTCGACTAATCCGACCAAAAAAGATCAGGTTTAGTTTTAATCTGTTTTTCTTCAAAGCTCAGATTTTTATTAACAAAACCGATTTAAAACCCATGAATATTTAATAAGAGATTTGTTTAAGCAAGTGAATACATGTAGATTCGTAAATCTAGGGTTTAAAATTTAAATTAACTAAACTCTTGCTCAAATATATTAATTAGGTTATTTAAACAAAATTAAAACGTGATTTAACATGTTAAAATTTACCCTAATGATCATGATCATATAAGCTCATCAATTACAGAAGTATATGTATGACCCTAAAAGTTTGAATAAATTATGATAAATAATAATAAGTATGTTATATGGTTATAAATAACATATTTTGATGTTTGAGTATGCTAGTGATTGATTTGAGATCAATTCCTCCCCCAGGGGAAGGGCTACTAAGTATGATGGAGGTTCAACCTATAAGTGCATAGTCTACCTAAATTATTTTGTCCTATGCAACATGGGATTTATATTTAGAAATCCACAACGCGAAACTGGTACGTCGAGCGAAATAATCCAAGTAAGGAAACCCTCATGTATATACCATGTGTCTCAAGTTATAAATTTCAAGATATAAATTCCAAAAAAACAAGTAAAATAATAAAGAAACACAATACATGTAAGTATCACAACAACCATCTCCAAAAATATCATCCAACTCCTCATGTTATCCTTAATGGACAACATAGATACCCATACACAATCCCGTGTGCTAACGATGTGAAATACCTCCATACTAAATCATATCAAAAGAATGTCAATAATCGCCTACACTCAGTTTATCATAAAATTTATCAAATCATCCTTCTCTAAAATTCTTCAAGTCATCGCACCCCCGTGCGGACCGACAAATAGGTATATCAACCTCTGCGCATAACCATGCGGACCCAAAACATAGGTTCAATGAACTCTGTGCACGCTCGTATGGACATAAAAATGAATAAGGCAGTGAAGTCCATCGCGGTCTCATTGTGGTACTAACAAACACACTTAGAGTGTAGTCCATCCGTGGTCTCATTGCGGGTACCAACTAACCCCACTCAAACAATCCATGACTAGAGCTAAGTGTAACCTTCGTTACTCGTAACGACACAAATATGTGATCATTCCAACTAAGAAGCTCATGTGTACCCAACTTAGTACGTATACCTCTCAAAATATACATCTATATCAAAGTACGACGTGCTCATCACGCCCGCAAATCAACACAGTAAAGAAAAATACCCAGGTTCACATTCTGGTCTTGATCGGTCGACCGATACAGGGTTTCGATCGACTGATCGTCTACATGCACCAGATAGGTAATAAGCCCGTCGATCGACTGATGACTATCATCAGTCGACTGATGAGCTCTCGTCAGTAGACTGATAGCAACATTAGTCGACTAATCCGACCAAAAAAGATCAGGTTTAGTTTTAATCTGTTTTTCTTCAAAGCTCAGATTTTTATTAACAAAACCGATTTAAAACCCATGAATATTTAATAAGAGATTTGTTTAAGCAAGTGAATACATGTAGATTCGTAAATCTAGGGTTTAAAATTTAAATTAACTAAACTCTTGCTCAAATATATTAATTAGGTTATTTAAACAAAATTAAAACGTGATTTAACATGTTAAAATTTACCCTAATGATCATGATCATATAAGCTCATCAATTACAGAAGTATATGTATGACCCTAAAAGTTTGAATAAATTATGATAAATAATAATAAGTATGTTATATGGTTATAAATAACATATTTTGATGTTTGAGTATGCTAGTGATTGATTTGAGATCAATCCAATGTATATATGTGAGTATAGATGAGAGACATGAACAAAATCTTGCACAAGCCTAAAACTGAGTTGTTAGTAGTCAACTACTACTCAGAGTAGTCGACTAGAAAGGTCGTTAGTCGACTAATGAAGGCATTAGTCGACTAATCAGGCTGTTTCCATATTTCTTTTAGATTTCGGGTCGTATTCGTTTTGTTTCAAATCCAGTTGTATATATATGTATATATATTCGTTTTAAAGCCCTTTTTACCCTATTTCACGTGAGATTTACTCCAGCCACCTTCCTTCTCAAACCCTAACCCTAATTGCGAGTTTTGGGAGAGTTTTGAGGCATTTGTCAAGAGGAAGATAGAGCTTGGTCATCGTGGTTGAAGAGGAATCTTGCATACACATGGTTGAGGAGTTCAACAGCACCCTGAGGTAAGATCATCTTTATCCAAACCTGTACCCTTAGTAATTTAAAGGTTTAGTATATTTAAATTAAAGTTTTGCATGTTTATTCATAGTTACATGTGATAAAAGGTAGATTTTTTATAATAGATCTTTAACCCATAGGAGATCAGACATTTTTACTTGTTTACATTAGAAGCAGGATCATGATCATTAGGGTAAATGATAATTTTGATTTTAATTTATTAATTAGGTTTAACCCATGTGCAAACCCTAGTTTGTTAATTTATCGAGTTTTTCTTGTAAGTTAATCATGCTTAAACCCTAGATTATGAGATCACAATGACATGAACATATTTTAAACAAGCTTATCTCTGTTCAGTGTTAGTTATAACCCTATCCAAGTTAATCATGTGAAAATTCATGTTTTCATGTGAGAATTTGATTAATTATGAAGTTAAACCCTAATCAATCATTAATCCAAGAGTTAAATCATGTGAGCTAATCTCTAATAGTAATTAGAAGACTAAAACCTTTTTCCTATGTTCCATGTAATTTGAATGAGTTTTGTTTAAGAAATAATCACAAAAACATCAAAACCTGAGTAACAAAAATCTATTTAACACTGAGTAGTCGACTAATAACATGTGTAGTCGACTACTCCTTTCCTGGTGTGACTCACAGGAATATTTTCATAGCAGAGTAGTTGACTAATGTCCATATTAGTCTACTACTCACACTCGGTCCAATTTTCTAGATTCTGGGTGGACTCAGAGTAGTCGACTACTAGTGTAGTAGTCGACTACTAAGACTGTTTCCTAAGTATGTGTTTTGTATCTGTTTGAGATGTGTTTGTGGGGTTCGAGCCATACTTCTCTACACGTAGATTCACGAATATATAAGAACAGTGTCGGTGCACACACATGAGTATCCCAAAGGGGGTTATGTTAAGTGTTGGGTTGTCTATTGTTCACACACTCGTTAGATATCGTTGATGAGCACAGCTCAGTACTATATAGGATAGTGCATCGATATACCAGATTTACATAGTTTATGCATGAGACGGATATCATTGATGAGCTCAGTTCAGTACTACATGGGGTAGTGTGTCGATATTTCATATGTACAGGCCATTGAGTCGTGTTTGGATACTTTGTCTAGCAGTCTGTCCGCACGAGGGTGCGATGAGGCTTGTGAGCCATCTTTTTGAACACCTATATAGTAGGCCATCCCGCACTCATGTTATATACTGAGATCATGATAAGACTAATGAGCCATGTATACTGTTTAGGATACCTACAGGGTAGTTCGTTACACATGATGATGCTAAGTTTCAGAATCTTACAAAGAGTTGCCCTGAGATAGCTAATTGATAGCCTGAGTCTTTAGTGGATGGCTGTTATGGATATGACTCATCATTGAGATATATAGCTGAGATACTTTACTTTTGAAAGTATACAGGATTATATGTTGGTATTTATTCTATCTCCCCAGTGATATTGGAGGATAATATAAATACGATGCATTGATGTCTTTATTTCCTTTAATACTTTCTTTATGCCTTAGTAGGGATTAACGATTAGCGATTTACAACTTGAGACATATGGTATATACATGAGGGTTTTTTTGTTTGGATTATTTCGATCGACGTACCAGTCTCATGTTATGGATTTCTAATTATTAATTTCATTCAATTCGTATATTCTTAGTTCGGTATTAATGTTTCGATATCTATAACTTGAGACATATGGTATATACATGAGGGTTTCTTTATTTGGATTATTTCGCTTGACGTACCAGTCTCGTGTTGTGGATTTCTAATTGTTGATTTCATTCAATTCGTATACTCTTAGTTCGGTATTGATGTTTAGATATCTACAACTTGAGATATATGGTATATATATGAGGATTTCCTTGTTTGGATTATTTCATTCGACGTACAACGTCTCGTGTTGTATATTTCTAAATGTTAATTCCACTTAGATACAGGAAAAATGATCTAGGTAGACTATGGTTATAGATAGAGCCTCCACTCTATCTAGTAGCCCTTCTCCTGGGGACAGATGGAGGTGATCTTGTTGTAATACTCTGACGCTCTTTATGTAGTTCTTTTTATTATTTTCTCTTCTTTCAGGTAACACAGAGGTTCGGAGAGCCGCAGGATGACGGAGTTCTTGCATAGTCGTCGTTACATGAGTTATTAGTAGAGGCTCCACAAAAGATTTTTTATGATTTTATTCAGACTTTAGAGTTTTATTTCATATTATAAAGGCAGTTTTCCTTAGTACGATTTCCAATTGATTCATGTTGAGACATTTTCATTACTCCATATATCAGATGTATTACAGTTTAGACATGATTTTTATTTATGAGATATCTCTTTCTATATCATGTCTATTACGTTTACTTCTCTATTTTGTCTATTTTTTAACTATACTTCTTTTGATTCCACTAGAGGATATTACTATGATTGGTGAAACGTGTTATTCCATACTATTGCACAGTATGGGTACAAGACATGTTTGACATTTCTGGATACACCTTGGACGGCAACCATGTGTAAAATTAGGGGCGTCATAGTATACTACTATTCATAGCACTGATTTACGATTTAAACATCACGAATTAAGCTCTAACACATTAGATTAACTCTAAACATGATATTAAACAAGATTATCACATAAATACTTAATCTTTAATTAAGGATAGGTTTGGAGGGAGGTGATCTTGCCTTTTACCATGTGCAAATCCCTCTGAACAAGCACAACTCGATCCCTCATCACCAAACGTCACAAATCTCGTCCTCCTCTCGGTGTTCGCTTCACCCAAAAACTCAAAAATTTGGTTAGGCTTTTGAGAGGGGAGGAGAGAGGCTGCTAGTGTTTAGAAGTTCTGATAAGGGAGAGATTTTCATGATAAAAACGTGTTTATATAGGAACAAACCCGAACTCAAATAGCCCAACCCGAAACCCAGTAAAACTAATGAGTCAAATAAGACCCATTTACAGGCATGTACAAAGTTGGTTCTAGAGTGAGCCTTGACAATAAAGAATCAACTCTTGCATTTTCATATTCAGAGTCCGAAGATCAATCATAAGAAAACTCAACTTTATCATTAAAATATCCAATCGCCCTAATTTTTAGCTGGCTGGTCAATAAATAGTTCTTCAAAAGTAATTACAAATGGCTCCATTTTCCAAATTCGATCTTCATTTAGATCTGGTTCACTATCCGCTTCATTACCCCTATCTTCTTCATTGGGGAGGGCAATTTTGATTGTATATTTGCCATCATACAAGAGAGAGTCCATGAAGTAATTTTCAACTCCCTTGAAGGGATGCCTTTCTGCATCAATGGCGAGCCCCTTGCTAGTCAACATACTTGAAGCATTGATGGAGCGTTGATGGGAAGATCATTTTGGAATAAATCCAAGGTCATACAAGGAGCAGGTTGTACGGTGTTTCGATATTGATGACATAACAAGTCACCTTAGTCTTTAATTCACTAATCTGATATTTGAGACAAGTTTTCTCAAGTGATCAACTACTACTAGAGTTGAATCCAAAAATGGTAGCAATAATCTTTGAGAGCTTGTAAAGGGAAATACCTATAATGCTCAGGAGTCTCCCAGTGATTATGCTCATAGCATTGCCTGGGTCGATGTGAATCCTCTCGATATTTGCTGACCCTACATACCCAATATAGTAAAGGGGTCGGTTGTGATGATGGTCCTTGATGAACATATCTTCTAAAGTGAAGGTAATACAATACGTCTGCCATTAGCATTGATAGAACTGCTTATGTTCTTCATCTTGAGGAGGCTCAACCATGTGGGCGAGAAATGCCTTACTATCATTTGAAGATTCTTTTAAAACATCTTTCATATCCTTAGACAAATGTTAGAGTTTGAATAAGGTTATACAGACTGGGATGTTGGCTACCTAGGCCATGATATCATACCAGAATGCAGCTTTGGATTCGGATGATGGGTGTCGCAATGCTTTTTCAAACTATGTCTCCTTTTGTTTAGCCAGTCGGGTTGCTTGAAGGGTCCACGCTAATTATAGTTCTTCAAATAATCTATACCAGATCTCATCCTTGTCATGACGATTTTCCCTTCCTCTGAATCAGGGAGTGACAAGACTCGAAGAGACTCTTCTTCCATGATCACAGAGATGACATTATAAGATTTCATCTTGCATTTACCTTTTGAGTTTGACTCCGTTAGAGTATAATGCTTTGTTGACCTTATGGTTATGAGCCTACTCCCTAATCTTGTTTTGATGATTACAAACAATTCCTAACATTATGCGTTGAGTGATTGCATTTATTTTGTTAGGTAATCTACACAAATATCTATCAGTCGGAGGTTGAATGGAATTGAGCCTAAACGATCATATCAAATGGAGGTTGGCGGAACATCGGTATGAAGCTATTGCACATTCAAGACAAATTCAAGATCAAGCTTCATTGACATAGTTTTCTAAGTTGAGCTTCATCGTAGATCACGATAGCTTCGGTAATTTAGTTTAGGAGTTTATACCTTGTGTGTAGATACTTTAAAGCTCACTATTATATATACACATACATTTACACGTTTTTGGTTTTAATAAACTACGTGTTTAGTCACATATACATGAATCGAGTACGCGTATATAAATACATATTCATGTTTATATGTGCTTATTATGATTTCATTGAAATCAAGTTTTGATTAATACATATTCATGTTTATATGTGCTTATTATGATTTCATTGAAATCAAGTTTTGATTATCATGTTTATTATTTTGAAATGTTTATATGTGCTTATTATGATTTCATTGAAATCAAGTTTTGATTATCATGTTTATTATTTTGAAATATTGCAAAATATGTGTATTTTCGATGAAATATTGTATTCTTGGTTTATGGACTTAATAATACTAGTTTACATCTTTTTCTAAGTCTATAAACTCATTCAAAAGTTTTCAAAATAATTTTTAAGTCTAAATGTCAAAAACATGTCTTGTTTAGTTATCATGTTTTGGATATTTTTCCAAAATGATGAGTTTTCACAATTGGAAAGTGCAAATCCAAAATTTCCAATCATTTTTACAGTCATTTCCCAAAGTTTTATAATTTTTGGATTTTATTTGCTATTTTTAAAGCCTCTTGAAAATCAGATTTACTATTCAAAACAGGCTAAGATTGTGTTATCAGTCTACTAATGCAAGGGATCAGTTGACTGAAAAAATTATTTGGAAAGTGTAAAAGTTTCTATTTTTGCGACTGATGAGTTTATCAGTCGACTGAGATGAGGTCTTCAGTCGACGGATGACCTGTCAGCTGTATATAACAGCCAGCTCATCAGTTGACTGATACTATTCATCAGTCGACCGATGACCTTCCAACGGGTAGTTTTCCTGATTTTCAGGTTTCCTTTTTTTTGTCTTTTTTCTTAGTTTTCTCTTGGTTTTGGGGCTTGTTCTTTCATCTTATATATACCTCATTGCCATAACTATTTTCACCTAATCAAGAAGAGTTTTAAATAAGTTTAAAAGGGTGTTTAAGTTTTGTTTAAGTGTGTTTTTATAAGTTCATTTTGTGAAGAAATTTTCACAAGAGGAAGAAGAGATCATCCTTTGGTGTTTGAGCTTCATCTCAATCTCTCTTTCTCTCTCTTGTCATCATAGAGAAGTTTCCTTAAACTCAATTCTCGCTATTTATTATTTTGATTATAATTTTCATAAGCTAGATTTTACATTGAGTTTATATTTGATTTTCGCTTTGTTACACATACCCACTTGAGCTCTTAGTATTTTTATACATAGTATATTTAGGGTTGTGAGATTGTAACATTAAGTTGGGCTTAATTGAGTTCTCACCTTATTTAGAGAACAAATCATTTATTTTTGAGCTTTTATTTGTGATGTCACATTGTATTGTACAAGTACACCAAGAGGAGTGTAGAGGTGAGAGACGTTGTCGGTTCTAATAGGAGTAAGGTCGGTGGTAAAGCCTAGGAAGATGTGGTAATTCCGAATACTTGAGGAAGGTGACATGTGAGAGGCCAATATTTGAGGTGGTATTTGTGTAGTAACAAGTGTGAGTTGTAAACATTTGTCGGTGAGCGTAAAAAACCGAATTGTAAGGTGTAAACGTTTTTGGGTGAAGTTGAAAACCCAATTGTGATAGTGGATTCTCCCCGGGAGTAAGAAGCAGAGACGTAGGTCGGAAGGACCGAACTCCGTGATCATATCATGCATTTGAGTTTTGCCTTGGCGTATTATTTGTGCTCATTGCTTATCTCATTCTACTCGCCATTGTCTATTGCTCATTGTTTATATTGCCTACTATCACATTTGCATCTTGTGTTTATTTCACCCTTAGTCTATTTATCCTTGCATATATTTTGTAGAATATCATTCTTGCTAGGATATATTATTTATAAGTTTTTAATTGGCATTAATATCAGATTAGATTAGCATAAAACCTATTCACCCCCTAGGGTGCTTTCAATTGGTATCAGAGCTTGGTGCTATTTGATTTAAGGTTTAATCGCCTTGAGTTAAAGATCCAAGTTTTCATATTTTGCTAATCTAGTTTTGATTACATTTTATATTGCTTGCATAATATATTATGGACATGCACGGTGCACCTAGTCTAGGCTATGCCATTAATATTGCTCCTCATTTAGATAATTTCCCCTATGCTCAATGGTATGTTAGATTTAAGCTTTTTATTAGATCTAGACATTTTGATTTGTGAAAAATTATTGATTGTGCTTATATTGTACCCACTTTGGAGAAATCCAAGTGGAGTAAAAATGATAAAAGATTATTTATAATGAACAAGATTTTGTTAGAATATCTGCTAAATGCTTTTGACTCTTCGTTTTGTAACAAGTTTGTTCATTTTGATAGTGCTTACACTTTATGAAAATTTATTAAAGCACATCAAGAAAAACTAGAGGCGATCCAACAAGCTTTGGAGGCTTCTTCTTCAAGTTCCATTGGAGCATCATGCACACGTCCACTAGGGGATAACCCTAGTGTGGTAAGCGATTCCGATTTCAAAAGTGAACTTTCAATTAATGAACTCACTTGTGCATATGATAGATTAATGCATGCCTACACTAAGTTGGATAATAATTTTATTGATCTTAAAAGCAAACATGTAGAATTAAAATCTGATTATGAGTTATTAGAGTCTAAGTTTGATATTATTTCTAATAAAAATGTGACCCTTAAAGAAAACAATGAAATATTAATATTGGATCATGATTCTTTAATTTCAAATGTTACTAGTTTAACTCATGAAAAGGATAATACCATATTAGAAGTAGAGAACATGAAAAATAAAGTTAGTTCTTTTGCTAACACTTATATCTGTTCTACTTGTAATAACAATGCATTTGTGCAAAATGATGAGTTGAATCACTTTAAGGATCGTATATCTACCTTAGATTCAACTCTTAAAACATGCATTGTTAATCATAATAAGCTTATGGACCTATGTGCAAAGTCTCGTGTTAACTCTTCAAAACCAAGCACTCACTATGAACATATGTATAGCAAAGTTTATAAGTATTCTATATGTGGCCGAAAAAAACATATTGCTAAATTTTGCTATGATGCACACAAATCTTTTAAGACTAATACTTCCTGTGCATCTCATAAAACTTCTTCATCACACACACATGCACATACTCATAAAGTTCATCATAAGCTTGCTAATGTGTATAAATGTGATTATTGAGGTAGATTTGGTCATTTGGCCAAATTTTATTTTGATTTGAAAAAGTTTTCACATTTGCAAAATACTTCAAATAAAAGACCATCTATATTTGCAAATGTTCCTCGTGCACAAGTTTATGGTCAATGATAATCATATTTTATTACAGTTTTATACCCTCATTATCTATTTTATATGAATAAATATACTATTAATAATTGTTTTTATCTTTAATTGCAGGTTAATGAAGAATAAATCTCAAACTCTCATTTCTCAACAAAAACCAATTGATTAAATGAAGAAATGAAGCAAAGAAGCCCATTGGAAAATCAATTTCCAAATTATCCAAAAGCCCAGAATCAAGCCGAGTAGCCTGTCCCAAGAAATGCCAAAGCCCAAAATAAATACATGAAGAAATCAAGAAGCCCAAAAGCCCGAAGAAATGAAGCCATGAAGCCCAATGAATTCTTTCAAGTATTTAAATGAAGAAATAAATCAAAGCCCAAGCCCAAGAGTCCAAGAAAAGCCCAATGTCCAAAGCCCAAAAGCAAACAACAAGAAGAATCTGCGGACAACAAAAGGAGAAGGGCATGCATCGATGCCTGCATCGATACCGACATCGATGCCTGCATCGATGCCTGTATCGATGCCTGCATCGATACGCTGGGCAGTCTGTTACGAATCTAAGGCTGAAATTTGTTGTTTTTGGATAAGATTTCAATCCAATGGCTCTCATTCACTGATGTTTACTATAAATAGGGGTAGAGAGTGAGGGGTTAGAGGTGTGAAAATTTTTGTAACTCCTTTTGGAGAGGAGGGCTACTCTTAATTGAGAAGGCCTTCCAAAAATTGTAACTTTAGTTGCAATTAATAATAATAATTTTTTCACCACTTTAAATATTTCTTCTCTTTGTTGGATGATGAAGATGGAGATGAAGAATTATTTAGAGGTTTGCATTTTCTTTCCTTTTTCTCTTTTATTTCCTTTTTATTGCTTAGTAGTGTAGATTTATTTCTATGCTTGTAGTTTAGATTTTATTTTCTTGTTAAATAGCCAAGAGGCTAGAACCCTCTTGCCTTAGATTTATTTCATGCTTATAGAATAGATTTAATTTCTTGCATTTAATTCTTGCAATTTTATTTTGTAGTTTAGATTTTGCACTTTATTTTGTAGTTAGATTTTAATTTCTTATACTATTCACCTTGAGGCTAGAACCCTCTTGGGTTTAGTTTTTCTTTTTATTTATTTTTATTTTATTTTATTCGCCTTTAGGCTAGAACCCTCTAGGGAATCACCCTTTTCTAAGAAGTGGGTTCAATTGTAGATTACCCATATCTATAATTGAATCCACCATCTTTAATTTCTTGCATTTTCTTTTATTCTTGAATTTTATTCTTCATTCTTGATTTTTTTATTTTTGTTTCTTGATTTTATTCATTTTTCCTTTTCACCTTATTGATCATACTCAAATCCACTCTCACTTACACTTTGCACCTATTCACACACCATTTTCATTCTCTTCACAATCACATCCACTTATCACTCTTATTTGTCACGCACACAACACAAGAACCGATTTCATATTTTCTCCTACAAAACACCTTCCTCGTGGGATCGATATCTTAAATACTATAACTTGACACGGTTGTGCACTTGCAACCTTTTTGGTACATGTTTATGCCGCATCAGTCAACAAAATCAAATGGGCCTCTTTCATTGCACATATTGCAATCGGAAATGTCATTTGTATAATTTTTGCTTTGACCGTGTTAGTGCACCACATGTGCCCAAAAGGGTTCATAACCCTAGGGCTTTGAGTTTTAATGGTAGGGGTCATGTCCCTAAGTTTTCCGACACCAAAAGTTCTTGGGTGCCAAAATAAAAGTAATTGTGTTTATTGTGACGCCCCAGGGTTCACACAAGGCTGCAGTCCAAAGTAAAACTCGAATTGTCAAACCTACCAAACACCAAACACCATGCTACGACATGTTTTACCATCAAAATCACTATCTCTCTAGTAGAAACAATAAATAGATGAAGGTACAAAACAGGTAAATAATAGAAGTAATAAAAAATCAGATACGCACAGAAGAAGTATATCAACAAATGATCCCAACTAATAGAATGAAAATATCTATGAGTCTGAAATACATCTCAACACAATGAGTCAAATGAAATCTCACTAAGGCACTCAGCCTCTACAAAATAAATACAACTCTAAAGCCTGAATAATGAATATAACTATACAAAAGAGCTTCAACTACTAAGACTGTGTGACGATGACTATGTTAGAACTCCGTCATCCGGCGGCTCTCCGAAACTCTGATCCGCCTGAAAGAGATAATTTAAACAAAAAGAATAACAAACAAGAGCGTTAGAGAACTACAGCAAGATCACCTCCATCCGCCCCCAGGGGAAGGGCTGCTAGATAAAGTGGAGGCTCTATCTATTAAGCATAGTTTACCTATATCACTTTCTATGTTTCTAATTGAGTTAATATTTAGACACCTACAAGACGAGATGTAGTACATCGAGCGAAATAATCCAAACAAGAAAACCCTCATATATATACCATATGTCTCAAATTATAGATCCCTAAATATCAATTCCAACTCTATGAATGAAAACATCAAGCAAAAGAAAATACTCCAACCTCATCTGTATAGTATCATCATCACATCTCAAACTACCCTAGAGTAGTTGGTGCAATAAAAAACTACTCAACTCATAACCACTATGGGCCATATCCTGCATGCCATATATTAAAGGATATACCCTACTCATTGGTATTCTAAATCATGGAAGCAAAACTAAAACTGTAGCATATATATATGTATGCATCTCCACGAACAATAGTGATACCTTTGTAATATTCTTACTCAATCGCTTTGTGGCAATAGGTTTTGTCTCCCTATTCCAGATACATAAAATAACGATACTATTGTAATACTCTTACTCAATCGTTCTGCGACAAATAGGTTTTATCTTCCTATTTCCGGATGATGTATCTAGATGGTCGTATAGTGGAGTATAGACATATCAGCCAAATCTGAAAAAACCCCGATCATCTTCGAGTATTGGTACAGCTACAGTCTCATTATGGGAAACATCCAATACTCCTAGTGTGGTACAGTCGCAGTCTCATTGCGGGAAAACATCCACACCGAGCATCCATAACTAATGAACAATACTTTATTATATGTTATTACACTTTTATCAACTCAACGTGTATCAGAAATCTTAACAGTGCGTGTTAACACAACATAAACTAAGTGGACGTGTACATATCTCGATGTACGTATCCATGTCTGGTGTTCACTAACATCTTAGGTGTTAAACAACTCTTAAACATCAAATTATACTAATACAAGATCGAGAAACTCTCTCGAAAACCAAAACAAAGCCAAAAAAAACATGCACATGCCAAAGACTGAGTGGCGGTCGACTTTACATGTACGACGGTCGACCGTGATGGGTTCCAGGGCCTACCCAGGCCTTTGTCTTGCACGTGGTCAACCGCTGCTCACATCACGGTCGACCGTGCCCAAAAATTTCAGAACGTGTAGATTTCTACACAGTGTTGAGTTTGTGTCATGATTTATGATTAAAACTTGTTTAAATCATACTAAAACATATATAAAATATTGTAAATATCAAATCATCATCTCTAGGAATCATATCATATATTTAACATGATTATTTGCAATAAGAAACATGCTTAACCCTTAAACTTGCATAAAACATAAAACAAACTCTTGTGTTAATCAAATTAGGGTTTTTTTAATCTAATTAATCAAATTCTTCAATCTAAAGTATGAACTTGTAACATACAAAATATAGGCATGTTTGTCAAACAAATTAGAAAAGATATACATTCATTAAATCATATTTTTAACACTTAGGTATCACAAATCTAGGGTTTTTTTTATCTTAAATCCATATGTAAACTTAATTAAATGTTAAATTAGGGTTTAAACATGATTAGAACATGATAAACAAGTTAAAAATGAAAATTTGAAGAACTCTAATGATCATGATCATGTTTCTATTATAAACAGTAAGAAAAACATGTAGATCTAACATTTGTTTAAGATCATGATCATGTTTCTATTATAAACAGTAAGAAAAACATGTAGATCTAACATTTGTTTAAGATCTAACAACAAAAATCTAACATGTAGATCTAACATTTGTTTAAGATCTAACAACAAAAATCTAATCTTTTTCACATTAGATTAAGATCCAAGCATGTAAATACAAATTTAACTTCTAAGCTAGTTATTTAACTATGGGGATGGGTTTGAATGTAAGTGATCTTGCCTTAATATCATGTGCAAGACTCTGAAACAAAGAGCAAGCAATCCCCGAGCATAAACAACCCGTTCTCCTTCGCCACACGTTGATGATTTTGCCCTCATGTCGGTGTTTTGCTTCACAAAGCTGTCCAAACTCATAAGTAAAAGATCTAGGATTTTTGAGAGGAGAGGGTGGCTACTAGGGTTCATAGATATGATAAAAAAAAGGAATTTTTGTGAAAAACACAGGTATTTATAGAGACAAACCCGAAACAAATTTGTTTGACCCGAACCAGGAAATCTAGTCTAATTAAGAAAATAACATTTGCGCCTCGTTTGGTACGTGGGAATGAAGTCAAGTGAGAATGGAATCGAAGAAGGAATGGAATGGAATGTATGTGAGAATGGAATGGTCATTCACATTCTCTTGTTTGAGTGCGTTTGTAGAATGAAGCTAGAATGAAAATCTAATTCTCACTCCCATGTTTGGTATTGTAGGAGTCAAAAAATGCTGAAAGATATCCAAATACAGCTCAAGAGGAAATCATCCAAAAAAGTCAAAAGAACACAAGTATAGACTGTCTCGCCGGGCGAGACAGCCTTTGCTGTCTCGCCGTACGAGACAGACTTTGCTATCTCGCCGTGCGAGACAGAATTTGCTGTCTCGCACGCGAGACAGACTTTTCTGTCTCGCACAGGAGACAGCTTTCAAAAGATCAGAAATTGGTTTTGTAACTGCCCCACACGTGGCCACCAACTGTTTAAGAACGTGGGAAATATCGTGGACGAGAATCACGTTGATAACTGCCAAAATAACAGAGTTTGAAACGTGGGAAGGCAGTTAAAACGAAAACTGCCTGTGGTTACTGTTTCCGAGACAGTGTTTACTGTCTCACGGGCCGAGACAGCAAACACTATCTCGCCCGTCGAGACAGCAAAAGCTGTCTCGCGAACATGTTTTCTGCCAACTGTTCCTAGAGGCTATATATACTCCTGACTTGATTTCAAGAAGAACGACTATCTTACCTTGATAAGATATCGTTTCAAGTTCTCACTTCGATAAACGAAGTCAGAATCATAAACCCCTCACGATTCAATCAGAATCTGTGATTTGGTGGTCCACGAGTCAAAGCGCTCCCGGCACAGGCAAAGATCCCACGTAAGCAGCGATCCAAACAACGATCCTGCGTTTGTTTCTCAAGAGTTGTAATTTTCCTTTTGTTGTGTAAAAGAAGTCTTATAAAAAGGCTGTCTCTTTTTTTGAATTTATTGTAATCGAACGGAGATATAATGAATTCCACGACAAAACCAACTTTTGACGCAAACAAATTGGCGACCACAGTGGGAGCCAACGGTCTCGCTGCCGAGACCGTCGTGTCGCAGCCGATTAAGATTCTAGTTGAATCCATGGTCGAATACGAATTCGACCAAACCAAGTTTGAGGAATATCTCTCATCATCCTCTTCAAGATCTTCATTGTCTCGCAAGTACAAGAGGATCTCAACATTGAAGAAGACTTCCATGCCAAAGAAGGCACAGAATGAAGACTCTCGCCTGATTGTTGCTGAGGATTCTACTCACAACCTCTCTGCTCATAATGGTTCTTCGCCAAGTAAAGAGTCATTAAATCAAAGCCCACCGGCATTGACGAAAATAGCTCGTCAGAGACAACGCCAACGCCGCGCTTGTCAAATAGCTAAGGCCTTGGAACAAACCGACGGAGTTCGTTATCATGCGGACTTAGAATCGAGGAGGCATCGAGTGGTTTAGTTGTCTCAACAACCAATCATTCATGTCTCTGCTAAACTCACGACGGAGGAATGGACTATTGTCAAAAGGACTCGTTCGACCCTCAAAGAACGTATACAAAAACGTCGTGCAAATGCTGCTCATGTCCGAACTCTCCTACAACAAAGACGAGAAAGGAAGAAGGAAACGGTGACCAAAGAACCACCGAAACTCTGCCAAGTTTGGATTCCAAAGTCTGGACTTATGCAAAATCAGCATTCAGAGCCCGTTAAGACTCCATACCCGCAAGGGGGTGGTTTTAGACGTGCGACTCCCGACATAACCTTGGATCGCTCAAAGACAAAAATAAATTGTCCTGAGAATGCCAACAAGGTTTTACACCCCCAGAAGAAGACGCATTCACCAAATGATATCGTCATACCTGGGAGATCATACCAACAGACGATAAATCAGCTACCCAAGATGATGAATTCCCTAAAGTTACCATCAACGTGGCTGATAAAAGAAAGTCTAGGCGGCATTCAAGTGACTCAAATCCCAACTTTTCCCCGAAAGGAAAAGTCAATCCAAGAATTGCTCAAAGGATGTCTCGACTCCAATTAGGAGCCATCAGACGCAGAGATTACAAGAGAATGCAAGAAGGAATGTCCTCGTATGATGAATTCTCAGACACTTGTTCAGCCATTGCTTCTGATGATACAATGTCTAGCATGGGACAAATCAGAGAAGTACTCACGATCACCTCTGATCAATTTGCTCAGATGCTTCAAGAAGCTCTAGCGAAGCAATGTGAAGAAATTAGAGCTGAGATGAAGACAGAGATGGAGTTAGCTATTCAACAAATGAGAGAGTTGCTAACTCAACAACCTCAACCTCATGAGTCCAGTCAAAGAACTGAATCTAGCCGCCACACTCAGAAAGCTGTGGATGACAGTGATCCAGAAGTGGATGAAGTCATTATGGCTGATACACCTCCCAATAGCAATAACGCTGGGGGTGGTTTAACACATTCTCCCAATAACGATATTGAGAGTGGTTCAATGGCACCTCTTACAGGGGGTGGTCTAACTCATTCTCCTCAACGTCATTCGAATGAAGACATAGACGATGACGGGAAAATAAAAGAGCTTGAAAACAAAGTCAACGCTTTGATGACGGCTCAAGAAGTGAAGAGGATAGGTATTCCATGTCCCTATCCAAGAGAATGGGATTCAATACCGTATCCGACAAAGTTCAATCTGATTAACTTCACACCGTTTGAGGGGAAGAGTTCGCCGATTCAGCACTTGATTTATTTCAAGTCTCATTTGGGCATGATCTCTGGAAATGAGGTTTTAATGGTTCGGTCATTCGTTGGCACCCTTCGTGGGCCCGCTTTCGATTGGTACCGACGGCTCAAGCCAGAGAGCATCAATTGCTGGGATGACGTAGAAAGTTTGTTCCTCAGCAACTTCTTCGATGATGATACCGAACTGTCAGTCGGAACCCTTTTAGTTGAAAAGCAAAAAGATGGAGAGTTAGTTGACAATTTTGTCAAACATTTCCGTAACAAAGCAATGAATTGCAGAGATCCTATTACAGAGGAGTTCATCCTGCAAACATGCCACAATAACCTCTCCATCGATGTCCTGAAAGCTCTGGGGGTCGTGCCATCCACAACTTGGAAGGAGTTAAAATCTCAGGGTGAACAAGCTGAGCACTTTCTTAAAAGAAAAAAAGCTGAGAGAGGCCAACCGACGATATCTGCAACCGCTGGTAATGCGACTCTTGATCCGAGGTTTTAAAAGAAGTATTCTTTCGAAGATGATGAAGCTCCAGCCATAATGGAATACCTCCTCGCTAATGACAAAATCGAGCTACCACCTATTAAAGATCAGGAGGGAGCTAAGAGGATTACGGATCCAAACTACTGTGCATACCACAGAAGGGTGCTTCATCCCACCGAAATTTGCTTCGGACTTAAAAACAGAATCCAATCCTTAATTGACTCTGGCGTCATAATGACGAAAGAAGTCGAGTGAAGACGACCATTACTCCATTGGGTACACGAGTATAAACTATTTTCCCTAACTCCGAAAAGTATACGAGTATAAACTGCTTCTTCATGTAACTCCGAAGAGTATAAGAGTATAAACTGCATCTCCATTTCCTCCGATGGGTATACGAGGTTAAACTACTTCCTTTATTTTCAACAACGGGAAGTTCCTAGAGAATATTATTCCTAATATTCTTAAGGATAACCCAACAATATGGCCGAATATAATCGGATTTAGATTCGCCAAAGAGCTGGGGGTGGAATACCTCGATTCATTCTAATGGAAAGTTCCTGGTGAATACTACACATAGTATTTTTAAGGATAACCCAAAACCGATTAATTATTCAAGGTGAAAGCCAATCATCAGAATAATTCATTCTTAATCATGATTAAGAACCTCCCACTATGATTATTTAATCATTTCCAAAATGATTAAAACCTTTCTACAGTGACTTTCGAAGCATTCTTTCGTTAAGATGAGATTCAATGACTTCATCGGGTCAATCTTCCCTCACGAAACTCCCACAGAGTAGTTATGGAGTGCTTATTGATTCACGGTCCTCCACCACAAAATTCCTCACTGATCAAATTAATTGACGGTGAGTCCACCAAAATTCTCCACAGTTGAATTCACTCAAACTCCCACTTGGTCAAACCTTTAAACAGTTAGGACCAAAGCCCAAATCCCCTCTTGATTCCTTCCATGAACAAGAGGTCCACCTTCGATTTGCGCAATCAAACCTATAAAAATTAGGATTGCTTCCAATCTTAATTGATCAAACCTTATTCAGATTCTCTGAGTAGAAATCCCACTTCAAAATTCCTTTGTACCAGGAGATAGAATATAAAATTCTTCCTCTCCGATTCTGGGTTCATCTCTACCAACAAACAAGAGACCAGGAGATAGAATATAAAATTCTTCCTCTCCGATTCTGGGTTCATCTCTACCAACAAACAAGAGACCAGGAGATAGGATATAAAATTCTTCCTCTCCGATTCCGGGTTCATCTCTACCAACAAACAAGAGACCAGGAGATAGGATATAAAATTCTTCCTCTCCGATTCCGGGTTTATCTCTACCAACAAACAAGAGACCAGGAGATAGGATATAAAATTCTTCCTCTCCGATTCCGGGTTCATCTCTACCAACAAACAAGAGACCAGGAGATAGGATATAAAATTCTTCCTCTCCGATTCTGGGTTCATCTCTACCAACAAACAAGAGACCAGGAGATAGAATATAAAATTCTTCCTCTCCATCATCGGGTTCATCTCTACCAACAAAAAAGAGACCATATTACTCCATTGGGTACACGAGTATAAATTGTTTTCCTCCACTCCAAAGAGTATACGAGTATAAACTGCTCCTTGATACTCCAATCGGTACACGAGTCTAAACTTTTTCCCTACCATCAACAGGAAGTTTCTGGAGAATATTACTCAGAATATTCTTAAGAATAACCTGATTACCTCCCAACGGGTATATGAGGTTAAACTATTTCCCGAACACTCCAATAAAGTATATGAGTATAAACTATTTCTCCATTCTTCAATAGCAGTTCCGATTCAAGACTTCGACGACGGTCACGCAATAAGCGCAGCACCGGAGGAATTTTAGCTATTCTACAAAGCACTGAATAGGCTAAAAGATGAAGAAGTCAAGAATTGAAGCCATTTATAGACCACCGCCAAAGCTTTGTGCAATTTCTGCGAAATCAAAGAGTTCTTCATCTGCATCCTCCAATAAGAAAAATCATTCTTCCCATTGAATTTTTCAATCTCGTATTTTCCCACTTTAACTGTTTTACTTGTTGACGCCATTCTCCGCTTGTACTAATAAACCGCTTCTCTCAGAAAAATTACCGAGCACTGTAGACGTCAAAAAAAATACCGAAAGATATCCAAATACAGCTCAAGAAGGAATTCATCCAAAAAGTCAGAGAGACAGACTTTTCTGTCTCGCCGTGCGAGACAGACTTTGCTGTCTCGCACGCGAGACAGACTTTTCTATCTCGCACAGGAGACAGCTTTCAAAAGATCAGAAATTAGTTTTGTAACTGCCCCACACGTGGCCACCAACTGTTCAAGAACGTGGGAAACATCGTGGGCGAGAATCACATTGATAACTGCCAAAATAACAGAGTTTAAAACATGGGAAGGCAGTTAAAACGTAAATTTCCTGCGGTTATTGTTTCCGAGACAGTGTTTACTGTCTCGTGGGCCGAGACAGCAAACACTGTCTCGCGAGCTTGTTTTCCGCCAACTATTCCTAGGGGCTATAAATACCCCCCGAAGGCCATTTTTTACGGGGGCTGATCATTATCGAGCATATTTACGAGCATTCCAGAGCAGAGAGAGCAGATTTGAGTTTTCTTGCAGAGCTTCTGTAACTCCTTGATATTCAGGCTTTGACTTGATTTCAAGAAGAACGACTATCTTACCTTGATAAGATATCGTTTCAAGTTCTCACTTCGATAAACAAAGTCAGAATCATAAACCCCTCACGATTCAATCAGAATCTGTGATTTGGTGGTCCAAGGGCTAACGCACCCCCGGCACAGGCAAAGATCCCACGCAAGCAGCGATCCAAACAACGATCCTGCGTTTGTTTCTCAAGAGTTGTAATTTTCCTTTTGTTGTGTAAAAGAAGTCTTATAAAAAGGCTGTCTCTTTTTTTGAATTTATTGTAATCGAACGGAGATATAATGAATTCCACGACAAAACCAACTTTTGACGCAAACAGGTATTACTAGTTCACAAGTGAGAATGGAATCTCATTTTCCAATAATGCTCTTATAACAACATAGATTTTTAATAAGATAAAAATAAACATTAATGATTATAACTAAAAAATTTATTTATGCATGTGTTATATTAATCTAGGTATGTGTTATACTAATGCGCATGTTATCGATCAGGTGTATGTTTCGTTTATATTTTTTAAACAATTCTCACTATTTCTGTATATGTTATATTAATCTAGGTATGTGTTATAATAATGCCCTTATACCTCTATATATAGTCTAGACATGATATGGTTTTGATAATTTTAATATTTTGGCTAATTTCTTAGCTAGAGTTTCCTCTTTTCATAAATATTGGGTTAAATATTTTTTAACCAAAAGTTAGATTTATTGTTGTGCATGAACCACAATCAAACATATATGCAATGGGTACATATAGTTCTCTATGATGGGAAAACAATAGCAAAAGTTCAAAAAGAATATAATATGCTGGTGAAAATAACAGACTTTAAACATTAGTGAATAAACAAAAAAATTTGATTGACCAAAAAAATATTGATATGAAAGAATTTCAATCGGCAAATAATAAACAGTTTCAGTTGTATCTGTTTTTATATTAAATTGTGTTGCTCCTATGTTGAGCAATTGTGATATAATAGGCTAATGAAATATGTACCGCTAGTTTTAATATGCTATTGAAATATGTACCACTATTTTTAATTCCTACCCCGTAAAAAATTCCTATTGTTCGAATATAAATAGTAGCTGAGAGAAAATGAGAATACGTAGTTAAAAGCCATGATTTTTAAATTGATTCTTATTATTAATAGGGGTATAATTGAAAAAAAAACCTAACTAATTTGATTCTCCCCTTGAATGGGAATGATCATTCCCTATCTTCTCACTTGGAATGTCCCTTCCCACAAAAAGTGGGAATGGCCATTCCATGGTAATGATCATTCCAACATCTAAAAACAAGTTTTGTTAGGTATGAGGGAATGAGAAGTGAGAATGACATTCCATTCCACCCCATTCCCGCTAACCAAATGGGGCCTTGGTATTTTAGTTATAACATTCTCATCCGACCTCGGAATGAGGTGATCTAAGATTTGTTGGAAATCTGGTGAAGAGACCTACAACTTTGATTTTTTACACTTTTCCAGATTCTGATTGCCTCAGTGTGTAAAATATGAAAACTCTCAATTGGTTATTGTTCCCAGATTTTCACTCTTGGCCTTTTGTGCATGCTTTGTGCATTTGCATTCTTATTTTCACAAATATACATTGAATTAATCTCAAATCAATTCTTATCATACTCAAACATTAAAATATGTTATTTTTCACTATATAACATATTTATCATTATTTATCATAAAATATTCAAATTTACGGGGTTTTACATTTATGTTATGATTTTAGATTTTGTCCCCGAAATTCCGCAATTGTATCTTAGGAATTAATAATATGAGAAAAGCACTAAGAGGGGATAATTCAAATAAGAAAACCCTCCTGTACACATCTCGTACCATTAATCCTTAGATATGAATCACTAGCAATATTTATGCTTAACAATCTAAAATGCGAATACTCCCACTTAACCCCTAACTAAACAGAACTAGTATGTGTTTTGTTGTGTTTTTAGATTTTTGGATTTTATTTGTTTTCAAACATATATATATATACATATATACATTTACACTGTTTAAAAAAGTAAAAATAAATTATTTTTTGTATTTTAAATCCATAGTTCATGATTCTTGTATGGTTTGTAATCCTAATTTGAACTATGAAGAGTTTGCTTTGATGTGTACTTTTGAATTCATTATAAAACACTTTTATGATGATATTTTATGTGTTTAAGTGTATGAATCATCTATTTGTGCTTTATAATGTATTCTTTATGTGGATTGATCAAATTTTACAAAGAATATATCATTCATTGATCAATCATCATTTTTAGATATATTCTTTGTTTTGATTTTGATGAGAGGTTTATGTTTGAGCAACCCCCCGGGTTTATTGGGTGTTTATTTCCCAAATCATGTTTATCGGGTGCTAAAAGTTATGATTCCAAACAAGTGACTCCTGTGAATGCCAACAAGACGTTATCTAATCAGATGAAGACGTGTCCGACAGATGACAGTGTTATACCAGAAAGAATAAGTGAACAGCTGATAGGTTGCTCTGGCTTCAACGCCAATGAGTTGTGTTATCGGACTAGGGGTGAGTCTCGAAAGAGAAATACCCCAGAAACAGATTCTCACTATCCATGTAAGAGATTAATCAGGGTAGTATTATCAGAATGTAGCTACCTTAAGACTGCTCCACTGAGGGTCTTGGTATTTAAAAGGATCTCTACTAGAGTGTCCAAACCTAAGCCAAGGCGCTTCCGTAAGAGAAGATCAGTTGGTCAGGGTGTTGAACTTCCAGAAGTCACCATTAACATAGTCAGTAAGGGGAAGTCAACTCGGCGTCCCAGTCCCGATCCTTTCCCCAGAGCATCTTAGCGTCTCACTTGGCTACGGTCCGGGACTATCAGACCTAGACTGAGTAGAGGATGATCTTCGAATGATGAGACATCAGATACATGCTCCGTAATTGGCTCTGATAACACCGTGTCTAGTATGGGACGATCTCGAGAAGCATTCATCATCACTCCTAAACAGCTAACCCAAATAGTTCAAGAAGCTTTAACCAAGCAGAAAGAAGAATTTGAACCTGAAATGGAGTTGGCCATGCAACAAATAAGAGAGTTGCAGGCTCAAAGGCTTCAACTACCTGAGTCCAGTCATCGCGCTGAGTCTATTCATCGCACTATACCTGTCACACCCGTCTGAAATGGAGCAGACGGCAGTAGTCCAAGCATGGATGAAGTCATCAAGACTGAAACACCCTTCAATAACACTGGGGGTGGTTCAATTACACCCCTCCATAGTACCAAGGTTAGCCTGATTACTTCTCCTCAATATCGCTCAATGAGAGATTAAGGTGAATACAAGAAGCAGAAGGATGGAGAGTCAATCACCATCTCCGCTAAACACTTCCTCAAAAGAAAGAAGGCTGAGAGTAACCAACTAACAGCGCCCGTGGCTACTGTTGATCAAACATTACAGCAGCAATCGCCACAACAGTCGCCTCAAACCCAGCGGTACCCTTTCAAAGATCATGAAGCTTCAGCCATACTATGGTACCTCCTAAACCACGACAAAATCAAGCTGCCACCTATTAAAAATCAGGAGGAAGCCAACAGAAGTTCAGACCCAAAATACTGTGCGTACCACAGGAGGGTCCTTCATCCCACTAGGGGTTGCTTCGTTCTTAAAAATAGAATCCAATCCCTAGTTGAGGCCGGCAACATAATTAGAGAACAAACCGAGTGAGTATCGGCGACCACTCCAAAAAGTATTTGAGTATAAGCTGCTTCTTCTGAAACTCCAACATGTATATGAGTATAAACTATTTCCCTTGTATCCGATGGGAAGTTCTTAGAGAATAATAAAATATTCTTAAGTATAACCCGACATCAATAAAAGGGTTGGAAATAAGACAATGCTTATTGGACTCAGTTTCACCAAAGAGCTGGGGTCGAATACCTTGAAGCTTTTGGTGATTCCCAACTAGTAGTCAACCAAATGCGTGGAGAGTACAAAGTCAGAAACCAGAGCTTGATTCTATACCATAAGGCTACTATTGAAATAACAGACTCGTTTGAAGGATTCTACATCGAGTACGTCTCGTGTCGCCAAAATGGGTATGCAGATGCACTAACGACATTAGCAGCATCTCTGGCACAGCCTCCCAGCACTGAACAATTAGTTACCCTAAGGACTCACCAACTCTTCATACCAGATTGCACCTTGGATGCCAAAGAAGCGCACGCGACCAGAATTGAACTCGAGCCTCAAGATTGGTAATTCTCCATTATCGACTACGTCGTGTATGGTATTTTTCCACAAGATATAAAAGAAAGAGACTCGGTCTGACGAAGAGCACCGAGATTTTTTTATAACACGGCGACCCATACACTGTATCGTCGCGCATACGACGGTTTGCTACTCCGATGTCTCTCAACAAAGAAGCAGAAGAGGCTCTCAAAGAAGCGCACGATGGAACCTATAGTACACATCATCCCGGTCCCAACCTCTACGATCGTCTTAGAAGAATATGATATTATTGCCCAACCATGGTCAAGGACGCAGTTGATTATGCCCAACGGTGTCATGCGTGCCAAATTTATGAAAATTACATGCACCAACCCCCGGAACATTTACACCCTTCGGCTACTTCATAGCCATTTGAGACATGGGGAATGGACATCGTTGGCCTTATTTTCCCACCATCGGTTACGGACGACTATTTTATCTTGGTGATTACTGATTATTTCTACAAATGGGCCGAAGTTATTTCGCTTAGAGAAGTAAAGACGAGCAACATTATCACATTCATCAAACACCATATTATTTATCGATATGGTGTTCCAAGGCAAATCGTGCATGACAACGGCCCTCAGTTTGTCAGTAATACCTTCATCAAATTCTGCGGGAAGTTTAGGATTGAAGATGTTTCATCAACGACATACAATCCCACTACAAATGGATTGGCTGAGACTTTCAACAAAACAATCACAAAGATTTTATCAAAGCTTGTGAGAACTAATAAACGAGATTGGGACGATAAACTTTGTGAGGCTCTCTGGGCCTATCGTACAACAGTCCGCACGCTTATGGGCGTAACTCCGTATTCTCTGGTATATGGATATGAAGCCGTCCTCCCATTAGAAATTCAAAATCCATCCCTGCGTATTGCTCTCACAACGGGGATGATGACTGTAGACGGTAAAAATTACCTTTGCAAACTTACATCAAATTCACCTACGAGTCGGAGTCACCCACACAATTTGAGGGCAGGTAATAATCACATTTTATTATAATTTTATACCATCATTATCTATTTTATATGAATAAATATACCACTAATAATTGCTTTTATCTTTAATTGTAGGTTAATGAAGAATAAGAGCCCAAACTCTCATCTCTCAACAAAAAGCCCTTGATTTAATGAAGAAATGAAGCCCATGAAGCCAAAGGAATTCTTTCAAATATTTAATGAAGAAATAATTCAAAGCCCAATGGAAAATCAAGAGAAAATGCCAAGCCCAAAAGTCCAAGCCAAAGCCTAAGACACAAGCCCACAAAGCCAAATACAAGAGTTCTGCGGAGAGCAACCAGAAGAAGGCAGGCATCGATGCCTGCATCGATGCCTGTATTGATGCCTTCATCGATGCCTGTATCGATGCCTGTATCGATGCCTGCATCGATGCCTGTATCGATGCCTACATCAATACCATCGTACAATTTGTTATAGATCTAAGGCTAAAATTTATTGTTTTTGGATAAGATTTTAATCCAATGGCTCTCATTCACTAATGTTTACTATAAATATGGGTAGAGAGTGAGGGGTTAAGGGTGTGAAAAATTTTGTAACTCCATTTGGAGAGAAGGGCTACTCTTAATTGAGAAGGCCTTCCAAAAATTATAACTTTAGTTGCAATTAATAATAATAATTTTTCTCCACTTTAAATTTGTTCTTTCTCCTCTTTGTTAAATGATGAGGATGGAGATGAAGTGCAATTTGAAGGTTTGTATTTCTTTTCTCTTTTATTTCTTTTTAGTAATTTCTTTATTATTGCTTATTAGTTAGATTTAAATTCATGCTTGTAGTATAGATTTATTTTCTTGTCTTTTTATTTCTTTTTACACTTTAATTTGTAGAGTAGATTTATTTTCTTGCATTTATGTTTTATAATATATTTTGTAGTTTAGATTTTAATTCTTTGTAGTTAGATTTATTTCTTGTTCATAGTTTAGATTTTTATTTTCTTTTTAATTTTGTAATTAGTTCTTTTTCTTCTTGCTTTTATTTCTTAAGATGTGAAATTAATTCTTGTAGGAATCTTAGAATTGTATGATGCTAATCTAATTTCCTTTATATTATGCAAATTATTCTCTTTCACTTAAAATGTTCATGTTTAGGATAATCAACTAGAAAACTAATCGGTAGAAGAAGAATTTGATAATCTATGCTTATCTTAAATGGTTTGATAGATTATGCTTATGAATTCTAGGATTACTATCTTGTTGTTGTTCGTATCATGAATAGTAATTTTAACTTAGATGATAATTTGATAGGTTATACTTTTCTTAAATGGTTTGGTAGTCTATGCTTAATAAATCTAAGTTGAAATATGATAAAAAGAGAATAGTTTGTGTTTTGTAATTGAGACTAGCTAGTGGATTAAATTCTAGATTTCTCATATCTTAAATTAAATCCTCCATCTTAACTTTCTTGAATTTTTTTTTCATTCTTGATTTTATTTCTTGATTTTATTCATTCTTCTTTCTTGCCTTGTGATTTCATTTATTCTTTGATTCTTTCTTCTCTCCTCTAAAATTCAATTTATTGTTATTTGCATATATTCACAACAATCACTCATCACAATCGCACTTATTCTTTAATCCTATTTTTGTCACGCACACAACATAAGAACCTATTCTAATAATCTCTTAAAATCACCTTCCTCGTGGGATAGATAACTTTTTATATTATAACTTGATCAATTGTACACTTGTAATTTTGGTACATAATTATGCCGTATCAGTAGGCTCACCCTTGGGCTTGACTCACTAGAATGAGCCCAAACCACGCGGTCGCCAAATGCACTCGTATCTGTTGGCCACAGACTCGCCTGTATGATCGGCTCGCCCGCACGACTCAAGATCATCCAAATGACTGAAATTTGCCTGTTTACTCGACTCGCCCACTCGAGTCGAAAGTCGAATTCGCCTATGAACTTTAGCCACTACGCTGCATGCAGGGATGGGCCTTCCTACTTCCCACAATGTGAAGGGAAGGAGCACAGTACTTCGAGCCCATCAAGTAGCCACTTACAGTACGAGTGATTGGTCAGACCCATGTAGTCGCCAAGTCCGCCTGTAGGAAGCTCATCTCGCCTGCATGAGTCCAGAGCTGGATCCGCCTGCAAATGACAAGCTGGCTAGACTCACTTGAGTACTTGACAGCCGACATACCACGTACAGGGATGGACCTTCCCACTTCCCAGGACGTGAAGGGAAGGAGCACAGTACTCCGAGCCCATCAAGTAGCTGCTCACAGTACGAGTGATCGGTCAGACCCATGCAGTCACCAAGTCTGCCTGCATGAAGCTCATCTCGCCTGCATGAGTCAAGAGCTGGATCCGCCTGCAAATGGCAAGCTGGCTAGACTCACTTGAGTATTTGACAGCCGACATACCACGTACAGGGATGAGCCTTCCCACTTCCCATGACGTGAAGGGAAGGAGCACAGTACTCCGAGACCATCAAGTAGCCGCTCACAGTACGAGTGATCGGTCAGACCCATGCACTCGCCAAGTCCATCTGCAGGATGCTCATCTCGCCTATATGAGTCAAGACCTGAATCCGCCGACAAACGGCAAGCTGGCCAAACTCACTCGAGTACTGGGCAGCCGCTATCCTATGTACAAGGATGGGCCTTCCCACTCCTACACGATATGATGTGAAGCACAGTGCTCTGAGCCCCTCAGATGGCCGCTCATGGTACGAATAAGCGGCAAGATATCTCCCAATAGTACATGGTCATATCCCATGATTCAAGGAGTGACCGCATCATCTCTCATCTATTTAAGAACCTCTCCTAGCTCTTGAAAAGGGGTACGCTCATAGTTAATTGATTAATTCAATCAGTTAACTGAACCACTAGCTCTCGACTCTCAACTGAGTTGACGACAAGCTCTTTGCATAACCTTTGCACTATAGCATCCTCTCCCAGTTTTGGGCCCTGATCGCCATCGAACTTGGAGACTCGAACTCCATCGACCCGATCTTCTACTGCGCACTGAAGCTCACCAGCAACCTCGGTCGAATCGTCCAAGGGAAGCGGACTCGGTGTGAGAACCGAGCGAAGCATCCTGTAGCTACCAAAAGTCCCCATGTTAAACAAGGAGGGCATTCCCTCCGTTTCTATTGTAATTTTTGATTTATTAGTTTGTAATAAACTGTTCTTATCAATACAAACGAAATCCCTATTTTGGGAGATCAGAAATTCACACCTACAGAAGATGGCGATCACAGTGGGAGAAACTATTTCTTCAACCAAAATGGTGGTAGCTCAGTTCGACGAGGTTGCTGTTGGGATGCACAGTGGGAGAAACTATTTCTTCAACCAAAATGGTGGTAGCTCAGTTCGACGAGGTTGCTGTTGGGATGACTGTGGAGTCCCTAGAAATCGAGTTCGATGGTAGCTCAGTTCGACGAGGTTGCTGTTGGGATGACTGTGGAGTCCCTAGAAATCGAGTTCGACCAAGGCAAGTACGAGGAGTACTTATCTTCTTCCTCATCTAGTGGCGATGCATCCCGCAAACGCCATAGAGTCGTGCGTAGAGGCCAACCTCAAACGGTCAAAGCCTCCACGTCTAGAGACTCTATCTGAGTCACGTTGGGGGAGCCCACTCCCTTCGAATTGATCGAGGCCAAACCAGAGGTCGAGAGCACAAGACGAAGGACTGCCAGATGGGTCGCTAAACAACCATCGCAGACACCTGCCTAGGAGGAAACGGTTGTTCATTTCGGCACAGACCATGCCGTCGCAATCCGCATGGAAGCTCCTCTCTCCAAAAGAGCTTGCTAGTGGCAACGATAGTCCCTTTCCCGACAGGAGGCCCGAGCCTTCGTCTTACACGACGGCTTGAGTTATTACCCAGTTTTAAAGAATGTAAAACAAAGGGGCAACCCTCCCAACATTAGAAGGCTCTCCAAATCAGGCGAGCCCTCACATGCGAGCGTACTTCGCTCTAATCATAATACCCCTCGTTTCGACGGACTTGGTATTCCTGACCAACTGGACCATTCAGGCACGCCAATCAAAGTGGGCGAAACCGCCCACTCAGGTGGATTTTGCTTTTTAGGTCACATCCCTGATGAGAACAAGCCTACCTGAATAGGCAAACCTTCGAAGGCGGACGAGTCTCACCATAGCCACCCGACGGGTAAGCATAATGAGCGGAAGAGCCTTGACCGCAAAGGCAAAGCGGTAGGCGATATCTCGCATACTCGCCTGCGTGAGCAAGAGTTTGAGTTTCGCCCGCATGCTGGAGTTCATCCAAGCACGAAGACTCTCCTGTCAAGGCGAACTCGCCCAACTCCAACACCTAAACATTCCACCCAGGGTACACCAGGGAGTGCATCTAAAACCCTCTTGTGCGATCACCCGGGCGATCCGTCTGACGTTGGGGGTTGTCGCCAACCTCCCGCAGAAGACCTCCGGAGTTACCTAACTCGCAAATGCACCATACATGAGGTGAATCCTTAGTGCCACTGCGAAAGGCTCATCCAAACGGTACTCGCCAACTGCCAATGTATAGGAAAGGCGAAACCTTCGGTATTTGGGAGGCTTTCTCAACGGCCTTCCCAACCGAGACCTTCTCGTCGAAGGTGTCGTCACCAAAGAGGACGCGTCGCCGATGATCTAAAGTTCCCATCTGCTATAATCAACATAACAGATAGGGGTAAGGTGGTACTTTCTGATTCCCCAGATTCGGACTCCGTCCTGGGGCCTAATCCTCGGCTTGTTCAACATAGACAAGGCGACATATACTAGCGTACTCGTAGTCATACAGGGGCAAGCATTGGGTTTGGTTACTCCAGCTTAGCACCTCCCTCCGATGGCGAAGACGAGGTTTACTCAGCGGCAGCCATGTCCCAAACATCGCACTCAAGTTAGGACGCATTAGCAAGGGTACACAGGCGACCATCGACTCCCTAAGGGAGATGTTGGAGCAACTTCTGAACAAGAAGAAAAAGAAGAAAAGAACCCCACACACCTTACCGCAGCAGGCAGGGAATAAGGAATGGGTACCTCCCCATCGTCCGGCGACTAAAATGGAGGATAATATCGGTCCACAATCCGATCACTCTTCCAAGACATCGCTAGGGACGTCACATACTGGGGGTAATGCCCGCGACAAGAGGTTCAATGAGTTCCAAAGCCAACTCAATGCTTTGAAACTCTAGCAAAACATGAATAAGCTGGGGGTGATCCGACCTTATCCTGTCCAGTGGGATATAGTCCCATACCCATCGAAGTTCAAGCCGATTAGTTTGGTACAGTTTGACGGCAAGGGCTCGCCCTCGCAATACATTTATTACTTTATGGTGCAAACTGGTTTCCTTAAGGGGAACGACGCCATCCTCACCCGGTTGTTCATCGGTACCCTCAAAGGGGTGGCCTTTGAATGGTTCTGCAAGCTGGAGCCTGGCTCTATCACATCTTGGGCCGACGCAGAATAGCTCTTCTTGGCCCGCTTCTTCGACGATAACACGGAGGTGTTGATGGACACCCTCCTCGCCGAGAAGCAGCGAAAGTCGTAATCGGTCAACGATTTCGTAAAGAGATTCAGGAATCGATCAGTTCACTATCGAGACCAGGTCTCCGAGTCTACATTGATCAAAATATGCCGCAATAATCTCTTAATCCACATTATGTCCAAGGTCGGCGCGGTGGAAACCCGAACCTGGAAGGAACTTGTTCACCAGGGTGAGCAAGTGGAGAACACGATCAAAAGGCTAGAAGCTGAGGAGCCACATCCCAAGAAGGGAGTCGTAGAGCCAACTGCGCCAAAGAATCCTCCTCGAACAAGAGAAAAAGAGACCATGACCATCGATTCCGCCCCGGCACCTAAAACGGCTCAAAGACCGAAGCCCCGGCAATTCGAGCAACGTCCCCCACGGTAATATGACTTCAAGGAAGACCAAGTGGTGGCGACATTCGATACTCTACTCAAGAGCAATCGAATTAAATTACCGGAGGTCACAAAGCCTAAAGAGGCAAGCAAAACCAATGACCCGGGTTATTGCGCCTACCACAGATTCCTTGGCCACCACACCTCTAAGTGTTACATACTCAAGGACAAGCTTCAGGCCCTCTACGATGCAGGAGTCCTAAAAAAGGAGAAGATACAAAAGCAGGTGACCACAAATATGTTCACCTTGAGTTTTGGGATAGATCTCCCAGAGGTTCAGGCTCCGACAGGGATAATCCCTATCCCCAAGGCAGTCATGAAAATCACTAATGATCCCTCACAACCAACGAGGAAAAGGATTAGTACCTCAGATTTTGTCGTCAGGACAGGTGATGTGGGTCCATCCGGATCTCCTCAATGACAAGCAATGGACCTTAAAGCCCTCGAAAAAGGTTAAGGGCAAACCTTGTAATGTCATCTCCGCCATCCTGGGTGGAGATAAGACAGCAATGACCGCCCCCACCAACTCCGAGGAGGAAACCGTCGTCCTCACCACAAGGGCAGGGAAGGAATTCGCCAAGGAGTATCCCGTGAGAGCGGAAGACCCGGCAGGGCCTCCCGCGAGGCCCCTCTGGGCATCGATAAACCAAGTTCGAGTAATCAACCTTTCCATTTCAACGTACTCGCGCAGTGAAGAGCATCCCCGTGCGAATTACCATGTATGACCTCCTGCGGTTATCCAGACCCACCCGGGAAGCCCTACAAGTGGCACTGGCCGACTCTGAAGTCTTCGCCACCCACTTCTCGAAGGAAGAAGACACGGAACGGGAATGTGCGATGTGTTGCCAAACCACTGAGAGGTGGGTCCCATGCATCACTTTTACTCCGGAGGACATGCTCATCAAAAGCACCTCTCATGACCGACCACTGTACTTCACGGGGTACGTCGGTTCCTTGAAGGTGGATCGAATTTAAGTTGACCCAGGGTCTGCACTAAGCATCATGCCTCTGAAACTGATCAAACACCTGGTGGTGCCCTCAAAGCGCCTTTCCGTGAAAACCACGACTATCTTCGGCTTCAACGCCATGCGAACCCGACCGCTTGGCAAAATACGCCTGAAGTGCCGGATAAGCGACATGAAGACAAATGTGACCTATTATGTCATCAATGCCCAGCCGTCCTACAATATGCTCTTGGGACGACCGCGGATCCATAGTAACCGGATAGTCCCATCTACCTTACATCAATGCTTAAAGTACGTAGACGACTATAATCGCGTGAAAACAGTAGTAGCCGACAAGCAACCCTTCAAAAGCGTTGAGAACTACTTCACGGAATCTCTACTGTACCAGGAACCCGACGAGCCACTGATCGAGGAATGTGAGAGTGGCAACGAGACGGATAGCGAGCCCGAGTTTGGTGATAGCCTGATCCTGAATGATTTCGAATTAATTGTAATTGGCTACGAAAGTCACAATGTAACCAATGCTGTTCAGGCGGAGAAGATTATCGTGAATGAAAAGTTCAACTTTGCTTATTTGTCATCTTGCTCAACGTCTGAGGATGATACGCCTAACGACCTAATGTCGAAGCTCTATAACGACTGCTCCCTGCACTTTCCTGTATGCTCGTCGTATGTTGTGAAGGCACAGCCGATCAAGTCATCGCAAGCTGTACTCATCGTACCGGCCTGGGATAACTATCAAAAGGATATTATCTTTGGATGAATCGATCACCCCTGGCGCACACTGTGGGATGAATCTGAAGAAGAAGACCCCGCACCTCAGTTTTCACAGTACAGTCAGACCGCGAAGCGCATAATGAGCGACATGGGATACGACCTCACTCGTCTAGAAGGCCTGAGTTACGACCGGGGGTGGAGGATAGTCATCCGACCTGCCTACGTGCCTAAAGGCAAACCCTCAAATTACTTCAACAAGACTCGAAGAGGTTTGGGCTACACCTCTTCCACATCGGAATTGTTCTGCTATTTCAACGAGGACTCCGACGATGCCCATTCGTGGGATTGGTCATCGACAACCTCGATGTGGGATTCAGACGTCAGCACAGGGGACTTGTTCAACAACCTTACAGTCAACATAGTAGCAATTGATCCCGCCGAAATAGCAGAGGACGGACAGGTTCCGCTCTATGATGAGACATGGGACCGCCACGTCAACGTCAGTGGAACAACCGCTTCAAGCAACGTGAACCACCGACCAAGGACGAGATCCTCCAAGTGAACATGGGCGATAAGGCCAATCCCAAGCCCATTTTCATTAGTGGTAGTCTACCTCCTCAGAAGAAAGAAGACCTTATTACCCTCATACGAGAATACATTGATGTCTTTGCATGGAATTACGGGGACATGCCCAGCCTCGATCCACAGGTCGCCATGCATCGCCTCAACATCGGCTCAGACGCCAAACTAGTCAAACAACACCCCGACTGGGTAGCTAATATTATTCTAGTCCTAAAGAAGAATGGTAAGATTCGCATCTGCATCGACTTCAGAGATCTTAATACCGCTTGCCCTAAAGACGAGTTTCCTTTGCCCATCACGGATGTCATCATTGATAACACATACGGGTTTGCGAGGATGTCCTTTATATATGGATTCTCAGGGTACAATCAAATCAAAATGCACCCCGAGGACGAAAAACACACTTCGTTTAGGACTCTAATAGGGGTATACTGCTACACGATCATACCTTTCGGGCTCAAAAACGCAGGTGCAACATACCAACACGCCATGAGCATAATATTTCGAGACCATCTGCGAAAAACGGTCGAATATTATGTGGACGACTTGGTCGTGAAGAGTCTCTGTAAAGATGACCACCTTCAAGACTTGAGGGTGATGTTCGAACTCATGAGGACTCATCAACTCAAGATGAATCCTACAAAGTCATTCTTAGGGATGTCCAGCGGTAAATTCCTTGGTTTCGTGGTCACGATGAAAGGGATTCGAATTGTGTAGGCATCGAAAATTGCCTATAGTTCTCCACAACCGGTTCAGTGTTAACGAGCGACGATGAACGTCACCATCCAATCCACATAAAGCCTAATCGACGTCGACGAACGACTAAAGTGAATCGACGAGTTACATGAGCGGATAGGACTTTGGAATCACGAAGACCCGGACCAATCGGGAAGCCCGGCACTGTTCACAAAAAGGACAACGCCCTCCGTACCTCGACCACTCTAAAGACAATCCAACCATCAGAGCGGATCGAACTCTTCGTCACGCATCCAACGCACCCGGAATCACTCAAATCCGAGTTCGTACGAAGAATCTACGGGGAAATGATCAATTACACCTACGGACGTCTCGGAGTTCCGAAACACCCCCAGGGGTGTCTCAGAAATTCCGAGACACCCCAGGGGTGTCTCGGAATTTCCGAGACACCCTAGGGTGTCTCGGAAAAACCGAGACACCCCAGGGGTGTCTCGGAAAAGCCGAGACACCCCTAGGGGTGTCTCGGAATTTCCGAGACACCCCAAGGGTGTCTCGGAATTTCCGAGACACCCTAGGGGTGTCTCGGATTTTTGGAGACACCCCAAGGGTGTCCCAGATCTGTGCGGACACCCCTGGGGTGTCCTAGATCTGTGCGGACGCCCCCCCTCTTGTTTTCCTATAAATAGGACCCCCTTACCTCATTTGGAAGGATCTGGATTTTTGGAGAGCCTCGGCGAAGCCCTGCTGCAGCAAACACTGATCGAGCACTTCAACCGAGGAGGAGAGGTCTAAATCAGCCTTCATCACCCGTTCTCATCCTTCCTTAGTATTAGCCTTTAGCGTTAATACTAAGAAGAGCTATTACCTCGCTTTAGCCGAGGTATACGCTTAGAACTTCTAGATCTCACGCGGATCGACGAAGTTCTGTCCGATATTTCTGGATTAGAAGTTTCTAGATCTCACGCGGATCGACGAAACTCTGTCCGATTTATCCGGACCGGATCTGATTGCCCCGGTGGTCCACGGATATCAACATCCCCGTCACAGGCCAAAGACCCACGCAAGCGAGACCGCACCAAAACGGGATCTCGTGTTTATTTTCGATAAAGTTGTAATCTTTGTTTTAGTTGCATTCTTGTTGTAACGTTTGAAGTTGTAACAGATTCAAAAGCAATGAAAACACCGACTTTCACCGAAAACAAGCTGGCGACCACAGTGGGAGCCAACGGCATCGCAACCGACGCCGTCGTGACGCAACCGGCCCTCAAGATCCGGGTGAACGAAGAGGTCGAGTACGAGTTCGACCAGCAGAAGTACGAAGAATACCTCTCTTCCTCCTCCTCCAGATCCGCCTCTCCAAGTAGGCGAAAGAAGGCATCCTCCTCCAGAGTCGTTCGTGGGACCCTCGGCTCAAAGACCCAAGATCCCTTAGCCATCGCTGCACTTGCACCACGTGGCGACTCCGCGTTGCCCAACGTGGTCAAGATCGCAGATCTGGGCTCCTCCCCTAAGAAGGTGGCTACTGAAGGCGCTCCAGCTATATCAAAGAGGGCACTCCAAAGGCGGCGTCAACGTCTTGCTCGTCAAATGGCCAAGGCTTTGGAGCCTATGGATGGGGTCCGCTACAGCGAAGATCTCAAAGCGAGACAACGCCAAGAGCAACAAAGGTATATAACCAGCCCCTCCTCTCAAGCAGGAACAAACAAGTGGGTGCGTGTTACAAGGAACCGCTCCACTCTTGAAGAGAGAATCAGGAAGCGCCGTGCACTCCTTGCGCATGCCCGAGCTCTCTTGAAGAAAGCAGAGGAGATGCAAAAAGAAGAGGCGGTCAAGACTCCGCCAAAACTCAAACAGACGTGGGTGCTAAAGGCGAACCCAACGCCTAAGACAAAAGTGAAAGAAGTTGCTGCCCAACCTTCACCAAGGCCAAATCCTGTTCCCCTTACCCCGGCACCTCCGGTAGGGTCAGGTATGAAAACAGACCCTTCAACCTCCAAGGTTCCTGTGAAAGGTCGCCTCGGTCCCTTACCAGGGAATCGAGGTAAAGTACCTATCAAGGAGCGCTTGGGTCCATTGAAAGGTCACCAAGTTTCAAATCAAACTGGGGGTCGAATTAATCCCCCCACGAAAGATGAGAAAGGGAAAGCCCCTATCACCGACCGCATCGGATTGCGAGTCGAAATACAAGAGCCCGTTCAATTTTTATGTTCACAAAAACGTAAACTTGAACGGGCCACTTTTGAGAAAACTAACAAAACATCCCATGCCAAAAGGGAAGCACACTCATCCGAGGATGATGGTGTTTTACCAAGGAGCACATGCCAACACTCTATAGGTTGCTCCAGTTACCAAGCTGATGAGCTGTACTATAGAGCTGGTGGTATGGGGAAATCTCGAAAGAAGTATGTGCAGGACATGGAGTCTCGCTGCCCGTGCGCCAACATAATCAAGGCAGTGCTGTCAGAATGCTCTTGTGCTCAAACCCCAAGGAGAATTTCAGTATTTGACAGAATTTCCACCGGAACGTCTGAAGCTAAGCCTAGGCGTTTCCAGCGAAGAAGAAGGATAGTCAAAGACAGAGAATTCCCGAAGGTCACCATCAACATGGCCAGCAAAGGAGCATCGACAGGGGACAATCCCGAGTCAATCCCGTTGGTACCCTGGTATCTAACTCACCTACAGTCCGGAACCATTACACGAGGGACTTATGGTAGGGTTCGGACGAGATTACCATCAGAAGATGAAGCATCAGATGCCGGCTCCGCAATTGCTTCGGACAACACGGTATCCAGCGAGGGACAACCCCGCGAGGTACTCATGATCAGTGCCGAGCAGATGAACAAAATGCTTGAAGACGCCCTAGCTCGGCAGAAAGAAGCTTTCAAATTCGAGATGGAAATGACCCTACAGCGGATGAGGGAGATGCACGATCAGCAACTCGCAGCTTTGACAACTCATCAAGAGGAGCCCACTCGACCCAATCATCAGAACCAAGAAGAGAATGAACGGGAAGGGAATAATGTCATCATTCCCCCTGTCAACAACGACAACGGAAGTGGTCCGGTAGATGATAATGCCAAAGAAGACCACATTACCTCTCCCCAAAACCACTCGAAAATAGAAACGAGTGAAGACAAAAAGATGAAAGACTTGGAGAGCAAAATCAATGCATTGATGAATGCTCAAGAGGTAAAAAGGTCAGGTATACCGTGTCCATATCCGAGGGAGTGGGAATCAATTCCATATCCGGCAAAGTTCAATCTCATTAACTTTACGCCGTTTGATGGAAAGGGTTCCCCTACCCAACATTTAATCTATTTCAAGTCTCACCTAGGAACAATCTCCGGCAACGAACCCTTGATGGTACGGTCATTCGTTGGCACTCTTCGCGGAGCGGCCTTCGATTGGTATCGTCGCCTCAAGCCGGGGAGCATCGGCAGTTGGGACGACATGGAAGACATGTTCTTGACGAACTTCTTTGATGATGACACTGAGGTCTCGATCAGCACTCTGTTTGAGGAGAAACAGAAAAATGGTGAGACAGTCGAAAACTTTGTGAAAAGGTTTCGAAATAAAGCAATGAATTGCAGAGACCCGGTCAGCGAAGATTTCATCCTCGAGACCTGTCACAACAATCTCACCTTGGATATCCTTGAATCTATGGGAACGGCGCCATCAAAGACCTGGAAGGACCTGAAGGTGCGAGGGGAAAGAGCCGAACGATTCATCAAAAGGAAGAAGGCGGAAAGGGGCCAAATACCAAATAACGCTCCGCAACCGAACTTCACCCCTAGGGGTAAAGGAAAAGCGCATGCGAACGCCGTGAACGCAAATCAAACGTTCGAGGTGCAAGCGCAACCGCAGCAGCAGCAGCAGCAAAAGGCACCTCAACAACCAAGGTGGCAACAACAAACCCCGAGGCCGAAAGCTTCGGAGCCAAAGTTCCCGAAAGTTTATTCATTCAGAGAGGACGAAGTTCCTGGGATCTTCAAATACCTCGTGGAGAATAATAAAATCAAATTGCCTCCAGTTCAGGATCAGGAAGATGCCAAGAGGATTAATGATCCGAAGTACTGTGCATTCCACAGAGCGGTGCACCACCCCACCAAGGTATGCTATGCTCTTAAGGACAAGATCCAGGCTCTCATCGACGTCGGGGTCATCACAATGAAGCAGCCAAAGGAGAAGAAAGTGGGTGCGAATGCAGTCACGATTGGCTTCGGCTCCTTTCCCGTGAGCCAGTTCCAGCTTGAGCCGGTAATAAAAGCAGCAGTGAAGACGGTGAACGATGATCCTCACAAGCAGCGCCAGAAAGGACTCGTGCCACACACAGCCCCTAATGGCGAGATTCTTTGGGTTCATCCAGATCTGATCGGAGACGAACAGTGGACTGGGACCTCTTCCAAGAAGAAATCAAAAGGGAAAGGCAGATCTTGTTATGGGGTGTCCGCTATTCCAGGAAGGGACGATGACAGAATTCCGGCCTTCCCACTTTCTGAAGATGAGCAGGAAACATTCGCCACTCGGAGCGGGAACGAGTACCACTACAAGTACCCGGATGCTTCCGAGCAATTAGGTACCAACACTCCTCCGTCCAAGACGTTGGCAGAACTGGGAATAGCAGCAATTCCCCCGACGCCTATAGCCGCGGAAAGAGTCCAACAGAAGGAGAAAGGAAAAGAGCCTTTACGCCAGGAGACCCAAAACCCGAGGCAGTCTCGATTCAATCATCCGATTGGAAGAGACAAACCGGGGAATGCGAGCTCTCCACCTCATTTCGACATCATGGCGCAATTAGCCAATATCCCGGCTAGGATAACCCTTTACGAGTTATTGCGCCTGTCCAAGGATACAAGGAAAGCATTACAGGAGGCTTACGTCTAACACGCGTTGCCGGTTAGTCTTTGACCGTAAAAAAGGACAAAAGACCACATATTCAACATTGTGGCAGGATGTTATTAATAACACCATAATCCGTGCCTCACACGCACGGGGAATTTTATCCTGAATCCTAAGTAAGGATAAGTCAACACCTAACCCGTGTTGCCGGGTAGCCTATTCCCGTAACAATAGCAAAGCCTATGTATTCAACATCATAGCACAAAGTCTAAGAGAATTCACTCTCTTAGCACAGCGTTACAATCCACATACTAGCCCGACTCAAACGGTAGTCGGTAAAGGCTAATCAAATCCGTTGAAGGCTGAGGATTAGCCAAAAATCCTAAAGACAACGCCTAACACGCGTCGCCGGGTAGTCTATTCCCGTGAGAAAGACGAAGTCTACGTATTCAATATCGTAGCACTAAGAGCGTTAACTCTCTTAGCACAACGTCACGTGCGGAACGGACTTAAACAATCCGCATGCTAGCCCGACTCAAACGGTAGTCGGTAAAGGCTAATCAAACCCGTTAAAGGCTGGGGGTTAGCTAAAAACCCTAAAGTCATTGCCTAACACGCGTCGCCGGGAGCATCCAACAAATTCAGGATAAAATCCACACATGCAGATGAATCAGCTTTTACAGATTGGTCCTGCAAACCCTCCACAAAACTTCAGCCGAATTTTCACAAAAAACCCCCACAAAATTTCAGCCGAATTTTCACAAAACCCCCCAAAAGATTTTGGCCAAAAACTCAGCCGAATTTTCACAAAACCCCCCAAAGATTTTGGCCAAAAAAAAAAACCTCTCTCTTGAAAATTCAGGTGTGAAAAGGGTTATTTCAAACGGGGGGGACCATAAACCTCTCTCTTGAAAATTCAAGTGTGAAAAGGGTTATTTCAAATGGGGGGGACCATAAACCTCTCTCTTGAAAATTCAAGTGTGAAAAGGGTTATTTCAAATGGAGGGGACCGCTAGGGGGGATCTTGAAATTCAAATGAAAGAGGGACTAAAAGACGAAACGGAGGGGACCACTAAGGGGGAGACACCACTAGGTGTCTCGGCAAAACCGAGACACCTCAAGGGTGTCTCGGCTTTGCCGAGACACCTCATGGGTGTCTCGGCAATGCCGAGACACCCCTTTGGTGTCTCGGCCTTGCCGAGGCACCCAAGGGTGTTTTGCCCGAGTTTTGACCCCCGCGCGACAGTTTGATACCACGAATCATTTCTTTTACCCCCCAATGTTTCCACAAAAGTTGATTTTCCCGCGCCGACGGTTGAAAATAGGGGTGAACTTCACACATCAACTTCCAGCGGTTCAAAACCCTAAGGTGGACGCCGGTCAACGCGTAACCTTAGGTCAACGCCGGACAGCGCGTTGCGACAAAAGTCAACACGTGGCAACGAAAGTCAACACGTGACGACAAAAGCCAACCTATGCGGTTCAAAACCCTAAGGTGGACGCCGGTCAACGCGTAACCTTAGGTCAACGCCGGACAGCGCGTTGCGACAAAAGTCAACACGTGACGACGAAAGTCAACACGTGACGACGAAAGTCAACCCACGCGGTTCAAAACCCTAAGGTGAGCGCCGGTCAACGCGTAACCTTAGGTCAACGCCGGACAGCGCGTTGCGACAAAAGTCAACACGTGACGACGAAAGTCAACACGTGACGACGAAAGTCAACCCACGCGGTTCAAAACCCTAAGGTGAGCGCCGGTCAACGCGTAACCTTAGGTCAACGCCGGACAGCGCGTTGCGACAAAAGTCAACACGTGACGACGAAAGTCAACACGTGACGACAAAAGCCAACCTACGCGGTTCAAAACCCTAAGGTGGACGCCGGTCAACGCGTAACCTTAGGTCAACGCCGGACAGCGCGTTGCGACAAAAGTCAACACGTGACGACGAAAGTCAACACGTGACGACAAAAGCCAACCTACGCGGTTCAAAACCCTAAGGTGGACGCCGGTCAACGCGTAACCTTAGGTCAACGCCGGACAGCGCGTTGCGACAAAAGTCAACACGTGACGACGAAAGTCAACACGTGACGACAAAAGCCAACCTACGCGGTTCAAAACCCTAAGGTGGACGCCGGTCAACGCGTAACCTTAGGTCAACGCCGGACAGCGCGTTGCGACAAAAGTCAACACGTGACGACGAAAGTCAACACGTGACGACAAAAGCCAACCTACGCGGTTCAAAACCCTAAGGTGGACGCCGGTCAACGCGTAACCTTAGGTCAACGCCGGACAGCGCGTTGCGACAAAAGTCAACACGTGACGACGAAAGTCAACACGTGACGACAAAAGCCAACCTACGCGGTTCAAAACCCTAAGGTGGACGCCGGTCAACGCGTAACCTTAGGTCAACGCCGGACAGCGCGTTGCGACAAAAGTCAACACGTGACGACGAAAGTCAACACGTGACGACAAAAGCCAACCTACGCGGTTCAAAACCCTAAGGTGGACGCCGGTCAACGCGTAACCTTAGGTCAACGCCGGACAGCGCGTTGCGACAAAAGTCAACACGTGACGACGAAAGTCAACACGTGACGACAAAAGCCAACCTACGCGGTTCAAAACCCTAAGGTGGACGCCGGTCAACGCGTAACCTTAGGTCAACGCCGGACAGCGCGTTGCGACAAAAGTCAACACGTGACGACGAAAGTCAACACGTGACGACAAAAGCCAACCTACGCGGTTCAAAACCCTAAGGTGGACGCCGGTCAACGCGTAACCTTAGGTCAACGCCGGACAGCGCGTTGCGACAAAAGTCAACACGTGACGACGAAAGTCAACACGTGACGACAAAAGCCAACCTACGCGGTTCAAAACCCTAAGGTGGACGCCGGTCAACGCGTAACCTTAGGTCAACGCCGGACAGCGCGTTGCGACAAAAGTCAACACGTGACGACGAAAGTCAACACGTGACGACAAAAGCCAACCTACGCGGTTCAAAACCCTAAGGTGGACGCCGGTCAACGCGTAACCTTAGGTCAACGCCGGACAGCGCGTTGCGACAAAAGTCAACACGTGACGACGAAAGTCAACACGTGACGACAAAAGCCAACCTACGCGGTTCAAAACCCTAAGGTGGACGCCGGTCAACGCGTAACCTTAGGTCAACGCCGGACAGCGCGTTGCGACAAAAGTCAACACGTGACGACGAAAGTCAACACGTGACGACAAAAGCCAACCTACGCGGTTCAAAACCCTAAGGTGGACGCCGGTCAACGCGTAACCTTAGGTCAACGCCGGACAGCGCGTTGCGACAAAAGTCAACACGTGACGACGAAAGTCAACACGTGACGACAAAAGCCAACCTACGCGGTTCAAAACCCTAAGGTGGACGCCGGTCAACGCGTAACCTTAGGTCAACGCCGGACAGCGCGTTGCGACAAAAGTCAACACGTGACGACGAAAGTCAACACGTGACGACAAAAGCCAACCTACGCGGTTCAAAACCCTAAGGTGGACGCCGGTCAACGCGTAACCTTAGGTCAACGCCGGACAGCGCGTTGCGACAAAAGTCAACACGTGACGACGAAAGTCAACACGTGACGACAAAAGCCAACCTACGCGGTTCAAAACCCTAAGGTGGACGCCGGTCAACGCGTAACCTTAGGTCAACGCCGGACAGCGCGTTGCGACAAAAGTCAACACGTGACGACGAAAGTCAACACGTGACGACAAAAGCCAACCTACGCGGTTCAAAACCCTAAGGTGGACGCCGGTCAACGCGTAACCTTAGGTCAACGCCGGACAGCGCGTTGCGACAAAAGTCAACACGTGACGACGAAAGTCAACACGTGACGACAAAAGCCAACCTACGCGGTTCAAAACCCTAAGGTGGACGCCGGTCAACGCGTAACCTTAGGTCAACGCCGGACAGCGCGTTGCGACAAAAGTCAACACGTGACGACGAAAGTCAACACGTGACGACAAAAGCCAACCTACGCGGTTCAAAACCCTAAGGTGGACGCCGGTCAACGCGTAACCTTAGGTCAACGCCGGACAGCGCGTTGCGACAAAAGTCAACACGTGACGACGAAAGTCAACACGTGACGACAAAAGCCAACCTACGCGGTTCAAAACCCTAAGGTGGACGCCGGTCAACGCGTAACCTTAGGTCAACGCCGGACAGCGCGTTGCGACAAAAGTCAACACGTGACGACGAAAGTCAACACGTGACGACATCACCGGAAGAAGCAAAAGTTCCTTCTTGTAGGCAAGCTGAACTGCAGGATAGAGCACTTCCAGTGGCATAGAGTCACCAGATGATACGGGACCACACATTTCTTCAACCAGATGGCGAGATAACCGGCAAGGAGGGTCATCGGACGAATCGGCGCAGTCGCATGGAATAAAAATGATCTGAACTTGGTCCCTGCAGGAAAGCCGCTCTCAGGACTGCTATTGGTATAGGAGCGGGCGTCAGTCTTCTTCAGCAGCTCATTAACCTCTGAAGAAGTCAGCGGTGCCAGTTCACAAATAACTTCACCAGAATGGCTCTCCAGATTCCTGAACAAATATGATGCGAACTGCTTCAGGCTCACATTTGCTTTGGTCCTCTTCGCTAGAGGCTTAGACTGCGCCAAAGCAATGTGATAATGACAAGTGAGGTCCCATAAGGTCTCGTAGCGGTCGGGCATGCGATCCTTCAGCTGACTCAACTCATGGTTGGAGGGAAAGTACTCCTGGTATAGCATCTGTCCCATGGGCAAACCAGAAATCTTGTGCATCTCATGTAGAGCCAAGCCCAACTCTCCGTGCCTGGTCAGAAAAGTGTTGGAATCTGGATTATAAAGCTCGCATAGGGCAAAGAAATGCTTCGCGCTTGTAGGCAAACCATGCATGGTGGCCCAAATGGCTGCATAAAGACCGCAAGCATGTAACTCCTCGCTCCATCGGCTCAAGACATACTTCGTCATACGAGCCCACCAAAACCTGTCCAAAGAATGGACCCAACCATAGAATCTGTGGCGCGGTGCAGGCATCTCCCGTCCTAAGATAGCGAGGCGATTCCTCAAAGTAGAAGCAGTGGCGAGGAACTCGTTACGAGGCGGAGTATCTAGCCCCAGTACTCCAGGATGTAGTCCAACAATGTGATCTCGACTCGAACCAGGAACTGCCTGATGAGTAATATAGCCGCAGTGAACGCTCTCATGTTCCTTTGTCAAACTCCACGACATCTCCCGCTTCACAGCTTGGCGCCTGAGCTCAGTCAAAGAACGGTGTCGAGGAATCTTCGGCAAATACATATAACGACTGCCAGTCTGGTAAAGCCACTGCTCAGCCTCAATAAATACTGCATCGGGATCCCTGGTAGAGTCTCCAAACAAGAAGTCAGTCTTCCTAAGAGACTGAACGGAACTGGCATCCTGCACGAGAGGCGCATCTGTGATCAGCTGGCGAAGAGCTTGATGGCCACCTTCCCTCACCACTTGGACAACTTCCAACGACGTGCCCGGAGCAAACTGGGAGGTGAACGGAATGGGCGAAAAGTCATCAGATGTGGAATAATACTCATCACGACGTCCATTCACCGCATGCGATGAAAAAGCTCCGGAAGGATATTCCACTGAAAACAAGCAGTTAAGTGTTTGTTAATTTCAGATATAAAAGGAAATTGAATTCATCTTACAAATTGGTAAGATAGAGTCATTGCCTTATAAAGGGCGAGACGATTTGGCCACATTGCGCATTTATAAGATAGGGTATATCGACAATATATCCCTGCCTTATAAAGCACAATGCAGCGTCAAAACGCCCCCTTTATTATGAGATGTGGTTTTGACCAAGCAAAACCCATCTTTAAAGCGTCGATCCTCACCAAGGAGAATCAAGGCTTTTCCCGATCGCCTCACCAAGGAGAGCAAAATAGGGTAAAAGGACTAAATTGCAAAATTCTCAGAAGAAGAGGGTTAATTTGCAAAATTTCCATAAAGCGTCGATCCTCACCAAGGAGAACCAAGGCCTTTCCCGGTTGCCTCACCAAGGAGAACAACGGGGGGTAAAATGGACTAATTTGCAAATATCCAGAAAAAAGAGGACTAATTTGTAAATTTTCGAAAAAGGTCAAAAAATTGCTCACCAGCATATGAGGGAGGCGCGCCATCAACCGATGCAGCAGGAAAACGACCTCTCGATACTCGCGACATAATGGCCTACAGAAAAAGAATTCAAGAGGTCAGATCTAGAAATAAAAATCACTTTTTTATCCCCTAAAAAGGCGAGCTTGAGGCATCAAATCACTCCCTCAACCCTTATATGCGATCCCGCTATTCCATACACTAGATCAAACATGAAATAGATCAAGATTATGGAGATATACCTGAGGGGAAGCTCGAGGATCCGACAAAAATTAGATCTTGGAAGTGCTCGAACCACGCGCTCGAGGGGCTCGAAGGAAAGTCTAAATATGGAAGTTTCGAGGGATTTCTCAGTCAAGGATCAAAAGGAAGGATGAATCTAAGACGAAGATCGAGTTTTGAGGGAGAACGGAGGCTCGAGGGAAGAGAAATTCAAAAAGGAGGCAAAAAGGGGGGGGCCGGCCCTAGGGTAAAGAAAAAAGAAAAGAAAAAGACCCCCTTTATATAAGGTGGACCGGGTTGAACCAAACCGAACCGAACCGGACCGGACCCAGTTCGAACCAAAATCCAAATTGAAGCCGAACCGAGCATCGAAACGACTTCAAATCGAGCGACGGTTCAGTCCATCATTCACTCACCCCTCTCCCATTTGTTCGGAGGAGTTGGAGGATTTTTTGAGCCGATTTACTGCCTTTTTTGGCTCATTTTAAGCCGGTTCAGCTCATTTAGGCACAAAAACACTCCGAAAAGTATACGAGTATAAACTGCTTCTTAATACTCCAATAAGGTATATGAGTATAAACTATTCCCTATTTTTGGTTTGAGAAGTTCCTGGAGAATATTGTTTATAAATATTCTTAAGGATAACTCAACCACACTACGCCGGACAACGCGTTGTGCATAAAGACTCGACGCCACAATCAATGGTCAGCTCAAAGGAATCGACTTCAAGTTCAGAAAATTCCGACAAACGGTCAGACAATAAATGCAGCACCGGAACTCTTACAGACTTTCGACAAAGCACCGAAAAGCCTGGAGAATTGAAGGAGTCAAGAACAGAAGCCATTCCGAGGTCCCGTTATACCGACTGAAGGTAGGGACAATCATATCCAAAGTATCCCAGACTCTTCTATAAAAGAACGAGACTGAAATACTTTGGAGGGGGTATCTGTAGGCATATAAAATTGCTTATAGGTCCCCTAGCATAGCTCGGCACAAACCGACGAACCAACGAGGCGACGAGATCGACGAATCGCACAGAAGCGACGGAATGCATCCACCCGCGTGCAGAATCAAGCTAATGAGTTGAGGAATCAACGAGCCATCCAACCAAGGGGAAACTCGGACGAATCACCACCGAATAGCCTGGAAGATTGAAGGAATCAAGAACGGAGATCATTCCAAGGTCCCGTTACACCGACTGAAGGTGGGGACAATCATGTCCAAAGTATTCCAGACTCTTCTATAAGAGAACGAGACTGAAATACTTTGGAGGGGGTATCTGTAGGCATATAAAACTGCTTATAGGTCCCTTAGCACAGCTCGGCACAAACCGACGAACCAACGAGGCGACGAGATCGACAAATCGCACGCGAACAACGGAATGAATCCATACACGTTCGGAATCAAGCCAAGTGTTAAAGAATCAACGAGTCATCCAACCGGGAACAGACTCGGATGAATCACGATCGAATCAAGATCAGTTTCGGACTCGAACTCAGAAGTGGATTTACTGCCAAATCAGGAATCAGACTTACTGCCAAATCAGATCAACGAATCAAGTCTGGATAAATCAACCACAGAACCGAATCACG
>NC_033799.1:54744616-54804106 GCF_001876935.1 Asparagus officinalis | reverse complement strand
TTTGTAACGCATAAAGTTGTTAACTGAGATAGCAATGATATCAACAACGAAGAAAGCTATAATTTTTCCAGCGAACACCTGGCTTCTTTTTATTAACCAATACCTCGTCGTAATGACATGAGAAACAAGGAAAACATTTGAAGAATTCCCAACCCTTATGGACTTGAAGCTCATTCTTAGCATCAGTAAAGTTCTTCGCAAACCATATGCTCTCCTCTAATGACTTCAAGAGAGGCACTGAAGTGTCTGCGAAGCCCGATGCTGAGATCAACTCGGGCCGCTGAAGGACGAGCCATGCCATCAGGTATGTATAAGGGAACTCAACCTTCACATCAATGGTTCAGATCCCATATGTGTAAAGCTGTCGACCATATATCTATGCCTACAATGAATACCGGCAAGCATCACTGGAAGTAGAGAAAGGTCCTTCCCATGAGCAAGCTGAACAACCAGGAATAGAACCTCAATCAGCAAAGCGTCGGAAAACTGATACGGAACGACACACTTCTTCAACCAAATGGTGAGATACCCTGCCAAGAGAGTCATAGGCCGGATACGCTTCTGCGCATGCTACAAAAAGGATAGAAACATGGTCCCTACCAGAAAAGGACCCTCGATAGCTGAAGAAGTAAATGATTGCGTGCCAATCAATGCAATAAAGTCATTAATCACTGAAGGAGTCAAAAGGGCTAACTCACGAATGACTTCACCAGAACTACTCTCCAAGTGCTGAAACAAATAATCGGCAAACTGCTTCAAGCTTATTTGTGTCCTCTTCTTTGCTAGTGAACCTACGCTGATCAAGGCGGTGTGGTAATGACAGGTAAGATCCTAGAACGTGTCGTATATCCCAAAACATGTTGTATATGTCGGAAGAGGCCCTCTTCAACTGTCTCAGCTGCCAATTCGAAGGAAAATACTCTTGATATAGGTGATCACCCATCGGTAGGCTGAAAACCTTCTGCATCTCATGAACAGTCTCCATTGCGGGTCAGAAAAGTGTTGGTATCAGGATTGTAAAGCTCCAACAATGCCTGAAAATGGTGTTTGCTAATCTGTAAGCTGTACATGGTGGCGCGTACTAGAGCATACAATCCACTACGCTTTAGTTCGTGCTCCTAGTGCCCAAGGACATATCCTGTCATGCGAGTCCACCACTTCCTAGGCAGCGAGTGAACCCAACCATAGCACCTGAAGTCTCTCATGGGGAGTTTCCTCCTAAGTCTGGCAAGATGATTCCTCACTGTGCTGGCGGCTATCGACACTTCATCTCACGGTACCGTATCAAGCCCTAAAATTCCTGGTTGAAGACCATGAATATAGTTATACCCATCTGACTTTGGAGTCCTGTGATGGGTAATGAAGCCACAATGAACCCACTCATGATCATCTGTAAGATGCCAAGGCATCTCTTGTCCTACGGCTTGCTTCTCCAAGTGTGCAAACGAGTACTAGCAAGGAATGGAAGGGATATATAGGGGACTTCCTTCATCATCATTCAGCTAATCCTCATCATCAAGGGTCAACATATCCAGATCCTCGACATGATCAACAAACAAATAATCCGGCTTCTTCAGAGCTTGTGTGGAGCTAGGATCTTCAGTAAGTGGAGCATCTATGATCTACTGGTGCAATGTACGATGAGCCCCACTTTGTACCAGTCGATGAACCTCCTTAGGCCTATATGGAGAAAACTAAGGAGTCAAGCTAATAAGCGGTCCTATAATATTAGCAGCGAAGGTCTCTCCGCTATTACTACTCGTCGCGTGAAGTGGGAAGCTACACATCGGGAACTCAACTAAAACAAATAATACACAATCAGAAAGATTATTTCTAAGATAAAACGAGGAGTTGAACTCACCTGGCAAATTAGCCAGATAGGATCACTGTTTGGTCATATCGGCGAGACGATTTCAACTATTTTACATAAGAGGGACAATGTACATTGTTGCGCAAGTAACATGACAATATACCCCACCCTACAGGGTACAATACAGCATGAAATCACCCCATATGCCTAAAAACATATATTAGCCAAGCAACACAAGCCTCTCAAAGCTTCAATCCCTGCGAAGGAGGATATCAACTCTTCCCGATTGACTCACCAAGGAGACAAATGAGGGTGCAACATAACCTAAAATCGTCCTAAATGCCTGAAGACGTGTATTGACAAAGCAACAAATGCCTCTCAAAGCTTCAATCCTCGCGAAGGAAGATATCAACTCTTCCCGATTAACTCGCCAAGGAGACAAACGAGGGTGCAACATAACCTAAAATCGTCCTGAATGCTTGAAAACGTGAATTTGCCAAGCAACACATGCCTCTCAAAGCTTTAATCCCCGCGAAGGAGAATATCAGCTCTTCCCAATTGACTAGCAAAGGAGACAAATGAGGGTGCAATACGCAGAATACCAAAAGTTATGAAGGCTCACCCCCGTATGAAGAAACTACAGGAGCCTCCTTCTCATTATGTTGAGAAATGGAGCGACTCCTATAAAAGCACGATCATCGTGGAGACATGGCTAACCTGCAATAAAAATCAACGAATCAGGTACAATCTCAAATTTAAGAACCCGAAATTAAAAAGGGAAATTATGAACTTTAACTAAAAAATCCAACAAATAAAATGAGAGTTTATGGTTAAAGTCTAATTAAACCGACGGGATCCATACATGCCAACAATGGGTTCAATTTGCATCCAATACCCTCATGATCAACTATTGGTCAAAAGGCCCACGAAGGAGGATATCTGCTCTTCCCGATTGACTCGCCAAGGAGACAAACGAGGGTGCAATACACAAAATACTAAAAGTTATGAAGGCTCACCCCCATGTGAAGAAACTACAGGAGCCTCCTTCTCATCATGTTGAGAAATGGAGCGACTCCTATGGAAGCGCGATCGTCGTGAAGGCAAGGCTAACCTGCAATGAAAATTAACGAATCAGGTACAATCTCAAATTCAAGAACCCGAAATTAAAAAAGGTAAATTATGAACTTTAACTAAAAATCCTACAAATAAAATAGGATTTTACAGTTAAAGTCTAATTAAACCTACGGGATCCATACATGCCAACAACGGGTTCAAATTGCGTTCAGGACCCTCATGATCAATTTTGGGCGAAATACCCAAAATACCCCTCATGCTCAAGGCTCAATGCTAGCCATGAGTACATTCAAAATTCGGTCATGTTTGAAGGGGAAAAACCTATCACCCTCAACACCAAAATATTAGCCACTTTTGCATATAACCTCCTCAAGAGATTTTGGCTGATTTTGCATATAACCCCTCACAAAACTTCAGCCATGGGTATGCAACCCAAGCCCCCAAATTTCGGCCTCTTTTGCACATAACCCCTTCCAAAATTTCGGCCATAAGCCCACATCCAACCTCCTCAAATTTGTGGCCATTGGTATGCAACCCAAACCCCCAAAATTTTGGCCAATTTTGCAACAAACCCCCTCAAAATTTTGGCCATGTTATTAAGCTTCTCAAACACAAGCTTCAAACTTCATATTCGTGCCAAAAAGACCACCAAATTTTGGCCATAATTCATGAACTAACCTTTAAGTTTCAATTTTTCCAATTTATGAGATCAAAAAGCCCTAATCTTGGCCTACAAATTCATGAATCAAAACCAAATAAATGCACAAGAGTTATGGAGAGGAGCTTACCCAAATTAAAGCTTAATAACCCAACTCAAAGAAGCTTGAGAACCCAACAAATCAAACAAATCCAAGCTCTAGATTTTGAGAAGGAGGGCTTGGCCAAATTTATGATAAATTTTTGAGGGCTTGAGGGGTTTTAAAGTGAAGGGTTTAAGGGGTTTTAGAATCTTTAAAGAGGGAAAACTATTGGTTATGAAGAGTTTTAAAAAGAAAGAAGTTCAGGAAGAAGATGAGAATAAGAGGAAGTTCAAATTTTGGTTTTGGATAAAAGGGGGGAACACAAAAGAGTTATTGTAAAAACCCTCTCTTTTCTCTCTCCTAAGTCGACCCTCTCTCTCCTCTATTTTCTCTCTCCTCTCTCTCATATTCACTTTCTCTCTTCTTTATCATATTTCTCTCTCATGAACCCTCTCTCTCTTGCTTGGCCGAGACTGTCTCGGCCAAGTTGAGACTGTCCCGAGCCTAAGAGACTGTCCCGAGCCCAAAATGGGGTCCCACACATTTAAAATATTGTATTTGGTCTGTATTCGCGCGTTATTAGCTATTGCACTGTATTTGAAGCTCGTATTTCACACTCCAATGAGTATACCAGTCTAAACTGCATCTCCTTGAACCTCTAACGGATACACGAGGTTAAACTGATTCCCAAAACTCCTAGGAGTATATGAGTATAAACTAGTCCTCCTCGTTCCAACGCCTTAAGATCCTAAACTATGTAGACTCTAGTCAATCTACGAGTATAAACTGTGTTTATGCCGGTCAACACGTAGCTGTGGGTCAACACCGGTCAACACGTTGTGATGAAAGTCAATGCATAGCTGTGAGTCGACACCGGTCAACACGTTGTAATGAAAGTCAACACCGGTCAATGTGTTGTAATGAAGGTCAATACCGGTCAATGCATTGCAACAAAATTCAATGTTGGTCAACGTGTTGCAATGAAAGTCACTGTCGGTCAACGTATTACAATGAAGGTCAACACCGATCAGCGCGTAGCCGTGAGTCAACGTCGGTCAATGCGTTTGTGATGAAAGTCAATGCCGGTCAATGTGTAGCCATAGGTCAATGCCGGTCAATGTGTAGCCATAGGTCAATGCCGGACAACGCGTTACAATCAAAGTTAACACTAGTCAACACATACTCAACGCGTTGTCAATTCTCACCAAAACAAGGCTCAGATCAACTTTGATACCAAGGATAATCCCCGGGAGTTCAATCGTAATTCAGATACGAATCCCCGATGAAGATAGTCAGTTCAACGTTGACTCAATGACACAAGCTAAAATCAGAAATCAACATACCAGTTTCAATTCAAGACTTCGACAACGGTCAGACGATAAACGCAGCACTGGAAGAATTTTAGCTATTCGACAAAATACTAAGTAGACTAAAAATTGTAGAAGTCAAGAACTGAAGCTAATTACAGGTCCTTTTACACCAACTAAAGGTTGAACCTATCATATCCAAAGTATTTCAGGCTCTTCTATAAAAGAAACTAGACTAAAACACTTTGGAGGGGATATCTGTAGGCGTTAGAAATTACCTACGGGTTCCCGTACGCAGTTCAAGACAAAGAGAAAATGTTAAATATCATTATCTAAGTTGAAGAGGATTATTTGGCATCAATAAGTGAATGAAGCGAGTTAACGAAGCATACGAATCAACAGGACGGCAGAATAGCAAAGAAACGATCCAATCAGGGAATTACGTTTAACTCGGGAAAGACGAGGCGCCATTTGTGTCTCGTCCGCTTCACATATGATTCACCCATAGAAGATTGTGGATCTTTTCACTGGATTTCTGATGCACTTCAAATCACATCATTCTGAAACCGGATCGGAAAATTACGACAAAAATAGTCAAAAAGGGGAAAACGGCGTCTTGGCCAAGGCCGAGATAGTCTCGACATGGCTGAGTTAGTCTCGACCAAGGCCAAAACAAATTTTTGTCTTAGCCAGGGCTGAGATAGTCTTAGCCTGGACGATACAGTCTTAGTATGGCCAGGACAGTCTCGGCATGGCCAGGACTGTCCCGGCCCTGATAAGGCTATATCAGGCCTATTTTTGCTGTCTTTTCATCGTTTCTTCAATGTTAACTACCTCGATTCTGATCCAAAGCCTCTCCAACTGATTTAGAGTTATCTTTGAATGTAGTTTTAAGTGATTACAACTGAGGATAAGATAAAATCGTTCGTTCTTATTTGAAAACCGAGCTTCTGAAGCCTATAAATATAGCCCTAGGGCCTTTATTCACAGAAATCCTAGAATTCTCAAGGCTCGGCGAAGCCCTGTCAAATTGAAGAATGAAGAGCATGAATTTTATAGAGGAGGAAGTGATCTTGGTGAGTTCTTCAGCATAAGGAGGGGAAGAGTTCGAGAGATCTGTATCCGTTCATTCATTTCCATGAGATCGTACCTAACTACGATCCTCGAGAAGAGTGATTATCTCACTTTGCCGAGATAGTTACTTTAGTTTCTTGTCTCCTTTGCAAGGCAACAGAATCTTTATATTGGATCTGATCAGTCGGTGGTCCACAGATAAACCTCGGCACAGGCCAAGATCCCATCAAACAGAAGGTGATAAACGTTCGTTGTGTGTGTTTTCAGAAAGTTATAATTTTTTATTTTTATTTGCTGAGATCATTGTAATGACTGAAGTTATGATGAGTCCATTAATGAAAGAACCAACTTTCTACCAAAACAGTAAGGAACTTGATAGGGTATGGTCGGGTAATTCTAACCTTCTCCAGCTCGGTCCTTTGCAAAGCATTGAGTTGATTTTGGATGTCTTCAAGAGCCTTTGTTTTTTGTCTTGGCTTAGAAGGAGTCGATGATTCTAATATGAATGAGTAAAGTAGGCATCTTCTTGATGCATTTGCTCTCTCTCTCTCTCTCTCTCTCTCTCTCTCTCTCTTCTCTCTCTCTCTCTCTCTCTCTCTCTCTCTCTCTCTCTCTCTCTCTCTCTCTCTCTCTCTCTAAAAAAGTCAATAATTGGTCTTTTGGGTTCTGAAAAACTCGGACGAAGCTGAGAAGGTGTCATGAGCTAACCAAACATCTTTTCCAATTGTTTTAATCGATCTTCTAAAGCTTTTATTTGGGCTTTCATTTATCGAAGAAGATCTTCTCATTCCATCATATTTGCAATCCATCTGTTGCTCTTTGCTCGAGCTTGGAGTCATATTTAACGCTATGGTAGAATTAGCATTACTGGTAGTAGACTGATTGCATTGAGGCGAAGCTCGTGGCGTATGCACTAGGAGGAGGGAGTAGTCAGAGGGGATTGAGGCCCCTTGTCTCGACGTCATATGTCGATATACACCATTAGTTTCTAGTAATATGTTTTTGATGCTAGGAGAGTATCTAGGATCAGAACAATTATCACTATCTTATTCTTCATCCTTAGAGACGACACTAGTCATATTGACTATGAGCTCTAGGAGACTATTTTTTCCCTTTCGGGTATATCATCATATTTTTGTCCCTAGCCTCTAAAGACTTTGGGTTTTTACTAAGATGTTTAAAAACTAATTCTTTTTCAGGAATATATTTGCATTGGCAATTCTTTAGAACCGCCATGATAACTTCTCTCAGAGTCATGCAATGTTGACATTGTCGTGACATTTTCAGAGATAGGAACTCTCTCAAATCAATAAAAATTTCCAAGTTGAATTGAGTCAACTTCACCACTTTGGGCCTTGGCATACAAACATCGCATGTGATGACATTGGCCTGACCTTCGCTTAGCAGGTTCAGACAAATCACATTGGTAGTGTTATTCACTTATGGGGATTTGGATAAGTGGTTACCCCATTCTTTGCTCCTATCAAGGAAGCATAGTGAGCATCACAAGATGCTCAGAAATGAGCCTCCACAGAGTTGTGGACTGATGTCCAAAGTTAGAAGATGTGAGAACATCTTAACCTTCGCTTGTAATAAGCAATGATTTTTCTTCACTTTGGGAAAAGTTCATTTGGCTTCCACTGAAACACAAACTGTCATTGGCGAAGTTCGCCTTGACACATGTAAGGGTCGAATTTGACCCTATTTTCACACTATGGCGAACCTTGTGGTAGCTCCTAATAGTATCCGTTGATGATTGGCTAGAGAAAATGAATTTAATAATCTTCGCTTGGTCAAATTCAATGACCAATGATTTAGCAAAAGACCCAAGGGTATTGGTTTCGAACTGTGATGCAATTTTCTTATCGGAGGAGAAAGAAGCTATCAACAGAGCCACTATCCTGTTTCGAGTCTTTTGAGTTATAATTGACTCAAATTACAATTCATAATTATAATTGAAATGAGAAAAATTTATTTAAGCTGGGTTCTTTTCTGTGTGCCGATGGAGCTTCAATCTTGTACTCCGTTAACGGCTCAACTACGATAATAGCTCTTTTGTTATTGGTCTTTGATTTTGTTGCTTGGAAGATAACTCAGACTTTTCTTGGAACTAAATATCAGAGAGAGAAAGAGAGACAAAATGCTAATTCTACATGTGTGTGTGTATGGGGTGTTCAATCCCTTTTAATGAACAATCTCTTTCTCCTCTTATACGCTAAGAGGGAGAGAGAGAGAGAGAGAGAGAGAGAGTTAATGACCTCTTCATCAGTGGAATAAATAGCCATTAATTATAGAAGATCATGGGAGAGTGGTTATTCCATTGAAAATAGCCCTTAAATGTTAAATTGGTGAAGTTGGTTGATTAATTAGTTGGTGAAGTTTGCTCAAAGTGTTAGGTCGAGATTCACTTGGACATGGGTGGGCCATCACTTCCGAATCATAGGTGACGTGGCTCATGTGGGTAGCTATAGGCGAAGCTAGCTGACACCAAATGGTGAACTTCATATAACTCAACTTGTAGGTAATTTTTGACTTATTTGGATTGAGTCGAAGTGAGTCATATGGCAACATTCGCGTGCTTATTTGAGTGAGCTTCGATATAGCCTATTGTAGGCCTAACTTTGGGCCCATTTAAAGTATTAAGCCCGTGGGCATTCACTTCTTGCATCCAAGCTGAACATTAGCCTGGATAGAATATAATTTAATCGTCTACATAGATTTCTCAAGTTACATCATATAAATAGTGTCTCTAAATCTTCAAAGTAAAGATCGTGGCGGCAAGCTCCAAATCACGAGGTGGATGGTTCTTCTCATATGGTCTTAATTGTCTAGAGGTACATGCTACCACCTTATCATTCAACATCGAAAACACAACCTAGACCTTGGGAAGATGCACCACTATATATCATAAACTTATCTGAATTCATAGGGATAGTGAGAATGGGAGCGGTTACCAACCGTTTCTTCAACTCTTATAAAAGCTCATTGTATTTCTCACTCCAAATGAACTTGGCATTCTTACGAGTCAAATAATTCAAAGGGGCTGTTAACTGAGAAAAAACCTTAACAAATCTTCGATAATATCTGACTAATCCTAGAAACTCCCAATCTTCGTCACTGAGGTGGGATGTGGCCAGTTCACAATAGCTTCAACCTTCACTAGGTGTACTGATATCCCATCTTTGGTGATCACATGCCCTAAAAACATCACCTTCTATAACCAAAATTCATATTTCTTAAACTTTGCATACAAGTGCTTCTCTCTCAAGGTCTGCAACATAATTTTATACATCCAAGGTGCCCCCCAGTAGATGTTGGCGGTGCTCTTTTCTCAAACCAGAACAACTCTGAACGTTAGGGAAGATAGGGGAAAAAACAACCTGAGCAAACCGAACAAAGGGACTTTACTTATCCAAATTGACTGTTAGCGGATTAAGCTAAGCCTATCATGAACAGCATCATTGCTTGATCAACAAGGAGGAGCATCTCTGGTTATGGGTAAAGGATCAATCGCTTTGACTTTGTCTTCCAAAATACATCATTGGTTGGGTTTGAGAGCCGTGTGATGGGTGACTAACCAACATGGTTAGGAAAGCACTTGTATGTAGTCCTCACCGCAAGAAAGGAGCCACTTTTCCCACAACTATGTCACCATTGACTCTATTTATTCTTATAGTAAATCAGTATATCAAGATATCAATTTCAGATCTTATATTTAGTTCAATACGTCCACCTGTGATACTTACCTTTGGCTTTGGTCTTGGTAGGTGTATTATTCTGCATTTTATCAAAAGGACATCCAATCATTTCTTTCTTCCTTATCGAACACTTCTACGAAAATGATGTGACAAATCAAGACTCAGAATGGAGAAGGGCTAGTGGTGTGCATTTAGGAAAGTCGGGCCAATTACATGTCTTCATTCAAGCGATGGTACAGAGAGAGAATGAAAAGAAGTGAGAAACTAGGGGTAGGGAAAAGAGTCGAGTTTATAAGGTTCGACCACTAGGAGAAGCAAAATGAAAATAGGATTTGGCTAAAAATGATGAAACGCTATAGATAACATGACCAATCACCATCAAGAAAGAAGAATTTCTCTAAATCACTTTAGGTCAGCAGGGCCTTTAAGCATCTGAAATACCCCATGATTATAAATGACATAGTGCTGTTAATAGAAAATGACGACTCCTTTAGAAAAATAAAGTTATTCAAGTTCTTTCTATGAAAGAAGTTCCCGCTCTAATTCCTTGATGAGTCATATACTAAAAAGGACCCTACCCACTGTGCGCCCCACATTGAATTATTTGGTCATGCAATACTTTTTGAATAAAAAGATCAAAATCCATTTTGACCCTTCATAGTTCTCAATCATTTCGTAGCATCGGGCATGGCTGAACCATCTACATTGGGAGGAGTGAAGTAAAGAGGCTTAGATAAGAGAGTATGCTCTTGCATTAGTTTTTTTATAGAAAGCTTGACCTGCCAGAAAAAGTGTTTGACCCAAGCCGAAAAGAGGTTGATCCACTTATTCTCTTAGTGAATGATCTTTGATTTACAGGAACAAGAAACCTCTTTCCTTTCTTCGGTGCTACCTTTTTCTTTCCAAGGGATGGGGTTAGTATAGTAACCATTTTTTTTAGTATGCCGGGAACAATATTTAGGTCAATTAGGGATCAAATGTTTGAACCCCATGCTTAAGGATAAGGTAATAGAATTGATAAAGAAATTAGATGGGATAGGAGAATTTATGAAGGGAATAGACATGATGATAGAGATCATAGTGAGAAACAGAAGAATTCCATGTAGGTACACCTCTTATTTGAATGAAGTAGAAATTTTTGATCTTTTTATCTAATAGAACAAACACTGATACCTTAATTGAGTCGGTAAATATAAAATCTATTTATTAAAGTGCTTTCCTGATTGCTCAGACAATTATTTTCAACCGAGGAACAATCAGATCTCATTTTGTTCCATTTTTACTAAATTAGTGAAGGATGTTCCTTTAATAATGCCAAAAGGGATGGAGGAGATATGTATTCACTACTCATGTATGGAAATAGCTAGAACTGAATGCAAAAACTATGAAAAAACATCTTGTAATGTATCTAACCACAAAATCAATTGTGCTCTTGTGGAAGTTTCCAATCGTTATAGAATTTTAGGTGTCAAAGTGCAGATCTCATATAGTCAAAATAAGAATGGATGTGCTATGTCCAAAATGTACAAAATATAGTAAATATAATAAAGACAGTAGTAAGGTTGCAAATCGGTTGGTATGCAACTTGATTTCAGAAAATAGCACACCAAAAGTTGTAGAGTTGGAAGCCTTTCATATCGGGCCATTGAAGTAGTGCGTCATGCTATAATCAAACAATTTCATCATGCTATCAGCAAACAATTCTGAATAAATGATAAGATATGGGTAAAAGTTCTAGCAGATTTTATTATTACGGGGAAACCTGCAGAAAATTAGAATGGGAAGAGGAAAAGGAAATCCTATAGGTTGGATTGCTTGTGTGTCCACGAGACAAATCCCATTTGAGGTGGATTCTGTAAGTTTTTCAAATCCTCAACATACCGCTACATTAGCAACGCATAAACCATGTGGAAATCTATGATTTACTACATGATTAGTTGAAATCCGTTATTTACTACCTGATTACTAGGAATTAGTTGTCAAGATTCTGTTTAGTTTGTTTCCTAGAATAAAGAGATTCAGGTATTGATTACCAGGATCTTCTATCTGTTATTCCAATCTTTTAGTTTCCAAATTTTAAGGAAAAGCTTAACTTCTTCCTCTCTTTAAATATCTATGTAATCCTTTTCTACAACACTCTTACTCGACACTGGCAACAATTAGATGTCTTTGAAGATCACAAATGGGGCTGTGCTGATGATGCTAAGAAGTTCAGAGAGATCGTCGAAAAGAAAAGAATTTTTAAGTTCTTAATGGGACTTAACAAGAACTTGGATGAGGTTCGTGGAATAATACTAGGCACGAAACCTCTACCTAACATTCGAGAAGTCTTCTCCGAGGTGCGTAGAGAAGAAAGCAGGAAGAAAGTGATGATGGGAGAATCTCACACTGCTCCCATCACAGATAACTCTTCTGCACTTGTTGCACGAGGAGTCCATAACAACAACAATGACATTCGACCGAAGAAGAGAAGACCATGGTGTGATCACTGTCGAAAACCAGGTCATACTCGTGAGACATGCTGGAAAATACATGGGAAACCGGTGGATTGGAAGCCTTCAAGACCTGCTCCTGACAAAAAAATCCGTGGAAACCATGTTTTCATTGAAGAAGGACATTTTGTTTCCACGGAATCCAGCCTCTTCAGCAAGGAACAACTTGAAGCACTTCAAAAGATGTTCTCACAACAAACATCTACCCAAAGTATTATAGGAACTGGGTCTTTAGCACACAAAGGTAATTACTTGAGTGCTCTTATAGTTAATTCAAAAAACAAAAGTCCATGGATTGTAGATTCCGGTGCATCAGATCACATGACGGGAGACATCTCATTTTTTCATCATTACAATCCATGCCGAGAGGATCTTATGGTAAAAAATAGCTGATGGGTCTCTTTCTAAAGTGGCTGGAACAGGTTCTATCATTCTCTCACAGGACCTATCATTAACATCAGTACTTCATGTTCCCAATCTTGACTGCAATCTTTTGTCAGTGAGTAAACTCACCCATGACCTTAACTGCATTACTAAATTCTTCTCAAATATGTGTGAATTTCAGGGTTTGGATTCGGGGAGGACCATTGGTAGTGCTAGGATGTTCTCAGGACTATATCTTCTCAAAAGTGATGAACCTCCTATAAGACAAACTCACAATGCAAAATGTGTTGAGTCTAAAGGTCAAAGTTAGTCAAATAAAAGCTTAATTTCTGTTGAGAATTTCAATAAAAATAGTGCAATCATGTTATGGCACTATCGTCTAGGTCATCCTAATTTTTTGTATCTCCAAAAATTATTTCCATCTTTATTTATAAATAAAGATTCAAAATTGTTCCAATGTGAAGTATGTCAGTTCGCAAAGCATGCTCGTAATTCTTATCACATTCAACCATACAAAGCATCTCATCCTTTTTCCTTGATTCATAGTGATGTATGGGGACCTTCTAGGATTAAAAATGTTACTAGCACAGGGTGGTTTGTGTCCTTCGTTGATGATCACTCTAGAATCACTTGGTTTTTCCTCATGAAAGAAAAATCTGAAGTTGGTCAAATTTTTAGAAAATTCAACACTATGGTTCAGACACAATTCCAAACAAAAATACAAGTGTTAAAAACCGATAATGCAAAAGAATATTTTGAAACAATTCTGGGCGAGTATCTTGGGAGCCAGGGCATTGTACATCAAAGTTCTTGTGTTAATACACCACAACAAAATGGGGTGGAGTATCTTGGGAGCCAGGGCATTGTACATCAAAGTTCTTGTGTTAATACACCACAACAAAATGGGGTGGCAGAAAGAAAAAACAGACACATCCTTGAAGTTGCTCGTTCTCTTATGTTCACCACTTATGTTCCAAATTTTTTCTGGGGTGAGGTAATCCTAACAGCTGCTTACTTGATAAACAGAATGCCTTCTCAAGTCTTAAAGTTTCAAACACCTTATCATGTCCTCCTTCAATCCTTCCCGAGTACTCATATTTTGTCTACTCTTCCCTTCCTCCTTCAATCCTTCCCGAGTACTCATATTTTGTCTACTCTTCCCTTGAAGGTATTTGGTTGTTCTGTGTTTGTCCATATACATGCCCAATACCGTAGCAAACTTGATCCAAAGGCTCTCAAATGCATATTTGTAGGGTACTCTTCACATCATAAAGGGTATAAATGTTACTCTCCAGTCACTCGAAAATTCTACAACTCTATGGATGTTACATTCTTTGAACATCAACCCTTCTATTCCAAAACTAATATTCAGGAGGAGAACTTTACTCATAAATATCAGGAATATCAGCTTTGGGACGTTGTTGCCTTGGAGTTGTCTTATGGTCATGATACTCTTCCAACTGAGTCACCTCAACCATTCCAAACAAGTATGGATCAAAATCCTAGTCCAAGCCTTGATATCCCACCCGAGCCTAACACTCCAAAAGAGCAAAATCCTCAGTGTTTAATTCCCACACAACCTGCAGACATTAGTGAGTTACGTGTCTATACAAGGAGGAACAAAACTCGAGATGATAAAATACTGCAGACAACCGATCACGATCATGAGTCCATCCTAATTCCAAAACCTCAAAATTCACCAGGTAATACGAGTGACTCTACTCCTTGCAATCTACCTAATGAAGATCTCGATAGACCTATCGCCCTAAGAAAAGGCACTCGCGTGTGTACTAATCATCCCATTTGTAATTTTATCTCATATGAGAGATTGTTACCCAGTCACCATGCTTTTGTTAGCAACCTTGACAGTACTCAGATTCTCAGTTCGATTAGCGATGCTATTTGCATTCCAGAATGGAAAGATGCTATTTGGGAAGAAATCCGAGCTCTTGAAAAGAATGGGACATGGGTGATATTTGAGTTGCCACAGGGAAAACGCCCTGTAGGTTGCAAATGGATCTTCACTATCAAACACAACTCAGATGGGAGTGTAAATCGATTTAAAGCTTGTCTAGTGGCTAAAGGGTTCACACAATCCTATGGGATCGATTACCAGGAGACTTTTGTGCCTGTAGCTAAACTCAATATTGTTCGGGTTTTGCTCTCATTAGCTTCCAATCTTGATTGGCCCCTCTATCAGCTAGATGTAAAGAATGCGTTCCTTAATGGTGATCTTGAAGAAGAAGTATACATGGAGATTCCTCCTGGCTTTGACACTCCAGCTAACACCAACAAAGTCTGCAAGCTCAAAAAGTCTTTGTATGGACTTAAACAATCACCAAGAGCATGGTTTGACAGATTTACCAAAGCAGTAAAGAAGGTTGGATATAATCAGTGCCAGACAGACCACACCATGTTTGTCAAACAATCATCTTCAGGTAAAAAGGCAATACTTATCGTGTATGTTGATGACATTATTCTAACTAGGGATCATGATGAAGAAATCCTAAAACTCAAAAGCTTTCTAGGTAAAGAGTTTGAGATCAAAGATTTAGGCAACCTCAAATACTTCCTCGGCATGGAAGTAGCTCGATCTAAGAAAGGTATTTCTGTTTCCCAACGAAAGTATGTGCTTGATCTCTTGAAAGAAACAGGAATGCTTGGATGCAGACCAGCTGACACTCCCATGGACTCCACTACAAAATTGGGTAGCAAAGGTAGTTGTGCTCCTGTTAACAAAGGCAGATACCAAAGATTAGTCGGGAAGCTCATCTATCTCTCACATACCAGACCAGATATCAGTTTTGCTGTAAGTATTGTGAGCCAATTCATGAATTGTCCAACAGAGGAGCACATGGAAGCAGTGTATAGGATTCTGAGATATTTGAAGATGACACCGGGTCAAGGTTTATTCTTTCAAAAGACAACAAACAAGGAAGTTGGAATATTTACTGACGCAGATTGGGCAGGATCTGTGATTGATAGACGATCTACCTCAGGATACTGCACCTATGTCTGGGGGAATTTGGTCACTTGGCGAAGCAAAAAACAATCAGTTGTATCACGAAGCAGTGCAAAAGCAAAATTTCGAGCCCTTGCACACGACATTTGTGAGGGAATTTGGTTGAAAAGAGTGCTTTATGAACTTGGAATTCATGTCTCAGGATCTATGAAAGTGTTTTGTGATAATCAGTCAGCAATCAGAATAGCTAAGAATCTCGGTCATCATGATAGAACGAAGCACGTGGAGATCGATCGACACTTTGTCAAAGAGAAGATAGAAAACAATACAATATCACTTGTCTATGTCCCAACCAATCAATAGACAACAGACATTCTAACTAAAGCCTTGCCAAGAAAGATGTTCTAGAATCTTATTTCCAAGCTAGGTTTACTCAATATCTACAACCCAGCTTGAGGGGGAGTGTGGAAATCTGTCATTTACTACATGATTAGTTGAAATCCGTGATTTACTACCTGATTACTAGGAATTAGTTGTTAAGATTCTGTTTAGTTTGTTTCCTAGAATAAAGAGATTCAGGTATTGATTACCAGGATCTTCTATCTGTTATTCTTTTAGTTTCCAGATTTTGAGGAAAAGCTTAACTTCTTCCTCTCTTTAAATAGCTACGTAATCCTTTTCAGAGAAGTATGAGAAAATTACAATTTCATTCTCAATTTTCCACAATGTTCATCAACTAAGTTTGTTTAGTGGTCGTAACATAATTGGTTAGTGGGGATGGGGCCGCGAGTCAAAAGAATTTGGTGAAGTGTTAGTTCTTGAATGACGGAAGTGGAAAGACTAATAGGGAGGGGGCTTAACGTCACCTTTCTTTTTGTAATCGCCAAAATTATATGACAAACCTTCTTGTTCCAGGCATATGACCCTAAGATGTGATGGTGTAACTTTTTTGGCCTCGTTAAAATTTTAAGAATAAGAAAGAAAAGAGCTATGATTCAGGGCTTAATAATGGCTTAGGTTAGGGTTTTTGTTCCAGTTGATTTGGCTCTAGCCCACATATCAGAAGTAGAGGATTGGTCAGAGGTTTTTGAAAGATTGACCACCTCAGTAGTACTTTTCTTTTAAACATTTTCCATAGAAAAATTTATCTCTTTTTTGTTTATTCTGATCGTCAGATTACGTTAGAGGAGGGGAGATTAGAGTTTTATGGTTCTAATGTGTTCTATACACCTAGTCCTTCTTTGTGTGGTTGTTTGGTGAATGCAAACGTGGATGCATTACTAGGTTATAAGAATGAGCTCTTGGTCGATTTTTTTTTTTTTTTTGCTAATATTTCATAATCTTGTAAGTCGATTGCACATCAGTACCATTTGTTTTTAGACACATGGACTGCTTTTAGATGGCTTTCATCTCATCATTGGCTTTTGATAGGATACGCCTTCTTTGCTTGAGAGTGTTCCTCATCTCGGGCTCTTTCCCCTATTTCTATGTCTTGTTCTTGTTGTTTTTGTCGTTCTCAAGACTGGATTCCTAGCCTGTTGGATGCAATGTGCCATTCTGGCTGTTGTTGCTCTCTTACTATGGAGGTTCCCTATTCGTTTCATATTTGCATGATTTTTGCTTTTGTTTGTCTGTTTTAGCATAGGGTTTTTCCTGTTATGACATTTTTTCCCCTAGATGTATCTGCCTCATTTCTTCCTTTTTCCATCTCATGGGGTATGGGACACTTGGAAAATTCCTTCTTCATTTCCTTACGGCCTGATTCAAATGTTATTGTCCACACCATCACCGATTGGGCTTCCTCTGCTTCCATTACTCCCTAGTATTATCTGTGTTCCCTCACTTCCTATCAAGGCTTCTTCTTTAGAAATGACCATGGATCCTGTGATTACAAAAGCTATGTTCACTCATTGTGGTGCTGTTCTTTTAGCTTATTTTATACTAGCATTTGCAATGAGTGAATCAATTACTACACCTCTGAGCTATAAGGTGAATGAATAGATGTTACTTATGATGTTTTTCATTAGTTCATTTCTGTGAGAGCTCCTTTCCCTCTGAATTTGTCTTTTTGATTCATTAAAAACATTGTTGTTTGTGTTCTTCTTGTTTATGACTGCCCAATGCCACCCATCTTGATTTAAAGAAGGTTACCAGGTCATTCATTTATTCAGAGTTGCTAGTTCGATACCAGCTGGTGCATCATTTTTTATTGATGAGCTCCAATAGACTTCTTTTCTTTCTCCATTGCTAGCTCCAGGAAGAATTCCATGTGCATTGTACAAATGATTAAGGCTCCTTTGAGCCTACATCATTACCACAACTGATATATAAGGCAAGGTTTTTAAGCAAGTTACCAGCATCTATCAGTTAGAACTAGGCTTGGCTTGGTTAGTTATGCCCGCCCAAACTACGATCATGCTTGCTTGCTTTTCCTATCCATCCTTCATAGGGCACATGACATGTCTATTTCTTCCCCAAGAATTTTACTACCCCTGCACCATTCGTTTTATGACTTTAGTTGGTCACCAACTTGGCTCTTACGACTTGCAGAGAGCTGGTCATCCTTCTTTCTAGTCTAGGGGGCTAGAAATTTTGTTCCTTGGAGAGCCTCTGACAAGTTGAGCTTTTCCTAGAGGAGTCTTTCTTTCTAGCGCTTGAAAAAAGCAACTCATAAATAGGACTTAACAACGCCTTCCTTTTAGTTAGGTAGCAAGTCTTCAGCAACTATTTCGGGTCTTTTGAATCATAATTAACATAGATTACAACTCAAAAGAGAAATAAGAAAAATTGTATTGACTGGGTACTTTTCTGCATGCTGATAGAGTGTCGATCTTGTATTTTGTTGAAGATCTGACTAAGACAATGGGTCTCTTGCTATTTGTCTCTAATTTGGTTGCTTGGAAGATAGCTCAATCTTCTCTTAGAATCGAAATAGAAGAAAACTACACATGTATGGGGTGTTCAATTTCTCTCCTCTGCGTATCTGAGTATCAGTCTCAGTGTGCATATGTGAGTGTCCTGAATTATGGATTAAGTGGCCATAAAGATAGGAGACAGTGCAGGATTGGTTATGCCCTTAAAAATAGCTCTGAAACGGTTGTTTGGCGAAGTTCGTTAATTAATTTGTTAGCAAACTTTGCCGAAGACATTTGGACAAAGCTCACACAGATGAGGTGAGCTATTTTCTGAATCGTGGATGACATGGCCCACATAGGTCACTATAGGCAAAGTTCATTAAGTAGTTGGTTGGCAAACTCTACTGACGAGTTTAAATTTAGCACAAAATTTGACTCGTGACTAGGATGACTCAATGACGCCCTTCAACTCAGCCTGTACTCTGAATTGGAAGTAGATGAATCTAGACTCCATCATGCCGGGTTAAGATGAGTTGTGTAGCAGAGTTCACATGTTCTTTTAGGCGAGCTTCGCTACAGCCTACTGTGAGGTTAACTTTGGGCCAATTTGAAGTGTTTAGCCCATGGGCGTTCACTTCTCTGTTCCAAGCCGAATCATTGGCCTAGATGGAATATATTTGCACTGTCTACATATCCCTCTTCCAAAGTTCTCAAGATCCTGCATTTGACAAATATCAAGGATTGAAATACTTTGGGTAATAGTTAGAGGTGTACTGTTGAACATAGCTTGAGTCGTCTCATTCAGGTCAAAAATTATCTTCTATCTACTTGGTTGCCAGAGGTGTACTATTGAACGTAGTTTTCTTTATTGTAAACTTTTTTTGAAGGCTCAATAATGCTTATACTCATCTAATTCTATATTTGGAATGAAGTTTGCTCACCCTACAATTGACGCAAAGTTGAGAAATCAGTGAAGTTCAGCAGATTCGCCTTACTTTGAACTATGTGGGCAAAGTTCCTTGATTAGTGACATTCAGTAGCTGGTGATAGTCGTCAAGATTATGCCTTTGGATCCGCGATATTGATGTTCCATCGGCACACGAAAAAGAATCTAGCATCTAAAATATTTTCTTATTTCATTGTAATCTCAAATTAATAACCTTGAGTCAGTTATAATTCAAAGACCCAAAATACTAATCTTCCTCAATCTTCTTTCTAATTTCTTTGAAACTCCCCTTCAAGCTAGAGTCTAGATGTCGTTGAAGCTGAGTTTGCCCATAAACATGTAGAAAGTTTTGGAGGTAACACCTTTGTTAGAATATCTGCAAGTTCCTTACTACTCAGTACATGAGAGAAAGAGATCACCTTCTTCAATCATTCATCACAAACAATATGATAATTAATTTCAATGTATTTGGGTATGCTCATGAAATACTAGATTCTCTATTTGTGATATCCTTGTAAGTTAAGAGAATCACCAAACTTGAAGAGAAGATCTTGACGTGGGGCTTTCTTAAGATATCATAGAATGCGGATGACCACTTCCCAACGGGTGATAGTAGAAGCATGCATGAATTGGCTAAGCTTGCTAACCACATAGGTAATATCCGGTCTGGTCACTAAAAGATATATGAGCTTCCCAATAAGTCTACAATATTGGCCATGAATTAAAAATGGAGGATCAGTCGTAAAAGTAAGTAAGTTAATGTTGTGATCCATTGGAGTGTCACTGGGTTGACACCCTAACATTCCTCTCTTAGTAACCATATTAAGAACATATTTTCTTTGTGAAAGGAAGATATCATCCTTGGCGCGGGCGACCTCAATGCTAAGAAAGCAACAAAGTGGATCAAGATCTTTTGTGCGGAAGGCCTCTGATAGCTATCGCTTAACCTTTGCATTACCCTCTGAGTCATTGCTGGTGATGATGATGTTATCTACATAGACTAATAAGATCATAATGTTCCTATTTTTTTGTAAAAATAGAATGATCTGCCTCGCTTCTAGAATAGCCATATGAATAGACTACCTTTCCAAACTTTTCAAACCAAACTCGAAGAGACTCCCGAAGCCCATAGAAAGACTTTTTGAGTGAGCATACCAAATTCTCCCCTTATTGCTTAAAATCAAGTGGATGCTGCATATGTACCACCTCACACAAGTCCCCAATAAGAAATACATTCTTAACATCTAGTTGATGCAACGACCATGATCAACTAGATGCAATAGAAATAAGTATTCTAATAGAGGTGAGCTTGGCCATAGGAGGAAATGTCTTAGTATAATCAAATCCATACTCCTGAGTATAGCTTTTGGCTACTAGGCATGCTTTGAGACGCTCGACCATACTATCTACATTGTGTTTTACTATGAATATCTAACGACAACCCACTATATTACCACTAGGTGGGAGAGTAACCAACTGCCAAGTATGATTGTGCCAAAGAGCTTGCGCCTCATCTTCTATTGCAGCTTTCCAACCAGGATGTTTGAGGGCTTCATAAACTTTTTGAGGTATAGAAATTGAAGCCAAAGAGGAGGTGAAAGCATGAAAGGATTAGTTCAATTTATGAAAGGAAACAAAATTTGCAATAAAATGATGACTACAACTGCATCTTGCTTTATGAAGAGAAATAAGAATACCAGTTGTGTCAGGGATATTAGAAATCATGGACGATTATTGCACAAAATGAATAGCTGGAACATTATCTTTGATTATCAAATCGGTGATTCCCTTTTATTTTCATACATAAACCTGCAATGGTTTCTCCTGCAGAAAATTTAAACTCTCTATAATAACTCTTGGTAGATTAGAAGGAGTCTCATTATGAGGAACTATTGACACAAAGAAATATTTATTTTAAAAAAAATGAGACATTTGCTAAGCTAAACATTCCTAGATACAGGAGAATAGCAAAAATACCCTTTCGAGAATAAAAAATAGTCGAGAAAGACACATCTAATAGCTCTTGGATCTAATTTATAGGTGTTGGGGCTAAGATTTTAAACAAAGCATGTACAATCAAACACACGGGTTAGAATAGAAAATGCCTCTTTGTTTGGAAAGACAAGACTAAAGGGTGAGGTATGATTAAAGACAAGGCTTAGCATACAATTGATCCAAAAGCAAGTTGTGAGTATAACAAAACTCCAATAAAAGTTTGATGAATAATCCCATGTACAACCAAGCCTTCATTTCAAATATTAAAGATCAAGAAGTGTTAAGTAAATATTAATTCTTTCGCTATGCTACACTATTTTGTTGTGGAGTATAAGCACATAAAGTTTGATGAATAATCCCATATTTAGAGAAGAACTATTGAAACTCGCTACTTAAATACTCTTTTGCATTATCAGAACAAAAATTTTAAAGAGTAGTACCAAATTGATTCTTTATTTCATTAAAACAAACTGTGAATACTCGGAACAATTCAAAATGATCTTTTAACAAAAAAAAGCCATGTCATTTGTGAAAATTCATTAATAAATGTACCAAAGTAGTGATATTTATGAAATATAGGAAATTTATTGATACCCAAACATCAAAACTAAATCAAATAAGTTTTTATTACATTTATTGACACATTCTGGTTAGGAAACCCTATGATGTTTGTGTAACTAATAAGACTCATAAGAAAAATTAAAATTAGACTCACAACTTGGTACCAAGTGCTGAAGAGTAGTCGAGGAAGGATGTCCCGTGTGTCGATGCCACAACATAGGATTTGTAGAAGAACTAAAGGCACACACCATATCTGGACAATCAAGACATATAGACCATTGTTGAGGATCTAGTCGCTGTTGTTTGGCTCAGAGGTCTGCACAATCAGTCCTGTTCTTCTCTCACAGTGCACCACCAAGAACACAAAGGGAGAGTTCACTGATCTCCTCCAACCGTCACTCACAAAGAGGATCGCACAAAGGGGTTGAGATCACAAAGCCCACAGGAGCACAAAACTCACAGAAAGAGAGAGATCACACAAATCAGAGGAGAGCTCAAGCTCAAATCTTCACCTCTCTATCTCTTCTTCCTCTTCCTCCCTCTCCCGAGCTACTACCAACCCATTACCCATATATAGGGAAGGGGGCAGCCGACACGGGAGAGGAGCTAGGGAAGAAAACGAAGGAGGGAGCCGACCTACGGATGGGAGCAAGCGGCGGCCATCAGATCACGAAGACTTAGGAGGGGGTGAGAACCATCGGGTAGGTGAAGAAAAGAGAGGGGCTAGGGCACAAGTGGGGGAGCTGGGTATTTAGAGTAACGGGCCAACTTATTGGGCCAACAAAACAACCAACACAAGCATACCAAGTCCACAAAGGACCGAACTCTACCAAACGGTCATCGAGTTCAAAGGGGAAAAAATCACAAAGCTACTAACAAGCACAAAGCAAGTTAATAGGCCACAAAGGCAACACACAAAGCAAAAGGAGAAAATTACTCAAGCACAAAGCAAAAAGCACAAAGCAAAAAGCACAAAGCAGATTAATAGGCCATAAAGGCAACACACAAAGCAAAGGGAGAAAAATACCCAAGCACAAAGCAAAAAAGCACAATGCAGATTAACAGGCCACAAAGGCAACACACAAAGCAAAGGGAGAAAATTACCCAAGCACAAAGCAGATTAATAGGCCACAAAGGCAACACACAAAGCATGCTGAGTCCACAAAGGACCGAACTCTACCAAACGGTCATCGAGTTCAAAGAAAAAAATAATTCAAATCATGCATGCTATCTATCTCATGCATATCAAGCTCCACCTCATTAGGAATAACCTCATCTTGATTTTCAATAATTATTTCATCAGGATGTGATTCGGGTTGATTAATAATAGGCATTTGCTCCACCTCATTTGGAGCATCATTTTCAGAAATAGGGACAGGTAAAGGTAAACAAGGAAATTCATAAACAACATCTCTTCTTATCACAGAGTTAACAGAATCAAGCACAGGTTCAGCATGACAAACATACAAGTTATTTTGTTTTTCAGCAGAAAACATAACAAGAGACCCTTTTAGAATTTTCATAACCCCTTTACCCCCATTTTCCCTCCAAACCATCATTTTCTAGAGATGCACAAGAAATCAAGTTATAACATAAATCAGGAACATGCCTAACATCCTTCAAAGTAAACACAGAACCAGAAGAAAACCTAAGGCATACATCACCAGTTCCTAAAAGATGCACAAGAAATCAAGTTATAACATAAATCAGGAACATGCCTAACATCCTTCAAAGTAAACACAGAACCAGAAGAAAACCTAAGGCATACATCACCAGTTCCTAAAACATTACATTTCTTTTCATTTGCCATTGACACAAAGCCATTCTCTATTTTCTTGTAGTTTGAAAACATATTTTTAAATGGAGTCATATGAAAAGTACAACCAGAGTCTACCAACCAATCTGATTGACACAAAGAATCAGATAACACAGAGTTCAGATATGCATAATCACACAGATTATAAATCATGAAAATTTCACCTATTTCGTCCTCATAGACAGCCATATTAGTCTGATCATTTTGTTGATTTTTCCTAGGTTTAGGACAATCTCTAATAAAGTGACCGTTTTCATGACAGTTATAACATTTTCTAACTTTAGATCTACCCATTCCATTTTCGAATTGTTTCCTACTTGATTCCCCATTACTAGCATTATTTTGGTTATTAGACCTATTCTGAGGCCTACCCCTCACATGCAAAACCTCATCAGAATTTTTATTTTCCCCAGAATGTTTTAAATCTAATTCCTTACTCTTAAGACCATTGACCACAATGTCAAGGGTAACCTCATCTCTACCATACTTAATAGCAGATTTCACATCACTATATGAGTCAGGAATAGCATTTAGAAGGGCAATAGGAGTATAGTCGTCTATATGTTTATCACCAGTTAACTTAATATCTGAAATAAGTTTTGTGAAAACATCTAGGTTCTCCTCAATATCCTTAGACATATCCAATCTAAATTTGAAAAAATTTTCAAGCAAAAACATTTTACTGGGCAAAGAGGTTTCAGTATAGAGTTCTTCAAGTTTATCCCAAAGAGTTTTAGCACAGTCCAAAATTCCAACTTTTCTAATCACAGAGTCAGATAAGTTCAAATAAATTGTGGAACAAGCATTTTCGTTCATTTCAGCTCTTTTTCCTTCAGTGTCAGAAGTTAGGTAAGTCTGACCAACAGCCCTAAAAGACTTCTGTTGAATTAAGATGCATTTTATTTTTTGTTTCCAAATGCTAAAATCAGATTTTCCGTTGAACGGAGCCATACCATATTGGATCATACTATATTGATTAGCAGCAGACATTTTTCACACAGAAAAAACAAACAGCAACTAAACAATGAACAAATCTGATTTCGGTAATTATCTGGCTCAAAACGTGTGAAGCAACTAGCACGAACAAATGAGAAGAACGATGAACACAGAGTTCTTGTTTCACTCTCTTTGGTCTTTCACACGAGCACAAACAATAACAGAAACTACTTTCCAAAAAAAATGCAACTATAGCCGGGAAAAAAATACAGAATTTTTACTGTATATTTTCAACAAGGTCAGAGCTTAACTGCAGCGGAAAGAAAACACAGGCAAGATTTTTTTTTTCTTGTCAATTCTCCTGAGCGAAAACAGATTTCGAAGGAAAAAGAAAATGGTAACAGTTGGGTTTTCCGATGATATACCAGAGCGAAACCCTAGGAGAGGGTCTCGACCTTACCCACGCCCACGCGGTGGTCCGGCGGCGGTCCGGCGGCGGTCCGACGGTGTCCAGCGGCAGCGACCAGCGGCGATCGACGGCGGTTTTGAAGCACAACGACACTAACCTCGCTCTGATACCACTGTTGAGGATCTAGTTGTCGTTTGGCTCAGAAACCTGCTAAATCAGTCCCCGTTCTCCACTCACAGTGCACCACCAAGAACACAAAGGGGAGAGCTCACTGATCTCCTTCACCAGTCACTCACAAAGAGGGGTCGCACAAAGGGGGAAAGAGCACAAAGCTCTCAGGAGCACAAAGCTCACAGAAGGAGGTTAATCACACAAAGGGGAGGAGCACTTAGCTCTGAATCTCATAGGAGGGGTGAGAACCATCGGGTAGGTGAAGAAAAGAGAGGGGCTAGGGCACAAGTGGGGGAGCTGGGTATTTAGAGTAACGGGCCAACTTATTGGGCCAACAAAACAACCAACAACCATGCTATTCATAACTTGGCCCCAATCACCCCCCTCATCACAATACCCTAAAAACACATTGAGAAGGAAAGAATATCAACGAACAATTTAAATCATTGTAGATTTTATGAATAGATAAAAGACTATTTGGAAAACTAGGAATTTGTAATACAAACATGAGAGAAAGATCTGATATGAGAGTATTATTTCCTACCCCATTAACAGGGACATGTGAACCTTTAGCAACATGAACGTTAAAGTTATTAGCTTGAGAAATGATGAAAGAGATAAAGGAGACATATGTTTAGAAGTAATTGAATCAATAATACATTGATGAGAAGATACAAAACAGACATTACCTGATTGAACAGAGTTACTAGAAGGTTTAGACAGCAGCTATCGGAAGGCTTGATATTCTTTTATAGAAAGCATAACCTAAGAGGAGGAAGTTGCATTTCATGGTTTGTTCCTTGACATCCATCATTGTGGCCACGCTCTTTGTCACCGGGACCTTGAGACGGGTAAGTCAGACGTCCGTGAGTGGAAGAGAATTATCGTGAGTAGCCTTTAGAGGCACCGTCGCCTCTGCAGATGCATGTGTTGAGAGAGCTATGGAATCTAGGACAAATGGTATAGTGACATGAGGAAGCTGAGTACGAAGATCACGTAGATAACAGAGCTTCTCGTTATTTTTTTTTAAATAGCTGGATTAGGATAGTAGGCTGATAAATCTTCCACTCCTCTAGATATTGACGAACTTGGAGAGATATGCATATATGTCATCACCCTACTTGGTCTCAATAATCTCTTTGAATATATCATACAATTGTTGCAGCTTGTTAGGAGAAGAAAACATCTGATTAAGAGAATCGCAAATAACCTTTGTAGTATCAAGAAAAACAACCAATTGGTAGACTAACGTATCCATGGAATTGGCATTCAAGGGGGCTGCAAGTTGGTCGGAAAATTTGGTTTTGGTGATGAAAGGATAGGTTAGGGTTTAGAGAGTGAGGGACGCTTTGATACCATGTTGATAATTGGAGAAGAGGTTGGTGGGAAAATATGGTTTTGGGCATGAAAGGCTAGGGTTAGGGTTTTGAGAGTGAGGGACGCTCTGATGCCATGTTGATAATCGAAGAAGAGGTATTATAATATAGTGGAATCCAGATTCAATGTATCCGGACTTATTTTATCATAACTAAAAAGATCTCCTAGATATCAAGGTAACAAATTATTTTAACAACTTGATTCTACCAATCTTCTCTAATATTCTTTCTAACTTTTTAGCAATGACATTAACTATTATGCCTCGTTTGGTACGCAGGAATGGACTCAAATGAGATTGGAATGGAAGATTGAATTTAATAGAATGTATGTGGGAATGTAATGCTCATTCTCATTCTCTTGTTTGGGTATGTTTTGTAAAATGAAGCTAGAATAAAAATCCCATTCTGATTCTCATATTTGGTATCATTAGTTCACAAGTGAGAATAAAATCTTATTTTCTAATAATGCCCTTATAACAACATAGATTTTTAATAAGATAAAAATAAACATTAATGATAATAATTAAATAATTTTATTTTTTAAAATAAACTTTATAAAAATAGGCAATATTTCGTGTTTCTATCCTAGAATCCATTTCCCTATATATGCAAGCCTAAGGAAAAACATCTTAATCAATTGTTCATACATATCCATGTTATTAATCTGGTTATGTCGCTCAATACAAGTGAGAATAAAATCTTATTTTCTAATAATGCCCTTATAACAACATAGATTTTTAATAAGATAAAAATAAACATTAATGATAATAATTAAATAATTTTATTTTTTAAAATAAACTTTATAAAAATAGGCAATATTTCGTGTTTTTATCCTAGAATCCATTTCCCTATATATGCAAGCCTTAGGAAAAACATTAATCAATCGTTCATACATATACATGTTATTAATCTGGTTATGTCGCACAATGAGACAAGATTTTTAGATTTATTTTTGTTATCAATGGGGGTGTAATTAGAAATTATGTAACTAATTTGATTCTCAATTGAATGGGAGTGACCATTCCTCATCTTCACTTGGAATGCTCATTCCCATAAAAAGTGAGAATGGGCATTCCTTAGAATAGACATTCCAACTTCTAAAAAATGGTTATGTTTGGTTTGGGGGACTGAGAAGTAGGAATGGTCATTCCATTCCACCCCATTCCCGCGTACCAAACGAGGCGTTAGTTTAGACCTTAACTTTCATGTTCCGTTACTAATGGATTTACATACCTTTGAAATACCATGCAATTTTTGAGTGAAATCAAATGAAAGAAGCTTTCTCCGGATAGCCTTAGAATCAATTTTTTCTTATTTCCCCAGAGTCCATGAATCATTATTAAAACTTAGAAATTATTCGATAAGCATATCTTTTTGTAGTTCCAGGGAATCTAGTACACCAACATCTTACAAGTGACATAATCCCTTCCTCCATTTAGGATGAATTTATTACAAGTAAAATCATAGCTACAACTTTGATGATCAAACTTGATAGATCACCAAGTTGAATAAACAGTAGTTATCAAGTCATATAAATCTAGTATTGAATTGGAGGCAATGCGGAAATATTGTTCTCGCATAAGTTACAGAGAAAAACCCTAGGAACATCCTCTTCTTCGTCCTCAATCCCTGCACACCTTGCATGCTGCCAAATCCCACAGATATCGCAGCACACCATCACCTCTCCATCCTCCTCCTTCCCTCCGCAATGGCAATCCACATCTTTTCCACCCTCATAAATCTCATCTGCATTATTAACTACTCTTCCTTCAACAATCACTTTGTTGCCAAGCTCAACAAGTACTCCTACAATGAAATCAGTATCTTCAGCATTAAGACCAGCCACTGATTCTGCAGTGAAGCTCTTCAGGCCCAAATAGATTACCCTGAACTTTTTTTCAGTCTCTCTCTTCAGGTCCCCAATTGTTGCATTGAGCTGAAAGGTGAACATCTCATATGGTGGCAGTTCCTTCTTCTCTTGATTGTTCATGATTCGTATCGTGCACATTACCTTTAAACATTGATCATTGTTCTTCATTTGGGTGTCTTGTAACGAGCCACCTGTCACCTTGTAATCCTTAACAAGGTGTTTGGCGTCGAGAATCACCCTAGCAGCGATAAGTATTGCCCTGAAAACCCCATCGGCAGCCAATGTGCTATGTGCTCCAAATATGTTATTGTAGAGGTACATCATGTCTTTCTTGAGCTGAGACCTTGTGACATGAAAACGAAGTGAACCGAAATGATCCAAGCTAGGGAAAACAGTAGATACATCCTGCAAGGAAGGTGAAAATTAACTAAATAATTAACAAATATTTCATTAACTGTTTTTCTTAATATTTAGAAGTTAATTTAACAGTAAACAAATAGTTTTTAGTTTATAGTTCATTAATGGATAGATTTTAACCAGATGTATTGATATAAGAAACTAGTTTAAAATTTCATCCTTATAATTTGTATTATTATATGCTTGATGTTAGATTTTGACCCATTACATATTGTGGTTTAATTTATATAATAAATTTGACAAACTCAAAGAGTCCTATATATGTCAGTTTTTAACACAAATTTTGCAATTTTGCTAATCAAAAAAAATTATTTTTTAATTATATAGTTTAAAATTCACAGATAACTATAAATTTTCAATCAAATAAATATACCGTATCGATAAATATTCACAAATATTTTAAAAGTACATTTTAATTCAGATTCGGAGAAATTCAGATAATGATATTCGAATTCAAAAAAAAATTATATAAATACAGATAAAAACACAAAGGTATTCGATTGACTCATTTCCACCCTACCTGCAAGCAGTATTCAAGTATTTTGGTTATCGGGTTGACCATCCGTCGAACAACATAGTTTCCAACAATGTGGTTGCCGAGAGACTTGAGCACGTAGTCTAGTAGGCCTGTGTCACCAATGTAGGCTCTGGCGGCATCTCTGACCTCTTGTCTTGTGACCCAACGACATTTGGACTTCTTTAGAGCCCCGACTATGACTTGAGCAGCCATCTCAACTCGTTTCATCGACCAACGACAAGTTGGCTCGCTGATGATTTCTCGACAGTCGAATGTCGAAGGGGTGTTTGGGGGCAATCGACGATTCAGCTCTGTAATGAAGCAGGTTAAGTCGGCTATGGTTTGTAACTTGAGCCCACTTAGGGTTTGGTACTTGGCAATGATAGAGGCGAAATTGGGGAGGAGGATTGATAAGGGGAGAGTTCGTAGGGCTTCGAGCGAGGTTTGGTACATTTGGGGAGTGACGCCATAGCTTCCATGGCTTAGTTTGTAGTCCCAGCGACTGAACCAGGGCTGACCATACACTAGTCCATGAATTAGCCTTAGTTCCATGCTTCCCTTCTTTGCTGAATCTGTTATACTCACTTTTCTGAAATTTCATGAAGGAAAAGGAATTGAGAACAATTTGCCATGTATGTTCAAATCAAAATTTAATTCGAGAGAATATGACAACCACGGAGGACTTTATCTCATCTAATCGGAGTATATCATCTCTTAAACTTTTCACTTCATTTGGGCATAATCAGAAGAGAAAGTATCCTCCAACTGTGGATAAAACCCCCTGTATTAGTTGCGCAAGTGTCGATAGATCTCCTGGGTGAATGTCTCAGTCTTAAAAGATTCAAAAAGGCCCACTCAAGAGGATTTATCCGCATAAATAGAATTATAGGGGGGGGGTCTATCCACACTTAGGCTATGGCATGGAGTGTCTCTCCGCAATTAACCCGAAAAAAGAAGGATAAAATTTGAGTACCTCACGTGCAAAGCAGTGCAAATCCTATCCCACAAGTCCATGATTTGATGTCCAGAGATGAAATCAGAGCCTCCTTCAATGCCATTGACAGTAATGAGATGTCCGTAGCCATTAGAGTGCATGATTCCATGCATTAGATGCTTTCCTTGTGAACCCATCAATTTCGAGCCCATTGACGATATCCCTGGTCTGTTTCTACCAAGTTCTATGCTCAAGCTTTCGACATCTGATTTAGTTTTTTTGAATGGCAGCACGAAGTGGAATCTCTTGTTGGAGATCATGTGGTGCCCCCAACCTGTGAGTAAATAAGTGAATATCCTCCCACTTCTTTAAAAAAAAAAACAAACAAACAATTCAACACCTCGGTTTTTTACTTTGCAGCTTTTTTTCTTTGGAATTTTGCAAGAAAAAATAGAATGTTAATTAAATGAAATTTTTAAACAGTATTAATTCCGGATAGAGTCCTTTTACTATCATCCAATTGCCAATAGATTTTGTAGTATTTCTATTTGTGTAAACTACGAATGGACCCCACAATGAACTTCGCAATTCTCTTAAAAGTCACAAAACATGACTAAAAACGTGGATGTGATGCAACGTAGATGATTGAAAAGAATTAAATCTTTTGAGAATTTGAAGGAAAACTCAAGAAATTGTTTTAGACTAGGGTCGCAAAACAGTTAGGATATATCTTAACGGACGATCAAACCTCGCAGATGAAAATATGGCAGTCAATACTCGAAAGCAGTACGTTATAAATACGAATACGATATGGTTTCAAATTTTTTATGGGATATGTATAAGGCTACAAATACAAATATCACTTTGAATTCTAAAAATGAATACGGATATCCGATTTTTGTATTGATATGCATACAGATACGAATACTGATTTGGATATGAATTTGGATATAGATTCATACATGATTCGATCAAGGATTTAGGTATGAATTTCTATGCGGATACACTTACAGATATTGCTACCTTTATTCTTTCTATTTGGAGTGGTTTCTACTTGGAAATCTATATTGTTAAAACAAGTGAAAAAATTAGGGGCTATTTATAATGTTCAAAACTTTTAGGAAGTTGTTTATAAATTTTAAAACTTGTAGGGGATTATATGGAAAAAAGGAGAGAGAAAAAGACAGTCCAGTCAGCTGCCATGTTAGCAATAGACAACAGAAAATTTTAAAAAGGACCTAATTTGATGACGGAAAAAACGCTAGAGATCTCTATCGACGACTTTTAAATATTAAGAACTCAAATGACATTTGGCAAACACATTAGAATTCTATAGTGAGTTTTGTCATTCTAAAAATAACATGACCAATAGAATTTTATTGCATAAGCTGCTACAAATGCAATTAACATAAGAATTCATGTGCGATAGAAATTCATGGGGTTTTGGGCCATATTTTCAACAAATCTCCATCTTGACTTCAAGTTCCAAACTGAGTTCTAAACTTTTTCGATTGTTTCTTATCAATGCCCCCAAATGCGCCATAGGACACCTCAATGCTCCTTAACATGAAGCAAACCTAAGTAGAGCCTGAACTTGACTAATGGTAATGGATTCACCAACATATCTGCCAGATTATTCTTGTTGTCAATCTTCTTCAAGACTACTTTGCATTTCTTAGCAATTTCTCTAACAAAATGATAATTAACCTCAATCTGCTTCGAGTTTTTGAATTGAAGATAGGATGCTTAGCAAAATGAATCACACTTTGACCATTACAATGAACAAGAGAAATTTTCTACGCAACTCCAAATTCATTAAGAAAATCTCTCAACCATATTGCTTACTTCACAGCTTCTGTAGCCGCCTTAAATTCCATCTCTATAGTAGACAAAGCAATATTAGGTTGTAACATTGACTTCCAATAGGTAGAACCTCCGAAAAGAATAAAAACATAACTTGTAGTCGATCTACACTAATCCAAATCACCCGCAAAATAGGAATCAACATATCCTATAGCAGTGCAATACGCGCAACTATCTCCACTAAATACCAAGCCAACATCTAAAGTTCTTTTCAAGTATCTAAGAATCCATTTTTTCACTTGCTAATACTCTTTTTTGAGATTTTACATATTCATAACAACATCGACTACTTGTGAAAGATCCAATTGAATACATACAATCGCATACATGATGCTCCCAATGACACGCACACAAAGTACCTGAGACATGTAGTCACAATCCACAACTGTGCTTGGTTATATAGTGTTGATAACCTGAAGTGAGTTGCAAGAAGAGTGGTAACCGGTTTTGGTTTATGCATATCGAAGTGAGCGACGACTTTCTCAATATAGCTTTTCTGTGACAACTACAACTTTTTTTTTCTTTCCTATCTCTAGAAATTTTCATGCTGATAATTTTTTTTGCTACTCCTAAGTCTTTCATCACAAATTCTGCACCAAGTAGAATCTTTAACCTATTCACCTTAGATATATCCTTAGCTGAGATCAACATATCATTGACATACAATAGCAGATAAATAAGAAAATCATCATTCAATATTCTCAAGTAAATACAAGCATCATATTTGCTCCTACTGTACCATTGGCGAGGAGATTGCTTCAAGCAGTATGGAGATTTTCAGCAAACAAACACGATCTTCTCTTCCTTCAATAAAAAATTCCTCGGATTGTTGCATAAAAATATGCTCTTCAAGCTCACCATGCAAGAAAGCTATTTTGATATCTAATTGCTCTAACTCCAACTCATATACTATAACAAGTGATAATGAAAGATAGATGGAAGTATGTTTACCAACAAGTGAAAAATATCATTATAATCAATACCTTCAACCTGTGGAAGTATGTTTAACAACAGGTGAAGAAATATCATTGCAATTAATACCGTCGACCTGACTGTAGAGTTTTGCAACTAGTGGATCCTTATATCTTGCATCTAAACCATATGTCGTTCATTTCTTTTTATTGAATACCCACTTCTAATCCATGATTCTTTGTCCTTTTAGTGGAACTACCAAATTCTAAGTCTGATTTTTATGAATATAGTTCATCTCCTCATTCATAGAAATCAACTCATTTTCATAGTCCTGCTTTGAAGCTGCTTCTAAAAAGCTACTCTGTTCTCATGCGTCACCTATCTCTTGAGTTGCTAACAATATATATGCAATGGTTGAATCTATATATCTCTGAGATGGTTTTATCAATCTCTTTTCTTTGTCTTTTGCAATACTATAAGTGTCATCTTCTCCTCTACTTTTTTTTACTCATTATTTTCGGGCATTAATTATGAGAATCTATCTCCAACTCCACATTCTCTCTAGGACTCTTATGTGTAGTACCTACATTAGAAGGAACAACAAAAGTGTTTTCTTTTGGAAGAAACTTAGCAAACTCATGAAACATTATATTTTTCTCAATCATGAGTTTAGGTGATTTACGATTAGGGCACCACAACTTATATCCCTTCATCCCAGAAGTATAACCAATAAAAATATATATTTTTAGATCTACGTTCTAATTTATAATGATCTACATGTGCATGTGTGGGATAAATGAATACCCTTTAATTAGATCAATCAACAAGATGACAATATCATACCACTTCTAGTGTCTTGCAATTAATTGATATGGATGTTGAGAAAATCACTAAGTAACACGCGGTAGATATTGCTTCAACCTAAAAATATTTTGACAAATTAGCATTTAACAACATGCAGTGAGCTTCCTTAAGATGAGAGTCTTATTCATCCATTTTGTGACGCCGTTTTATTGTGGTGTTTGTTGCACAGTTTAATGTCTAACTATATCCTAATCCTTATAGAATTCATCAAACTCTAATGAGCAGAATTCCAATCCATTATTGGTTCTTAGCCTCTAAATTTTTCTATCAGTCTACTGTCAATCAATGCCTTCCACTACTTAAAATACTTGAATACTTCATCCTTGCGTTGTAGCATGTAAACCCAAACTTTTCTTAGTCATTATTGATGTCAAGATAGATCTAGCATTGCCTTCAAAGGAACATGTGAGGGATCCCACAAATCATAATGAATATAATCCAAAGTGCATTTGGTTCTATGCACAGCTGTATTTAAACTGAAATGCTTTTGCATGCCGAGCACACAATGCTCAAAAAAACCATTTTCCTTATACTCCCACAACAAAGCAGTCCCCTCTTGCTGAGTAGTCATATCCCTCTTGCTCATATGTCTCTATCTCATATGCAACAACTTGGTGGCATCGATCTCTAATAATGATGATATAGTAACTATAGTAGCACCTACAACCATCGTTCCTTATAAGGTGTAGAGATTTTCTGATCTTTTTGCCTTCATGGTGATTAGCGCATCTATGTAAACTATTAAAATTTCACCTTCTGTTGATTACTTGCATCCGTTAGCTTTAAGAGTGCCTAGAGAGATAAGATTTTTTGTCAAATCTAGAACATGATGAACATCTGATAATATCCTCACAATACCATCATGCATTCTAACTTCATTTGTACCAGTGCCAATCGCTTTACAATAAGAATCATTTGCCATAAGTACAACTCCACCTTCTATTGATTTGTAAGTGAAAAATCAATCTCTATCAGGGCACATGTGATAAGTACAACTAGAGTCTAAAACCCAATCATCCCTGGATTTGCTTGAATTTGTAACCAAGAGAACAAAACCATTATAATCATCCTCAATAACCCTAGCCTCTGCTGAATCTTCTTTACTCTAATTTTTCTTCTTATCTTTATTCTAAAGCGTCTAACACTCATTCATGACATGTCCTTTCTTCTTCAAGTAGTTACAGAATTTGCTCTTAGTTTTTGACTTTGATTTTGACTTGATTTTACTGTTAGAACCACTCTCTATGTTTCTCACTCGAACATATAGGGCTTTTACTTTACTAACATTGGATCTGATGATCTCTTTATCCATCAACTCTTTTGAGAATAAAAATGACTTGACATCTTCCATAAAGATAGATTTTCTATCATATATCATAGTTTCTTTAAAGTTCTTGTAAGGGGACGGTAACAAACATAATAGTAACAAAGCCTGATTAGCAACTTCTACCTTTACATCTGCATTCTCCAAATCTATAATTATCGCATTAAATTCATCCATATATGATTTAATAGATGTAACTTCCATCATGTGAAGCATAAACAATCTTTATTTCAAGTGCAGTCGATTGGCGAGGGTTTTTGTCTTGTCAAGAAATTGTAATTTGAGCTATAGGCCTATTTACAGTCTTCTTATGCACGACTCCCAAAGAATCTCGTTCAACAAGCACAATTGGATTGAAGTTAATGTCTTTTCATCCATCTCAAACTTTCATCATCTATCATAAATGTCGGCATATACTTTTTCCCTAACAAAGCCTTCTGTAATCCTTGCTGAACAAGAATAACCCGCATCTTGCCAAAACAGAAATTGACATCGCAGTCAAACTTCTAGATCTTGTATTTTGCAAACATCTTCTATGTATCCAAAATAAATTGAAAATCTATGTTTTAATACCAATCTGTGAGAACAAGTGCACAATCGAGCGGAAAATAATTGCGAAGAACATTCACGAGAATAAACGACAAGCAATCATAAACACAAAAATTTACGTGGTTCACCTATATTGGGCTACATCCTCGGTAGAGGCGTCAGAGAATTTTCAATATGAAAAGAGAAAAGTAGTTCAAGAACTCACAAAAGGCAAAGGCCTCAAGTCTCTCTTTCTCTCTATTCTTCACCAAGAAAATATAATGACTGCAAACCAAATACTAAGGGTTTTAGAGTATATTGAAAGCCTCAAATTAACTCCTCGTTAATCACATACTAATCTCATCCGTCCATTTAGAGGGTGTTTGGGAAGGTTTATTTTTTGAAGCTTATAAGTTATGCTAGCTTTTAGTGGCTTTTGGCTTTTATGATAAAAATATTATAAAACTATTTAGGTAGTATAGTACTGTTTGGTCAAACATAGGTTATTTAGGTGAGCTTATAAGTTATTATTTCAAAAGCTAAGATATACCAGCTTTTTAAAATGTGATTTATAAGCTAGCTTATTACGTATTTTACGAAGTAGGTAAAAATAAAAAAAGCTAGCTTAAAAGCTAGTTTGACCAAAAAATAAACCGCCCCAAGCACCCTCTTAATATGGAGGCTACTTGGATCCGGGTACGAGACAAATTTGAACAAGTCTATACGTGAGATAACATTTGCCTCTTTTGACATGGAGTTGGAGATAAATTGGGCCAAGCGTCCATAAGCTTATTTAGATTCCAAAAATAGCATGACCAATAGAATTTGATTGCATAAGCTGCTACAAATTCTGTTAATATAAGAATTCTAGTGCTATAGAAATTCTTGGGGTTTTGAGGCATATTTTCAATATATACAGTTTAAGCATAATATCTCAGATGATTTTTGGATATATTCTCTTAGGGGGGGACAGTTGTGTCTCAATTGGGGAATGAAGAATGCTTGTGAGGCTAGTTTCCATCGGACATATTTATTTGTCCAACTACTTAGTGCATTCGGTATGTGAGAAATTAGAGATTGTTCTCTTAACAAAAAACCGAGTTCTCTTGAGCTTATTAATAAAAAAAATTGTTCCTTTTTCTGATTTTTTTTAGTCAAATTGAGTGATTTCTATCTTAACAAGGACGTTGCATTATTGAGGAATCTATGTATAAAACTTTGGGTTAAGCTGTGGGGTTTGGATATGGACTTGGATATTTTTTAGTCTGATGTAACTAATGACGTTGATAATTTTTGGAATTGAGAGTATGGCTTTTATATGTAACAACTTTTTTTCATAGTAAATAGTATTCACCTGGTGCGCTGTCCCCATCTTTTTTTTCCTTAAAAAAGGATATTGTTAATTTTTATATTTTCTTGATATAACAATTGCATTTTGGAACGCGGTCATCTGTTCTTTAGTTAATATGGATTGTGTTTTATTAAGGCTATCAATTGTGTATTAAATTATCAATTGTACATTTGGACTTATTTATGGTAAAATTTTGTTGTACTATCATTTTATTATTTTATTATTTTATTAATTGTGATAAAGAAAACTTTGTCATTTATTAAGTAACACAATTGGTTTATGAGCATTTAAGAATTAAATTATTTTGGTTGTATTATATATTTTTTACACATTACTTTTAAAAATTGATAGCAGATAATTTATTGTAATTTTTAAGTATTGTTTTATCTGTTTGCTACAAAATAGAGCATTTAATAGATAGTTCTTATTTATTCGCAATGCATATCTGTTTGCCAAGTATCCAATTCTCATTTGCAAGCATTCTTGTATATATGTTTCTCTCACACGTGAATTGTATTCATTTAAAAAAGATATCTGGATATAACTTTTTGTTACTAAAAGAAAATCATATTTGTATCTATATTTTTTTTCAGAAAATAGATGTAGATAAAATAAGTGTCATATATGAATCACATTCGATTTGTTTGCACCCACAAATAGTTGAGCCTCATCCATAAACACATGGTCATATTGTGATTGAGACAACATTAGTTAAGTGGAAATGATCAGACTGTCGAATCTTTAATAGTTTCAATTAGTCCCTCAAATCTTTGAAATTGCTCATTGGTCCTTCAAATCTAAAAAGGTCTTGCAATTTGGTATCTTGGTGACCAAAGTACTAGCCGTTCGTTTAAATTTTCCATCTAAAGCTCTCGTTTTTTAGTTTATGTTTCTCCCCAAAAGCCCTCTTATTCAATTAAAATATTTGCCAATGAATACTTTGATCACTGAAAGACCAAATTATAATGCCTCTTAGAATTTGACAGTCATATGACCGATTTCAAAGATTCCAGGGAAATTAATAATTTTGCAATTATATAATATGTGAGGGAGTAATATCTAAATGACTCAGTTGGAAAAAGGCACAATCCAAACATAATTAGTTTTACTAAAATTACAATTATACCCTTCCCTTTAACTGGATGGATGAAATGATATCATCGTGCCTTCAATTTTGCTCTAGCCGTAGTGTAAATATTACACAGTAGTTTAGAGATAGATGATATAAATTGTCATGAGTAGTTACATTTATGATATTAGCACACGTATAAAGTAAACTTTTTGTTAGATGGGGTTGTTAATATTAATAAATAGTGTGCATGTATGAAAAATAAGCAAAACATATACTTTGTCGACAAAGTATATCAAATAGATTCATAAGAAAGAAAACCAGGAATTTCTATGGGACTAGACTTTGATAAAAGATAGTCATACGACTACTTTAAAAAAGCAATTTTTTAATCATTTACTATGGAAAATCCTTTAAGTACTGAAATTGATGTATACGATAACATGTTATATAGATACACCCAGGTATTCACATTACCAGCGAATCGGCAAAAAAGGCACTGGCGATTCTGCGACAGCCCAACAGCCTCCTCAGCAATGAACATCCTAACGAAAGTCGAAGGGTACTGATGAAGCTCGAGCCGAAACGACCAAAACTGCATTCCTTCGTGCACTCCATCCTCTTGATGGCCGAAATCAAGAAGAGCCTTAACGTTGTCTCGGAACGAGCCACTGAAAAGTATTGGTTGCCTAGGTGCACAGAAGCTCTCGAATCTGAAAACCTTCTCTCCTCTTTTCCTCTTTCTAGAGCAAGATTGAACCTTCTCCATAAAAGCAAACTTGTGCCTCGTTCAGAGTGGTTGGCATGCCTAGAATTTGGACTGTAACTAAAAGAGATTTAATTTAATTGATCACACAGTTAATGCCTAGGATTTAAATTTGAGGGAAAACCAAACATGCAGTTGTCATAAGAAAATGGGTACGTAGTAGAGTGACTGAAAGCAAGCCACTCTACTACCCGTTTTCTTAAGAAAAATTGTAGTATCCCATTTATCATTACGGGGAACAATATACGATCTATATATATTTGCAGATTTAAGGTCCTTAATTCTTGTTATTTTAGACAATGAAGCATTTGTTCAACATTACAGTGAGATCGTAACTTTGAAAGTCATCTTGTCCAGAAGGATATACCCATCCTGATTATGAAAGAGATGATAACTGAACAGAAACAAAGACGTACACGTGATACACTCATCAAATATCATCAGTATGGAAGTTATTAATAAATACATCTATACCTGAGAAGGAAATTCCTACGTAATAAGTTTGCTTACACGAAAATATCATTTCTATGTACAAGATAATCACTCAGATATTTTCACAAGATTTTAGTATTATGTCCCACTGTAATCAAATGCCCCTGTTACTCGTCCCATGCCAACCTGTGGCCCGTTATAGGCTATACATGGGTGTTGAAATGTGATAAAAACTCTCACAGACTCACACAAACAAGATACACGAGATGGAGGAGAAAGTCACTAAGATGACTTTGCTTAGATTTGAATGGCCTTGAACAAACTTGCGACACAATATAGGTATATATACTACTAAAATATGACTCTCAGACTTAAGACATTAAACACAAAATACTCTTCATATCTAACATGAATCTACAATAATTAATAAGTTCATGAATGTAGATTTTTGGATAAGCTGAACGGTATTCATTTAAATTATGATAATTTAAAATCACAAACGATTCTATTGTTGGAAAATAGACAAAACTGAGTTTTCCAAAAAAAATTCTCATTCATTCAATTTTATGAACACTACCAAATAATGGGTCTACGGGGACGGTTTATAACCGTCTCGCTAAATAATAAAACCGCCCTCATAGGCCTAATTAAGGGAAGATTCCTCATCCGATACCTTTGCTGCCGTAGTCTTTGGTCTAAGGTGACGGTTCATGATCCAAGTGGTGCGGTTGTTGAATTGTTCCCATAGACAACATTTGGGGACGGTTTTCAGCCATTCATGAATCTAAGGTAGGCCGATAAGAGTATTGAGGAGTACACTTTTGAGCTTACCTAGTTGAGCCAGTAAGTCTTAGAGGGTGTTTGCGAAGGCTTATTTTTTGTCAAACTAAATTTAAGCTAGCTTTTTTATTTCTATCTGTTTGGTAAGTAATAAATAATTTAGCTTATAAGTGTCATTTTCAAAATTTAGTGTACCCCAGCTCCTAAAAAACTAGCTTATAAGCTCACCTGTGCAAGTTAAGTTTGACCAAATAAAATACTATTCTACCTAAGTAATTTTTATAGTACTTTTATCATAAAAGCTAAAAGCAACTAAAAGGCAACATAAATTATAAGATTTAAAAAATAAGTCTTTCTGACCACCCTCTTACTGGCTAGGCCTGATAACCCCGGTTTGTAGACGAGTCAATCGCTGAGATATTTGTGGAAAAGGTTCGGGGTTGAAGCGTCGCGTGGACTTTTCTTTGTCCGTCATGTTAATCGTGACTTCTGAGAATTCACGTTCTTGAACAGCCGATTTCCTTTTACGGAAACGTCTTGACTTGTGTCCTAACGTTTCTGTAGAAAGCCTCTCAAATACTGAGATCCTTTGTGAGGCGGTCTTGGAACAGTTACACTCTGATAATACCGCCTTAATGAGTTTGGTACATGGGCAAAGAGAATCCATTTCCCAGGTATTTCTCTTACGAGATTTATTCATACCCCCAGCCTGATAGTACACCTCATCGATATGATTATCGGAGCAACCTATCTTGTGCTAGCATGATTCCCCCCATTCTAATGTCATCGTCTTCTGACAAACATAGCTCTCTTTGAGGGTATAATGCCTTGTCGTTGTTCTCAAGAGTTGCTCGTTTGAACCCACGCTTTCGTGCGCTTGAGGACCCAATGGGCTCTTGGACTTCAACTCGCAACCCGAGGTGAGTGGTCATCGGTACTTTCTCCGTAGGAGAGATTTTTGACATATTGGGGCGTCACGTACGACCCCCACTCTGACGAGCCATCCAAGGTTCATTTTTATGCAAAGGACTGAGACGATCCGTAATACTCACTTTAAATCGGGACGGATCCACGCTGCCGCGAGGTTCTACTGAAGGTGAGGAAGTCACCGGGACAGAAACAGGAGCTGTCGGAGACTCGAAACTAGTCGCAGGAGGCAAAATTTTTGCAAATAGGGGATGAACGGCGATGTGAGCCAGTAGCTGGTGGCTCGGCTTGCGCGAAGCAGCTGTTTGTGACCTCGGCTTTGGCCCGGCTATAGCAACTTGAGTGGCTTGGGGCCTGGCCGAGCCAGCAGCTAATGACCTGTTTCTTTCGGGCCTTGTTTTGGACTTCGACCTCCAGATTTGTCGTGGTTTTGACAGTCTATTGTCTACATCTTTTGCTTGTAATTTCTTGGCCTCTTGCACTAGAATTCTTGCCTGTGCGAGTAAAGCGTGGTGTTTCTTGATCCGTTCTTCAAGAGTTGGACGTGTCCTCTTAACGGGGACCCACTCATTCGCCGTTGATTTGGAACAGTCGCCCGTTCGCTATCGTGGTGGCTGATGTTTTCTAGACTTCAGATTCGCTTCATAACGGATTCCATCAACTAGCTCGGAAGCTATGGCCAATTGGTGTGCAAGACGTTGACATCGTCTTTGACGCGCTCTCCTGGATAAGGTCGGCGCGTTTTCAGTAGTGGCTTCGGCTTTGCAAGGTGTGCCTTGAGCCACAGCGAGGTGAAGATCTTGGTTTTGGACCTTCAGATTCGAGTGTCTCCGAATCTTCCTTGTGGAGTCTCTTCTATTCCTGTGAGGGGAGGATGATCGGGAAGATGAGGATAAGTATTCTTCATACTTTGCTTGGTCAAACTCGTATTCGACCTCCTCGTTGATCGGGATGATGATCTTTGGTTGCGACACTACAGCTTCGGCAGAAAAGCTGTCGGCTCCCACTGTGGTCGCCAGTTTGTTTTTGACAAAAGTTACATTTTCCATTGCTTTCAAACCTGTTACACCGTTTATCGATTACAAGTTCAAACTAAAAGAAAAGTTAATCTTTTTATAAGATCTTCTTATAATGAAAAATAAAGATTACAACTTTATCAAACAAAACGCAGTAGTAGTTTATCTCATGCTGCTTTGCGTAGGATTTTTGCCTATGCCGGGGACGCGTTAGTCCGTGGACCACCGCAGATCAAACCCGATAGACAATATAATTACGCTCTTGTTTCACAAAGGAAACAATTGCGGAAGCGACAATCATGACCAAGCGAGATTGTGGCTCTTCTCGAGATTAAAACCAAGTTTAATCTGGAGGAAAGAAGGAGAAAGAATCATAAACCTTTCGAAAGAGCTTTCTTTATGAAAGTGTTCGCCAAGATCTGATGATTCTCCTCTGAAATTCGTGGTTAGCTGGATAATTTGACAGCACCTCGCCTTCTTAACTTCAGATTCTCTTGAAAGAAGACCCTAGGCTTTTATTTATAGGCTTTTGGAGATGTCCTTTTGAATAAGAATTTGTGTTTAAACGTCATCTATAGTTTATAATTGTTTAAACGTGTTTAGAGATAACCTCAAAACAGTTGGGAGGTTCAGAAACGAAAGAATCCTTAAAAAATATCAAAATCCATGTTTTGGGAGGTTTGGTACTCAAGAAGTGTCCTGGTGGCTCGGGACTGTGCGAGTCACCATTTGGTGGCTCGCATGGGTGCGAGCCACCATTTGGTGACTCGCACACTTATACAAGCCTCTGAGTGGTGTTTCGCTCATCTTTTTGATATTTCGGCGATTCGTAACCCCTCAAATTAGCTTGTTTTGCGTATGGTTCATCGCTTCGCTGACTTGTATATTTTACTGATCCACTTCATACTCTTACTAATGTTAGATAAATTCCCTTGACTTGGATAATAACGTTTATCATCTTCTCCTTGTCTTGAATTGTGTTTGAGGACCTATAGGCAATTTTTAACGCCTACACCATTTCCCACGACGTGAAGGGAAGGAGCACAATACTCCGAGCCCATCAAGTAGCCGCTCATAGTACGAGTGGTTGGTCAAATCCATGTAGTCGTCAAGTCTGCCTGCATGAAGCTCACCTCGCCCGCACGAGTCAAGAGCCGAACTCGCCTGCAAACTGCAGGCTCGCCAAGCCAGAGTACTTGGCAGCTGCTATACCATATACAGGGATAGGCCTTCCTATTTTCCACAACAGTCAAGAGCCGAACTCGCCTGCAAACGGCAAGCTCGCCAAACTCGCCAGAGTACTTGGCAGCTGCTATACCATATACAGGGATAGGCCTTCCTATTTTCCACAACGTGAAGGGGGAAAGTATAGTGCTCCGAGCCCCTCAAACGACCGCTCATGGTGCAAGTGAGGAGCATAGTATCTCCTAATAGTACATGGTCATATCCCATGATTCAAGAAGTGGCCACGCCGTCTCTCCTCTATTTAAGAACTTCTTCTAGCCACGGAGAAGGGGTTCAACAGTTTGGTTGGCTCACAGTTAATTGATCAGTTAGCTGAACCACGACTCTCAACTCTCGACGGGGTTGACGACAAGCTCTCTGCATGACCTTTGCATTGTAGCATCATCTTCCAGCTTTCAGCCCTGATAGCCATTAAGCTCGGGAACTCAAACTCGATCAACACAAGCTTCTACTGCATACTCAAGCTCACCAACAACCTCGGTCGAATCGTCCAAGGGAAGCAGACTCGGTGCGAGAACCGAGCGAGGCGTCCTGTAGCTACCAAAGTCCCCACGTTAAACAAGGAGGGTCTTCCCTCCGCTTCTGTTGTAATTTCGATTCATTAGTTTGTAATAAGCTATTCTTATAAATACAAACAAAATCCTTATTTCGGGAGATCAAAATTTACACCTACAGAAGATGGTGACCACAGTGGGAGAAGCTGTTTCCTCAACAGAAATAGTGGTAGCTCAATTCAACGAGGTTCCTGTTGGGACGACCGTGGAGTCCCTAGAAATCGAGTTCGACCAGGCCAGGTACGAAGAGTACTTGTCCTCCTTCTCCTCTAGTGGCGATGCATCCCGCAAATGCCACCGAGTCATGCATAGAGGCCGACCTCAAACGGTCAAAGCCCCCGCACCCGAGGACCCCATCCGAGTCATAGCAGGGAATCAAACTTCCCCAAAATTGATCACGGCCGAACCAAAGGCTGGGAGCACTAGGCAAAATATCGCCAAATGGGTTGCCAAACGACCCTCACAAACCTTCGTCCAAGAGGAAACGGAGGTTCGCTGGGGCAAGAACCAAGCCTACGTGATTCGCCTGGACGCTCCTCTCTCAAGAAGAGCCCAGCAACGACAACGACAGCTCCTCGCCCGGCAGAAAGCTCAAACCTCTACCTCGTATGACGGCCTGAACTATTATGCGAGTTTGAGAGATGCTAGACGGAGGCTCAACCCTTCCAAGGCTGAAGAGACAGCCAAACTAGGCGAATTTCACTTCTCAGGTCACATCCCTGGAACTAACTGCTAGGACGATACCACGATAACGTCTTCATCCAAACCTTAAAGGCTGGTTCTGCTTCCAGCTCATCAGTCAAAGGGGCATACGACAAAACTACCGCGCCGACGGTGTTAAATACGGCCCCACCGTCAAGTTCCTCCTCGACCAGAGATTATCGCTCATGGAGTCACAACCAGCAATAAATAATAGGCTAAAAATCAGCCTAGTACTATGTGACCTTGGATCCCATACCATAGCTCTCGACACCACACTGAGCGACATATTCCGAGGCCGGATTCCCACGCCACCAGCCTTAAGCCGTGCCGAACTTCACCCCCGTAGTCGTCCCAGTCCTGGCATGGAGGACTCCCTCCGTCCAACGGCGAATCATACCTCCAACTCAATACTACTGTTTGAACAACCCTCCCCCGGAAGGCTCGCCGCGACCAGGACGTCCAGCACGGGGTTTCATTTCGGCAACCTGGACCCCAACCCCCTGCCGTCACATCCTATCTAGAACCCCTAGCCTATTCGTGCACGCCATGACGGGTCTTTCCTCACCATCACCAAAATTGAGAGCAGTACGACTTCTTCTAAGGATAACCGTAATCCAGCCCTACACGCACATATCTGCCAAGAAGGCTGAGCTCTCAACAAAATTGTTCACTCGTCTGCATCGAGACTCATTCACCCGCGTCCCTAGCATAGTACTCAGCTGAACTCACTGGCCCAGGTGTGTGGCAAGTTAGTGACCGCAACGTCCCGTTATTCAATGAAGGGGCCTTTAAAGTCTCCAAACGGACCGTCCACTTGCCGAGTATCAACCTCGAGAGTCTAGGAGACTGGACTCCACGCGTCTGAAGGAAACCCACCGCCGACGATCTAGAGCTCCCGTCCACTACAATCAACATGACAGACAAGGGTAAGGCCGTGCTTTCTGGTTCTCGAGACTCAGATTCCTTCCTGGGGCCTAATCATCTGCTTGTTCAATATGGACAAGACGGTATATACCAACATACCCGCAGTCGCACAGGGGTGAGCATTGGGTTCGATTACTCAACTTTAGCACCTCCCTCCGGCGATGAAGACGAGGTTTACTTAGCGGTAGCCACGTCCCAAACATTACACTCGAGTCAGGACGCACTGGCAAGAGTACACGTGGCTGACACCACGAATGATCAGGCGGTGGCCAAGAGGTTCGAAGAGCAACAAGCAACCATCGATTCTTTGAGGGAAATGTTGGAGCAGCTTCTGAACAAGAAGAAGAAGAAGAAAAGAACCCAGCACACCCTACCGCGGCCAACGGGGAGTAAGGAGTGGGTGCCTCTTCCTCATCCAGTGACTGAAACGGAAGATAATGTCGGCCCATACTCCGATTACTCTTCCAAGACATCGCTAGGGACGTCGTATACTGGGGGTAGCACCCGCGACAAGAGATTCGATGAGTTCCAAAGCCAGCTCAACGCTTTAAAACTCCAGCAAAACATGAACAAGCTGGGGGTAGTCCGACCCTATCCTGTCGAGTGTGATACAGTCCCATACCCAGCGAAGTTCAAGTCAATTAGCTTGGTACAATTCGATGGAAAGGGTTCACCATCACAGTACATCTACTATTTTATGGCGCAGACCGGATTCCTTATAAGGAACGATGCTATCCTCGCCCAGTTATTCATAGGCACCCTCAAGGGGGTAGCGTTTGAATGGTTCCGCAAGTTGGAACCTGGCTCTATCAAATCATGGGGCCGACGCGGAAAGGCTCTTCTTGGCCCGCTTCTTCGATGATGACACGGAGGTGTTGACGGCCACCCTCCAATCCGAGAAGCAACGGAAGTCGTAATCGGTCAATAACTTCGTAAAGAGATTCAGGAACCGATCGGTCCACTGTTGGGACCAAGTTTCTGAGTCCACACTGATCGAAATGTGCCGTAATAATCTCTCAATCCATATTCTGTCCAATGTCGGCGCAGTGGAAACCCGGACCTGGAAGAAACTTGTTCGCCAAGGCGAGCAGGTGGAAAATATGATCAAGAGGTTAGAGGCCGAAGAACCTCACCCCAAGAAGGGAGCCGTGGAGCCGACCGCGCCAAAGAATCCTCCCCAAACAAGAGGAAAAGAGATCATGGTCGTCGAATCTGCCCCGGCACCCAAAACAGCTCAAAGGCCGAAGCCTAGGCAATTCGAGCAACACCCTCCAAGGCAATACGACTTCAAGGAGGACCAAGTGGTGGCAACATTCGACACTCTCTTAAAGAGCAGTTGAATCAAACTACCGGAAGTCACAAAGCCTGAGGAGGCGAACAAGACTAGTGACCCGAGTTACTGTGCGTACCACAGATTCCTTGGTCACCACACCTCTAAGTGTTACATCCTCAAGGACAAGCTCTAGGTCCTCTACGATGCAGGAGTCCTAAAGAAGGAGAAAATACAAAAGTAGGTGACCATGAATATAATCACCCTAAATTTTGGAACAGATCTCCCGGAGGTTCAGGCTCTGGCAGGGGTGATTCCTATCCCGAAGGCAGTCCTGAAGATTACTAATGATGATCCTCACAACTAACAAGAGAAAGGTTTAGTACCCCAGACCTTGCTATCAAGTCAGATGATGTGGGTCCATCTGGACCTCCTCAGTGACGAGCAGTGGGGTGCAAAGCCCTCGAGGAAGACCAAAGGTAAACCTTGTAATGTCATCTCCGCTATCCCGGAGGGAGACCAGACTGCAGTGTCTGCCCTCACCGACTCCAATGAGGAGACTACCGCCCTTGCTACTAGAGCAGGAAAGGAATTCACCAAAGAATATCCTACAAGGGCGGAGAACCCAACAGGACCTCCCACGAGACCAACTGCAGCAGCCCCTCCGAATCCAGATAGGCCGAGCTCGAGCAATCAGCCTTTCCGATTCAATGTGCTCGCGTAGCTGAAGAACATCCCCGCACGAATTACCATGAATGACCTCTTGCGGTTATCCAGACCCACCTGGGAAGCCTTACAAGAGGCATTAGCTAACTCAGAAGTCTTCGCCACCCACTTCTTGAGGGAAGAAGATACGGAAGGGAAATGTACAATGTGCTGCCAGACCACCGAAAGACGGGTCCCTTGCATCACATTCACTTCTGAGGACATGCTCATCAAAAGCACCTCTCATGATTGACCACTGTACTTCACAGGGTACGTCGATTCATCAAAAGTGGATCGAATTCAAGTCGACCCAGGGTCTGCACTAAGCATCGTACACTTGAAACTGATCAAACACCTAGGATACCTCCGAAACATCTATCTACGACTACCACAACTATCTTTGGCTTTAATGCCACTGGAACTCGGCCACTCAGCAAGATCCGTCTGAAGTGTCGAATAGGTGACATGAAGATAGGGGTGACCTGCTACGTCATCGACGCTGAGCCATCCTACAATGTGCTCTTAGGACGTCCATGGATATACAACAACAGGATAGTACCATCCACATTACACCAATGCTTAAAGTATGTGGATAATTACGAACGGGTAAGAATAGTAGTAGCCGACAAGCAACCCTTCAAGGGTGTCGAGAACTAGTTCACAGACTCTCTGATGTACCAGGACCCTGACGAGCCATCGATCGAGGAGCTCAAGAGCGGCAATGAGGCGGACAGCGAGCCCGAGTACGGCGATGGCCTGGTCCTAAATGATTTCGAATCGATTGTAATTGGCTGCGAAAGTCACAATGCAACCGACGCTGTTCAGGCGAAGGAGATTATCTTGAATGAGAAGTTTAACTTTACTTATTTGTCGTCTTGCTCAACGTCCGAGGATGACGCACCTAACGACCTAATGTCGAAGCTCTATAACGACCCTTCTCTACACTTTCCTTTAAGCTCGTCGTATGTTGTAAAGAGAGAAGCGATAAAGTCTTCACAAGCCATACTCGTCGTACCGGCCCGGGATAATTATCAAAAAGATATTATCTTTGGACGAATCGATCACCTTTTGCACATGCTGTGGGACGAGTCTGAAGAGGAAGACCCCACGCCTTAGTTTTCCCAGTACAGTCAAATCGTGAAGCGCATAATTAGCGACATGGGGTACGACCTCACTTGTCCAGAGGGCCTGAATTATGGCCGAGGGTGAAAAACAGTCATCCGACCTACCTACGTGCCTAAAAGCAAACCCTCAAATTACTTCAACAAGACTCGGAGAGGGTTAGGCTACGCCTCTTCCTCATCGGAATTGTTCTACTATTTCAACGAGGACTCCGACGATGCACGTTCGGGGGATCGATAGTCGACAACCTCAACATGGGACTCGGACGTCAGCATGGGAGACTTGTTCAATAACCTTATAGTCAACATGGCTACGATTGATCCCGTCGAGATGGTAAGATGGTAGAGGACGAATAGGTCCCGCTTTATGATGAGACATGGGACCGCCACATCAACGCTCAGTGGAATAGTCGCTTCGAGCAACGTGAACCATCTACTGAGGACGAAATCCTCCAAGTGAACATGGGTGATGAGACCAATCTCAAGCCTATATTCATCAGTGGTAGTCTACCTCCCTAAGAGAAGGAAGATCGCATTGCCCTCATACGGGAATACATTGATGTCTTCGCATGGAATTACGAGGACATGCCCGGCCTTGATCCACGGGTCGCCATGCATCGCCTTAACATCGGCTCAAATGCCAAATCAGTCAAACAATAGCAGAGGTGTTTTCGTCCATAAATTATGGAGGCAATCAAGACCGAAGTGAAGAAGCTGATCGAATCCGGCTTCATCAGAGAGGAACGACACCCCGACTAGGTAGCCAATATTGTTCCAGTCCTGAAGAAGAATGGTAAGATCCGCATCTGCATTGACTTCAGAAACCTCAATGCAGCTTGCCCAAAGGACGAATTCCCTCTCCCCATCACGGACGTCATCATCGATAATACGTGCGGATTTGAGAGGATGTCCTTTATGGATGGGTTTTCACGGTATAATCAAATCAAAATGCACTCAGAGGATGAAAAACACACTTCATTTAGAACCTCAATGGGGGTATACTGCTACACGGTCATGCCTTTCAGACTCAAGAACGCCGGTGCAACCTACCAACGTGCCATGAGCACGATCTTTCAAGACCATCTGCGGAAGACAGTCGAATGCTACGTGGACGACTTGGTCGTGAAAAGTCACAGTAAAGATGACCATCTCCAAGACTTGAGGGTGATGTTCGAACTCATGAGAACTCACCAACTCAAGATGAATCCTACAAAGTCATTCTTAAGGATGTCCAGCGTAAATTCCTTGGATTCGTGGTAACAACAAAAGGAATCTGAATTGACCCAGATAAGTTACGAGCTATTCAAGAGCTTCAGCCGCCATGAAATCTTAAGGAACTAAGGGGTCTTCAGGGACGATTGGCTTACATCCAGAGGTTCATTTCAAATCTTTCGGGTAAGTGTCAACCCTTCTCCAAACTGATGAAGAAAGGTACTTTCTTCGTGTGGGATGAGCCTTACCAACGGGACTTTGAAGAGATCAAAGCTTATCTCTCAAACCCACCTGTCCTAGCGGCTCTAATCTCAGAAAGTCATTCCTCATCTACATCCGAGCCATGGAGCACTCTCTGGGTGCCTTGTTGGTGCAGAATGATGATGCCAGCCACGAGCAGGGCATCTACTACCTGAGCAGGACTCTACAAGGCGCTGAACGGCGATACCCTATGGTCAAAAAGGAATGCTTAGCCCTAGTATTTGTCATCCAAAAGATGCGACACTACCTAGTTGGCCAAACCATCCACGTTATTTCTCGGATGAACCCCATCTGAGTCTTCATGACGTAGCCCACGGCCTTAAACTGGTGTTTGGCCAGATGGGCACTCCTACTGTCTCAGTACGACATTCAATTCATGCTACAGAAGTCAGTCAAAGGATAGGCTACCTGTGATCTCATGGCTAGTCATCCGCTAGGGGCGAAAACTAACCTATTCGAAGATTTGCCAGATGAACCCGCCGAAGTTAACACGACCTCCCCAGCGGAAGCCTGACAAATGTTCTTTGATGACGCGTCTCGCATTGGCACGAGCGGATCTATCGTTGCAGGAGTGGGGCGGTCCTCACCTCCCCACATAAACACATATTACCCCGAGCTTTTTCTCTAACAGAGCCATGCACCAACAACGTGGCTGAGTATAATGCGCTACTCATTGGACTCGAGTTGGTAAGAGAGTTAGAGGTAAAGCATCTCAAGGCCTACGGTGACTCTCAGCTCATTGTCAGGCAGATGATGGGAGAATACGAAGTCAGAAACGATGACCTGATCCCGTTTCACAAAACAGCTATCAAACTGGTGGAGTCATTCGAGAGCTTCCGCATCGAGCATGTGCTTCTTTCCAAGAACATGCACGCAGACGCCCTCACATCCTTGGCAGCTAACTTGGCCCAGCCACTAGAAATGACTCAATGGGTCACTGTGGCGAGCCGAAGACTCTTTTGACCATAGGACGTTCTAGAAGTGAATGCCACTCACCACGTTTCGGATCGGCCCGACCCAAAAGATTAGCGTCTCCCGATCATTAATTACGTCCTGTACGGCATGCTGCCTGAAGACTCTAGGGAGCGAGAGTCTGTCTGCTGACGTGCCTTAATGTTCTGCTATGATTCGACCACAAAGACGTTGTATCAAAGGGCGTATGACGGTTTGTTACTTCGATGTCTTTCAAAGACAGAAGCACAAGAAGCTCTGTGCGAAGCCCATGATGGCACTTGCGGAACTCACCAGCCCGGACCCAAGCTTTGGGATCGGTTACGGAGAATAGGCTACTTTTGGCCGGGGATGATTAGCGACACGGTTGCTTATGCCAAGTGTTGCCACACATGCCAAATCCACGCCAACTACATGCATCGACCTCCTGAAGACCTACACCCAACAACCTCATCATGGCCTTTCGAAGCATGGGGGATGGATGTCGTCAGACCAATATCCCTATCGTCAGCAAGAGGTCATCGCTTCATCCTCACGATTACCGACTACTTCTCTAAGTGGGCTGAGGTCGTCCCTTTAAGAGCAGTCAAAACTAATGACGTGATTAAGTTCATCAGGCATCATGTCATATACCGATATGGGATACCTCAGCGTATCATTCATGACAACGGCATAAAATTTGTTAGTCATGCGTTCACCCGGTTTTGTGACAAGTTTCGAATATAGAACATGTCCTCTACAGCCTACAACCCTTCGGCGAATGGTTTGGCCGAGGCCTTCAACAAAACAATCGTTAAGATCTTAACCAAGCTGACTTCCAATATCAAGCGCGATCGGAACGAGAAGCTAGACGAGAGCTTATGGGCGTATCGCACAACGATTCGTACACCGACTGGCAACACGCCTTATGCATTGTATATGGCTGCGAGGCCGTTTGACCATTAGAGATTCAAATTCCATCCCTCCGCATCGCCCTAGCTATGGGGATGACAACCGAGGATAATCATCAACGACGCCTCGCAAAACTTGAAGTGTTGGATGAGAGACAGCTTGAAGCCTAACAACACATTGAGTTCTACCAAGCCCGAATGGCTAAGGCCTTCGACAAGAAATTCAAGCGTCGATCCTTCAAGGAGGGAGATTTGGTACTCATCGTTCGACGACCGATGATTCTCACTTCCAAGAAGAAAGACAAATTCTAGCCTAAATAAGAAGGATCGTTCATGATAGAGACAGTCTATTCGAATGGAGCTTATCGTCCCATCAAACCAAACGGCGATAAGATCATGATGCTTATCAACGGTAAATTCCTAAATAAGTACTACCCTTAGTACTCCCCTTCAAACTCCTACTGGTGCATGAGTCTAAACTACCCCTTCAAACTCCTACTGGTGCATGAGTCTAAACTGCCCCTTCAAACTCCTACTGGTGCATGAGTCTAAACTGCCCCTTCAAACTCCTACTGGTGTATGAGTCTAAACTGCCCCTTCAAACTCCCACAAGTGCACGAGTCTAAATTGGTCCTTACAAACTCCTACTGGTACAAGAGTCTAAATTGTTCCTACCTCATATACTCCGTCGTCTACACGAGTATGAGACGCCGCTTACAGGGAATTCCTCGAGGATACTACGCATAGCGTTCTTAGGGATAACCCAAAACCCCCCTTTCGGTCAAACCTTTCTACAATTAGGACCAAAATCGATTATTAAGTTAATCCCCACCTCTAATAGTCGTTTCTCCGTCAGTCTCATTCAACTGGACGATGGATCTCTCAACCTAGTCACGTTAACTATTACCTTTGGTGAAATCAGCTTACCAATCCTCTCCAATAGGATGGTAAACCCACAGAGTTGCTCACATCGCAACAAGCAATCCAGTCATGTTAACTATTACCTCTGACAGAATCAACTTACCTATCCTCTCCAATAGGATGGTAAGCCCTCAGAGTTGCTCCGATCATAACAAGATTCTATCGGGTTAATGATTACCTCTGGTAGCCGGCTCCGTCATTCCCATAAACGACACTGCCCGAGTAGTAACCTACTATGCGACGCGTTGCTACTCCGGTTGGTCGTCACACTCATACGTCCCTAAATGACCCGACCTATTCTGAACGTTCTAATACTCCATTAGAACAATCGATGGGTAGCAGCCCACCATGCGACGGCTCCTACAATAATCAATCGTCACACTCCTACATCTCTGAATGATTCGGTTATCCCCAACATCCTCGTCTTCGTGAACGACGATGTTCGCTAAGGGCGGCTTACCAGGCAACATGCCCCGATCGATTGCCGAACAGCAACTCGCCAAATGGCGGGTCATTGTTGGAATTTTGATTTGGTCACATGCACAAGCTATAGCTCTGTTTGGGTTAGATTGTTAATCTTTAACATCTCAAACCCGCCTAAACTATAACGTGAGAGTCGGAGTTAACCCGACCCCATGCTGTGGGCGGCCAAAGATGAAAGAGAATCTTAGCAACTAAGTCTAAGGTAAACTCTTCGAAAGCCCGCCACACTACGAAAAATGATATAGCTGACTCACCTCGGGTGACAATCAGCACAGGCGAGTCCAACACGATGGCTATCAAGGACTAACCAGTAGTCCTAAGCACAGATCAACGCCAGAAGATAAAGAAAGGCTATACATGTAAAACCAAGATTAAACAAAAGCATAAAGAGCCATTCCAAGCTAAGTTTTAAAACACACATTATGTTTTTAGACAAAGATGCAACAAGCATCACAAAAATTACAGCACTAGAACAACAAAAAAAAGGAGGAAGGCAAAAGCCTAGACTAGCTTTGAGAGGCTGAAGGAGGCTATCTTGGCCCTAACTGCCTCAAGCTTCTTGGCCTGCCAAGCCGCGACCTTCTCCTCTTCAATTTGGCGGAGCTGATCAATAGCGGCTTCGGCGTCCTCTTCTTCCTGCCGAAGGACCTGAAGAGCCTTCGCTTCCTCCTCGAGAGCACCATAGACCTGTATTTTATCACGCTCGAACCTCTTCAGGTTCTCCTCTCCTTGAAGGGACCCAGCGTCCAAGAAGAAGGTGGCATTAAGATATGCGTCCATCTGGTCCAGTAAGTCACGGTGTCTCCTGCGAAGACACGCGACGTGAGCCTCCTTGGCCGATATACTTTCCTCCCGATCCTTGCGCTCGAACTCCCGTTGGATCCGAGCGCTGATCAGAAGTGACGTCGGCTCATCACTGGTCCTGCACCGCCTAGCCAATTGGGTGCCCCCTAGGCGTCGGATCTCCTCAAGACAACTGGAGACGTGAGGAAGCAGGTCGTAGCATCTACCATGGCCTTGGCTGATGAGGGCAGCCACCCTTCGAAAGTCATCCTCCAGCCACTTGAGGAGGTCTAAAGTCGGGTTAGGTTTAGGAGCAGCCACCGGCAAGGCAGCGTCGGCGGCACCGGAGGAGGAAGCGGCCTCCTTGCCCTTGGAAGCTTGCAGCTTAGTCTCAGGAGCCATGGTTCGGGGCAACAAAGCCTCTGCAAGAATTCTCTCCAGACGAATTTTTGTAAACACGAGAACTCTGCCAAAGGAATGGTGAGCACATTATATACCCGAAAGCCCAACGGCTGAGATTCACTTTCCCAAATAAATCGAACGGCTCAGATCTCTAGCGATGCTTTGAGCTCGACGCCCATAAAAGCTTCGCTCTTGGGACTCCAAACCGACCGTTTGGATTGAGCGCGGAAGGCGAAGCGTTCTATCACATCGCAATTAATAAGGACTGACGCGCCCACATAGCCGAAGCTGGCGAGCATTTGGGTCCGCAGGTAGACACGTGACCCAAACTCGCCAGCACCTGAGTTTCGCCTACGGACCAAGTTCGCCAGCACTTGAGTTTCGCCTGTGGACCAAATTCACCAGCACTTGAGTTTCGCCTGTGGCCCAAACTCGTCAGCACTTGAGTTTTGCCTGTGGCCCAAACTCGCCAGCACTTGAGTCTCGCTTGCAGTCCAAACTCGCCAGCATTTGAGTTTCACTTGCAGCACAAACTCGCATCGCTTGAGGTTCACCTGCGGCAAAAAATCTCCAGTAATTGAGTCTGCCCATTGCATGAGTAAGACGCTGAATGGCAACACAATGAAAAATGAGAAGATTGTGTATGCTACGAGAAAGTACGAAGTTCATTAGATGTTTTTGGCCAATACATTTGAACAAAATTATGACTTTACAATCAAGAGAGTCATAACATTACATTCGAGAAGCAAAACATTGAACAAGGTATCTTGAATCTACTCCTATCCTACGGGTTTATTCTAGGAGTTTGAAAGACGTGAGCTTGGCTCTGACTACAGCTATCTTCTCCGCATGCATGGCGCGAGCTTTACCCTCTGCCTACTGCTGGAAGATTACACCTCTCCCTTGCAAGATCGCCTTGCACGGTCTCACTCTGAATGCGTAGGCCTGTCAAGATTGATTCTCCCTCTGCGTACGGGATCATACCTAAAAAAATCAAAGAAATTATAGACTCTGTGTCAGATTGCAATAGGCGGTGGCGAAGATCCAAATGACCGATAAGGGCCTCTTTGTCTTCTATGTCTTGCCTTCGGCACTCTTGCTGCCACACAGCGCGACGATGAGCTAAAGCCAAGAATGGCTTTACTTTGGGCTCCAGAGCCGCATGTCGCAAGTCCCCAGTTTTGTTAAGAGCAATTCTAGATCAATGAGTCTCATCGAGCAGCGTATAACGAGCCTATAGTCGCCCTCGTGCTGGATGCAGGCTATATGGTCTGAGAGGGACTGTTTCAGTTCCGCGAAGGTACTATGGCCCTGATCGACGAGCAAGATCACTCGCTTCACGACACTCTCCAATTCCTCTAACTGGGTTGCAATAGGGTCCGGAGGTTTAGACTCCGGGTCGCGGCTAGGTGCGGGAGCCGAAGAAGAAGCGCCGTCTCCCGTCTTCTTCGCACCAGATACCTTCGCCCGCGGTGCCATCTTAAACGAGAAGGAAGCAAGGAACACAGTGACCTCTTCGACAAAGAAAGAGGGCAATGTATGATGAACGGTCCAAGGGCGTCTCTCGAACGATCTAGATTGGGCGTGGAACGAAGAGCCCCCCGTTACACCGCCTTTAATACGAAGTAACGTGCCAGCACCAACCCAACTAGAAAGCACGTAGGACCGCAACTAGACATGTGGCCTTCGACTTAATTCGCCTGTGGCTAGAGCTCGCCCACAGCCTAAACTCGCCAGTGATTGGAATCCAGCTATAACTTGAACTCGCCCACGGTGACTTCACAAAGAGAGATAAAAGCTGGAAGGATAAAAGGCAACAATAACAGAAAGGAGAACATGCACAAACACGTTTCGAAGATCAAAGGAGCATATCATTCATCCAGTTTTAAGACAGTACATTTAAACAAAGTTATGATTTTACAATCGAACGAGTCATTAACAACAAATGTCGTAACACTGTTCGGCCCAGAGAGTCTAGTCCAGGAGGCTGAAAGACGCAAGCTCCGCTTTAGCTGCGGCCACCCTCCTCGCGTGGTCTTCCTGGGCTTTATCCTCAGCTTCCTTCTGGGTCCGACCCTCGAAGGTGGAGGCATTGACAGAGTCTTTCTGGCGCAGCATCTGAAGGTTTCGGGTCGCCTCTTCGACAGCTTTGTCAACTTTCGTACTCTCAGATCGGAGGCCCCCTAGAGTCGTCTTCGCAAGCTCCAACTCAGCCCTCAGACGGGATACGGTAGAAGTAAGAGTACCTATCTGCTCCCCCAGTGAGCGCTGCTGGTCCATCAGGAAGGCGACATGGGACTCCAAATCCGCCATTTCCCTCGAGTGAACCTCCTGTTCCCACGCCTCCCGACGCCGAACATGAGACAAGAAGCGCTCCACGTCAGTCGCGGGACCTCCTTACAGCAGAGTCTCCAGGTGTGTCAGACGCGACTCCAGATAGAGAAGTCGCTGCATGCAACGGGCGTCGAGACGAGGTTCACCCAACCGCCTGAGATCGACCATGCGATCCAGGAGGGACTGTTTGAAGTCGGCATAGATCCCAAGACCAAGGCTGACGAGGGAAATCACCTGCTTCGCGGTATTTTCGAACTCTTTGATACGAGCTTGTAAAGACAGAGAGCCTAAGGGAACGGGCTCTTGATCCTAAGCAAGCGCTGCAATGGGAAGAACCTCAAGGCAAGGTTCCACTCTAGGCGGGGGAACAGGCTGAGAAGCGAGAGAAGCCGCGGCTCCCTCGGACTCATCGTCGGAAACAAGTATGGGCTCAGTCCCCCACTCTCCGGTGGGGGGCACTCCTTCCCGAACTGCACGATGGCAACAAAAAAAGAGAGGGTTAAGAGCAGGTGGTATCACCTTACTCACAGACCCATAATCGAACCGGATGAGGGCCTAGACGCCAAAATACCTTCGGCGGCGGCGGCTGGCGGCGAAATAGGAGGAAACACCCTTGCCCTTCTTTGAAGCGGTCCTCTTTACCTTTGGCGCCATCACAAACATAGCGAAAAAGGAAGCGTCTCTACTGGAAAGACAACTGGAGCCACGACACCCCTCAATGCAGAGAGGGAGGGGCATTAAATACCCGACATGGGTGAACGCCCACCGTTCGATTAGACCGTTCGAATCGAACAGTCACAGATAAGGCAAGGTGATACCAAATCTCACACAAACGGTTGAGATGTGTCAGTTTCCAACACGATCTCAGGCCAACAGTTCAGGTCGGGCACGAAGAATGGGGAACCCCCACTACGCCACTTTTAGCGGGAAAAGACGTGCCCATGTCGTCTTAATTAGTGGGCACGTGGCCCACCAAAAGCAAGGCCCACCCACGAATTGAATTCGTCAGGCGAACTCACTTATGTTGAGTTCACCCGAGGGCTCAGACCAACACGCTATTGCAATCTTCCTAACTAAGTCTCAATCAAAGTGGGGGTTCGAACCACTTTCAAATTCGTCTGAAGATTGAACCCAATCGGGACTCAATCAAAACTCGAATTCTTCGTAGCTTCACCTAAAGCTGAGATCCGCCTGCAGCAAGGACTTCGGCATGGCCAAGAGTCACCCGCTACGAATCAACCAACGGTTGATTTGACAAACACCCACGGTAACCGATAAAAAAAGGCATGCACACAGAATAAAAGGAACAATGAATGGGACGAAAACACGATTCCATTCATTAAGAGAGAGTTGAATACAACGATATAATCAAAAACAAATTACAAATCTCTCAGCCGTGACTCTAACTCGCGAATCTCTTCAGCGCATTTGAGCTCGAGCCTCCTTAGGATCTCTCGACGAATATCCTCTTCAGAGCGCGAAAGCAAGTCTTGGACGGTGTGTCTCACCTCCTTGAGGGCTCGACCCTTCTCCTCAATAGCCGCTGTCGAGACCCGAGTTCCTCCAACTCCCCTATCACTTGTTCGCGAGCCTTCTCCTGAGTAGACAATAAGGCTTGCATATTAGCGATAGTTTGTTTGGTCTCCGCTATCTCCGAAGACGGGCAGGAGATACGGGAGTCAGCCTCTTGGCGCGCCAGGCTCATACGTTCGTTCTCAGCCGTAGCGCACTCCAGCTCTTTCGTCAGCCTTGCCTCCAACGACGTCGTCTCCCCCAATCTACGATTGTGCTCTTCCAATGCTATCTGGACCTTGCCGGAAGCAAGATGAAGGATCTCAGAACTCGAGGCGCGAAGGGCAAGCAGCTGTCGGATTGTCCGTTCTGCGTCCTCCAAGGGTTTGAAATACGGATTGGCGGCGGAGGGGCCCAGTATCCTGATCAAGAAGCCCACATGATACTCAAGGGCCTCCCTGAACTCCTCAAAAGGGTAGCTTTCCTCCAATGCGAGTCTGATGCTGTCTGCAAAGGTGTCTCAGAGGCTAGCAATGGTTTGATCCACCAACTATTTGCGCGAACGAGCCAAGGGAGAAAGGGTGGCCTCGTCAATCGCCGATGTCGTCACCAAAGCTGGGGACGAAGCACTGATAGCCACAGCAGCGAGCGTAGTAACAGACACCGCTAAGGCTAAAGCACGAACCGATACCATCGGGGTCTCGACCACGGACCTGAGCGCGACCTTAACGGTCGTCGAGATACGGGGCGAAGGATCAACCACCACACGGGTAGATGCTTCCCCTTGGGCAGAAGCCCCCTGGACCGGCGACCCTATCTCGACAGACGCTTCTTCAAGAGCATGAGTCCCGCCTTCAGAGTCAGATGGTCCCTCGTCACTCGACCTCATCTCATGGATCGAGTCATCGTCTTCGCTGTCGGTTTTGCTGCCCTCTCCAGCCAACTGGTCAGCCCAAGAGGGGGAATACTCTTTTCCAGCGGTATCCGAGGCCGGAGCAGCTGCAGATACAGGAAGGATATTAATAATAACTTCTGAAAAGAACC
>NC_033799.1:54677016-54744606 GCF_001876935.1 Asparagus officinalis | reverse complement strand
TCTTACCTGAGTTGCCGAGCTCTACCTCATCTCTTGTTCCTCCATCTTTATCGGAAGGAATGGGGATCGCCTCCTTAATCGTACCTGCATTGAGTCAACGCAAATGTTAGATAACACTAATTACCCTGCACCCGAAGGTACGCTACTAAGGGTTACCTCTCGACATGATGGTGGGAGTCGTTGAAACCACCACCTGCTGCTCCACAGCAGACGATGAGGGAACAACCTCCGAAATTGCCGGAACCGTCCTCGAGGTAGTAAGCGAAGCGGGCATAACGCCACTGACCGTAGGAGTAATCACCCCGGGAATTGTCATTCTGGCCTCTCGCCACTCCGGTAGCCTCAGCCACCTCCTCGTGACGGGCCTTTTTGGCCACCTCCACCCAAAAACTATCGGCCATGGCCTCCCGTTATCATTTGGAAAGAAGAGAGCTGCTAGGAGCTAAGAGCGGCATCCCCAGCTGCCCGATGATTGTTCCTTGAGCCTGGCCCAGGCGTTCACCCACCCGAGCCAACTCATCTGATCCTCCCGGCACGTCGACAGGATCCAATTGAGGATGAGGGGACGGAGTGCGAGCCACAAATTCCCCGAAGTCTTTCGAGCCAGTGAGAAGATCCTCGGCCTCCTCTTCAGGGACATTCTCGAACCATTCCTCCACAGTATGGCGACTCTTTTGTCTTGAGGGGCGGGGAGCTGCCCTCGGGCGACGCCCCATGCTTTGCCAAACAAGAACTTTGAAAACGGAATCTCTTAGGGTTCGCGCTGACACCTCGAGACCACCGACAATAGAGGAGCGAATGGCGAAGGTCGCGATCCTTAGCCGGCAACTCGAAGTGCGCATTGGTGCCACCAGCGTAGGTCCAAAACCACCCTCGCGCACCATCAATCAACCCTCCTTCATAATCAAAATAAGGGTTGACGTTCCCAACATAGAGCTGGTCATACCCGAACTGACGGGCAAACCTATAAGGGAAATAAGGTTCAAGGTAACACACAGGGCCAGTTCGCAAGATGTGATACCCCGGTCGGATGTTAACTAACCACCGGAAGGCGCCGCAAGAGAGAACGATGTTATGGGCCGCCGTCGACACGTCCCGAAGCGACTCGCCATATCCACCCCCAGGGAAGTAAGGGAAGAATCGTCGGAAGTTGTAATGTCCAAAATAAGACAACGTCTTCCTCATGTCAGGGACGTCCTTACACTTCCAAGAGCATCTTTCCAGACGCTGGACGAACAGGACCGATCCCTCTCCTTGAAGAGCTGCTGGGGCACTCATCAAACACTCGCAGTGGTATACGAACCACGCCATCAAATAAGTGTACGGCAGCCCCACTCACGGATTAGGAGCCTTGGCGACTTCGCCCTCACCCTCGTCAACATACGACACGGCGGCTTGCCAGTTTCCTCTAACACTACTAGAAAATGGTGCTTATTGACTATGGATATTTAGCCGACGGAATATTCCGTCGCCTATAACATGACTATATAGCACGGAATTTCCGTCGCCATATTTACCGTAGGAAAATATAGTTATAGCGACGCGAAATGTTGTTTTAGCCGACTAAAATTTTCCATCGCTAAAATATTAACGACAATCTACATTCCGTCGGTAAATAAGGATTTAGCGACGGATTTTCCATCGCTTAAAACAATTTTTAGCCGACGGAACAATCCGTCGCTAAAAAGTTTTCGGTGGGAAAAAATTTCGGGCGCGGCGCCCCAAAATTTTGGGCAACCCGCGGCCCAGTTTTACGAGACCCCCCCTCCAGACCCGAGACCCCCCCCTCTCTTTTCCCCTCTTTCTCTCCCAGACCCTCGCCCCCAACCTCAGACCCACGCCCCCCCCCCCGTCGTCGCCGCCGCCGCCCGCTATTGGTGGCATCTCAGACCCACCACCCCCTTCTCTTTCCCCCCCCCCTCTCTCTTTCCAGACCCGCCCGCCCCTCTCGTCTCCGCCCGCTCGGGTGGCAGCCGACCGCCCGCCTCGGCCGTCAATTCTCTCTCGCCCCCCTCTCTCTACTCTCTCAAAGCGTACCTTCCCTCCCCCCCCTCAATCTTATAGTTTATAGTTTAATTATGCAAAATCAAATTAATTATGGAAAAATCAACACCCTAATAAAAAATAATTAAGTTATACTTAGTTTAGTTATTTTGCAAAACCCTAATAAAATAATAATTCATTATAGTTTAATTTTTGTATAAACCCTAATAAAAAAACATCAAAACCCTAAATAAAAAAAATTAAGGATGAGTGTGAGGGTTAAGGTCTTAGGGTTAGTTAGGGGGTGAGTGGTGAGGGTGAGCGTAGGGGTGATGGTAAGGTTGAGGTTGAGGGTTAGGGTTAGATGAGGGTGAGGGTTAAGGTTAGGGTTAGGAGGTGAAAGTGAGGGTGAGGGTTAGGGTTATGTGAGGGTGAGTGTGGGGGTGATGGTGAGGTTGAGGGTTAGGGTTAGGATTAGTGTAGGGGTAGGGTGGGGGTGATGCTGAGGGTTAGGGTTAGGGTGGGGGTGGGGATGATGCTGAGGGTTAGGGTTAGGGTTAGGGTGGGGATGATGCTGAGGGTGAGGGTTAGGGTGGGGGTGGGGGTGAGTTTGAGGTTGAGGTTGAGGGTTAGGTTTAGGTTTAGGGTTAGGGGAGGGTGAAGGTGAGGGTTAGGGTTAGGGTTAGGGTGATGGTTACAATGAGGGTGAGGTGATTGTGAGGGGTTATCGTAACTATTTTATCGCTAATTACATAGAAATTGCACACACTGTACACTCATATTTTCGAGCCGTAGAATACCCCGTCCAATAAATACTATATATAATCTCTTTATTTACTTGTCACATACGCGTACAGGATTGTTGGCGGATACGATACCATCGTGTTCGGTCCGATAACCTTTCCGTACTCGTATGTGACGGAGGGCTTATATATAAATATTTATTGGATCTGTCCAGTTTGGACGGGTTAGGTATGTAAACATGGCGTGCATATGTATTTACGTGTGTTCTTGTGTACTTTCTTTTCGTCAGAGTTTCGGCGGCGCTTACTCGTTGTTCTCTGTGTACTATAGTCTACTCGGAGAACAGCGGGTAGGTGCTGCCGAAATTTTGACGAAATAAAAGTACACTTGAACACACGTAAATACATATACACGCTACGTTTACATACCTAATAGGATAGAAGCCTTCCTCTGACAGCCGATCACACACACTTGTCCTATAACTTAAAATGATATATGTAGGGATATGCTCACTTCCATTAATTTTTAAATTCTAGATGCGGACAATTCCTGACAAATCGTTCATGAGCATACCACGTGATCGAAGGCATCTAGACACTCGATACAAGGATGGGATAGAAGCTTTCTTAGCCTACTCTGACACCAACCCTCTACGGTCACTCAGCGGGTTAATTTTTTGTCCTTGTAAGAATTGTAGGAATGATAAAATGCTCACTAGGAGTGACGTAAGTTTCCATCTGTCAATCAATGGATTTGATAGCTCTTATGTATTTTGGAGTCATCACGGTGAAGGCGTCCCGGTGATGCAATTAGAGGAAGAGTTTACTGATGTCGACAATCTGACAATTGACACAACTGATATGTTGGAAGATATTCTTACCGTGCCGTCTTCGAGTGATGTTAACACTACTGATATGTTTCAAGATGTAGCCCGATTGATGAGACTTGTTGAAGAAAACGAGTCACCGTTATACGAGGGTTGCACCGAGTTCACAAGGCTTTCTTTTATGCCGAGGCTTCTTCACATCCAAACACTCAGTGGGATGGCTGTTACACATTTCGAGATGTTATTAGACTTTCTCAGGAAAGTCATTCCAGGCGGCGAGAAGAGCATCCCCGCAACTTATTATGAAGCTCACAAGATTGTTGATACCCTGGGTCTTGATTACAAAAAGATAGATGCCTGTCCTAATGACTGCATCTTGTACAATAAGGGTAATGAAGGTCTAGAGGAATGTCCGACGTGTCATGTATCACGCTGGAAAAAACATACGGGCACATCTGAAGGCATATCATCCAATAAACAGAGCAGAATCCCTGTGAAGGTTCTCCGATATTTTCCAATTATTCCTAGGCTGCAGAGGTTTTATATGTCTGCCGAGCTGGCTGAGAATATGCGATGGCATTCGACCGATCGTAAAGAGGACGGGAAATTGAGACATCCTGCTGATGGTGAGGCATGGAAGCACATCGATCGTATATACCCTGACTTTGGTAAGGAGTCTCGGAATATTAGGCTGGGGCTTGCTAGCGACGGATTTAATCCGTTTGGAGTAATGAGCTCTGCTTGGTCTACCTGGCCAGTGTTGCTGACACCGTACAACATGCCCCCGTCGATGTGCATGAAGCAACCGTACATGATACTGTCACTTTTGATCCCTGGAAGATATTCTCCTGGAAATGACATCGATGTTTTCCTCCAACCATTAATTGACGACCTGAAGCTTCTCTGGGAAAAAGGTGGGTAAGGAGTCTCGGAATATTAGGTTGGAGCTTGCTAGCGACGGATTTAATCCGTTTGGAGTAATGAGCTCTGCTTGGTCTACCTGGCCAGTGTTGCTGACACCGTACAACCTGCCGCCGTCGATGTGCATGAAGCAGCCATACATGATACTGTCACTCTTGATCCCTGGAAGATATTCTCCTGGAAATGACATTGATGTTTTCCTCCAACCATTAATTGACGACTTGAAGCTTCTCTGGGATGAAGGCGTCAGCACTTACGATGCTTATGGTAAGGAGGCTTTCCGTATGCGTGCAATGGTCATGTGGACAATTAATGACTTTCCAGCATATGCTAACTTGTCTGGATGGTCGACGAAGGGTCAGATTGCTTGTCCGGTGTGCATGTTAGATTATGAGGGAAAGTTCCTAAAATACAGCCGTAAGTTCTGTTATTGACAACACAGAAGATGGTTACCTACAGGGCACAAGTTCAGAAAGTTAGTAGGAAAGTTCAATGACAATCCAGAAAACAGACCGGCACCACCAAGGCTGACCGGGGAAGAAATATTTAAGCTTCTACATCCTCTACCTAAAAAAATATTTGGAAAGAAAAGATTCAACAAAGAAAATCCATTTGGGGTTAGGAGAAAAATATTGAAGCAAAATTGGAAGGGAAGGGGAAAGGGTAAGCAATTTCTCAAAGGCAATTCGAAAGGAAATAAACCTCGCACTGTCCAATCGCATGGGCGTGTCTCTATGGGTACTGAACTTCTGCATGGATGGTCAAAATTCAGCATATTTTATCAATTGTCATATTGGAGAAGTTTAAAAATACGTCACAACTTGGATGTCATGCACATCGAGAAGAACATATGCGAGAATCTCTTGAACACTTTGTTGCAGGACGGAAAAAAATCAAAAGATGACTTAAGGGCACGTCGAGACCTAGCAGAATTGAACATCCGTCCTGAACTGCAAGCTATAAATAAGGGTGACGAAAAGTTTGAACTCCCAGCCTCCCGTGTCACACTGTCGAAGGATGAGATCCATAATATGTGTTTATTTCTAAAGTCCGTGAAGACACCGGATTGTTATGCTTCAAACATTTCTGCAAATGTGCATATTGAGGACAGGAAAATTTTGGGACTCCAGACACATGACCATCATATTCTATTGCATCAACTTCTCCCGGTTGCGTTGCGACATGCTGAGAAGGAACTCGCGATGGTGGTAATAGAATTCTGCGGTTTCTTCAAGCAACTGTGCTCTAAGGTGATTGATGTCAGGGAGTTTGAAGAATTAGAGGGACGTGTAGCCAATACACTGTGTAAAATGGAAATTCTATTTCCACCCTCGTTCTTTACGGTCATGGTGCATCTCACAATACATTTAGCATATGAAGCCCGCATCGCAGGACCAGTTCAATATCGCTGGATGTACCCTGTGGAGAGGTATTTATTATTATAATGCTCAATTAATATTTGTTAAATTACGTATATCAGTTTTATTTTGTCACAAATCATGAAACTATATGCTTGTAGGTATTTGGGTTTCATGAAACATTTGATGCATAATCGTGCACGTCCTGAAGGATCGATAGCAGAGAACTATATAAGTAATGAGAGTTTGAATTTCATCTCTCGTTACTTGCGGGGTGTGGAGACAAGGCTCAACCGTCCCTAACGAATAATTGACGGAACATTCTATAATGATCGTGGGGAGGACACTAGATTCCCCAGAATGGAGCTAGATCAAGCCCACACATATATCTTGAGCAATAATACTACATTTAACATATACGCGACGTAAGTATTTAACTGTTTGAATCAGACCATATCACATCACAATAACTATCTCTATTTAACTGTTACAAATGATTTTATTCTAGGCTTCACATCCGATATGTGCAGACTATTCTTAAATGCAGAACAAAAAATAAAAGAGTTATGGACACACACTATCGTGGGGAGGACACTAGATTCCCCAGAATGGAGCTAGATCAAGCCCACACATATATCTTGAGCAATGATACTACATTTAACATATACGCGACGTAAGTATTTAACTGTTTGAATCAGATCATATCACATCACAATAACTATCTCTATTTAACTGTTGTAAATGATTTTATTCTAGGCTTCACATCCGATATGTCCAGACTATTCTTAAATGCAGAACAAAAAACAAAAGAGTTATGGACACACACTCTAGACAATTCCCTGCATGGCTGAAGGGTGAAGTAAGATTTATTTACATTTCTGATTCGTATATCAAATATGTGCCTGCCAACAGATATTTAAACTATTTGTTTCTTTTCTTAAAGGTTGACCGATGTATTACGAATGGGGTTAACCTGTCTGAAAAAATATGTTTATATGCCAGAGGTCCTTCTAACGTGGTTAAGCATTATGGAGGGTACTGTATCAACGGCTTTAGGTTTAACACCATCAGTTTCGAAGAGAGACGACAAACGCAAAATAGCGGTGTGTTCTGCTCCTTCTCGCAACTATCATACGCTAGTTCAAAAGATCTAAATCCGATACAAGGTGAAATCTATTACTACGGTCAGGTAGAAGACATTGTGGAGATTTTCTATGGGATTAATAATAAAGTCAGACATGTGATGTTTAAGGTTCGTTGGAGTGAGCTGAAAAAGGCGAAGGATGACTACGGTTACACACTCGTTAATCTTAACAAGGAAATATATCAGACTGAAAAGTACATGTTAGCTGCTCACGCAAAACAGTGCTTTTATGTCAAAGATATAATGAAAAATGACGAATGGGTTGTCCTTAAGAATCCGCCTAGATCCTACATTCATGAAGCCGTGTCTGACGAAGATCACGAAGATATTATCTTGGCCGACGAAACAGTTGCTGAGTTTTCCTTGACACAAAATAATCTGGTGGATGAAATTACACTGGCGCGCCCTGATGTACCTGCGATTATATGTGAGCCAAGGTGTAAAGTCAAAAAACGAGTCCACGGTAGAGTCGATAAAACTATAAGGACGGTCCTTTTGTCAGCACGCACACGGTCGCAGGCTAACCGCACACGGTCACAGAGTAGAGCCTCAACATCATCATAATAATATAATGCTTGGTTATGATTTAAAAAGAACATTCATGTATCTGTTTGACTGGTTAACATGTATCAGTTTGTGTTATGTATTATAGTATTGCCTTTATATTATCTGTTTGACTGGTTATCATGTATCAGTTTTTGTCATGTATTATAGTATTGCCTTTATATTATCTGTTTGACTGGTTATCATGTATCAGTTTGTGTCATGTATTATAGTATTGCCTTTATATTATCTGTTTGACTGGTTATCATGTATCAGTTTGTGTTATGTATTATAGTATTGCCTTTATATTATCTGTTTGACTGGTTATCATGTATCAGTTTGTGTCATGTATTATAGTATTGCCTTTATATTATCTGTTTGACTGGTTATCATGTATCAATTTTTGTCATGTATTATAGTTTTGTTGGGTACTCATTATGTTTTCAAAGTATAGATGACAAAAGGATTACGTAAGAGAGCGCTTGAGAGACTTATTGGTAGACATTCTGGAGGCGACGCACATGGCTCTACGTCAGGTATTTTTATTTATTTATTATATCTGTACATTTCTATAAACTATTAATACGAGCCTAACATTATTTTTTCACATTTCCTACGCAGGCCGCATCGCTGCTACACATGACGGGCCGCCACAGGACACAGGACGAGGAGATGCTCCACCTGATGCGGAGACACTCGTTGATCCTGCCCAGCATGCAGAGATGCCGCCGTCGCCTCCTCAGGCTGCAGATGTATTGGAGGAGCGCCGATATGAGCCATATAGCGCAGCTGTAGAAGCTGCGCCACTACCACCGGATTCTATTCCGGATCAGCGAGCCCACGACCCGGCCAAGGTGAAGGAGGATTGGGATGCTTATCATGATTTGCGACTTATCGCACAGCAGAGGTATGAAGCGACCTACTAGGCGCGGCCGCAGTGGTACCAAGCCACAGAACCTCATCCCAGATATTCATCGGAGGGCCGTGATCCGATGGGAGAACGGCATGCCTGTCGGGCCATTTGCTAACTCTTTCAACAATTTCCTCGCCACTTTAGCCAGGAGACATGATTTCTTCAACATATTTTTGACGTGGAAGTCGCAGCGGATTGATGCGCTGGTGGCTTGTTAGAGATATATATGTGTGAGTCATTTATTTTAATTCTCATAATTATTAGTTATTTTATTATTTTGTTTAACACACTGATTTGTATCTCTTTTTTCATTGTATGCTGAAGCGATTTTTCTTTCTTGACGATTACGCTTGTGCCTGGACTTACTGCTTCACGCAAATCAATCTATCGTTCAAGAGGTGGCGGTTTGAGCTGAAGAAAAAATATTTTATTCAAAGAACAAAAGATTGTGAGCGTTACTGGCATCTTGACGAGCGTGTAGATGGAGTAGATTTTTTTGCACTTTACGATTATTGGGACACGGCCGAAATTCAGGTATTATTGAAGTATATATTTTCGTTTATTGTTTGAAATTCTATATTATATCTATTTAACATTGTTTTGCAGGATCAAGCTGAAACAGCAAGGAGGAACCGCAATGCGCCCCGCAGTTACGAGCATCACGGGGGCTCCAGGTCCTTCAGCCAGCATTATCATCAATTGGCGCTTGAGGTATATAATATATTAGCTCTTAGGTTATCAAATTGAGTATAATTTATGTGTTATGAGTTAATGATATATGTGAATAAAATAGGGAAGGGGAGAACTCGGGCATTTTGCAGATCGTATTCTGACTGGTTGGAGTCCAAATTACGCCGATGAAGTGAAGAAAGCGCAGAACCGGGATCTGGCTGTAAGTATCAGTTAATTTGTATATTTAATTTTTATAACAATGCATTTTAAATGTGTTAGAATTGACCTGGTTGTTTTGGTATATCGCAGGAGAAATTACATGCTAAGGTGCAGGAGCAATTATCACAGACTCAGGTCGATTCTAACACTCCGACCCGATTAAGTAGAGAGGAGGAGGATAGCATCATCGAGACGGTCATTGGACCGAGTAGGAAGAACAGATACAGGTGGAGAGGATCCGAGCATCGACCATACGAGTCCAGTAGCACCTACGAGTCTGCAGCTCCACCAGGATGCAGTTCTTCTCAAGACCCGACTATGGAGCAGCGGATGAAAGCGATGGAAGATTGGCAGTCGCGTCGGGAGTCGGAGCTACTCTAGGTGGCGGAGGAAGAACGGAGGCGCCGGGAGCAGAGGGAGGTGGAATTCGCCCAGTTCATATCGACTCTGCCTTCTGATTCTCATGAGGCATATAGGAGACGGTTTTTGGCGGATCAGGTAATATATATATATTTCTTTTTTAATTAAATGAATTAAATATAAAATTCTTACTTAGTTATGAGTATGCCATGTGACTAAATGATATCACACAAACTGTTACACACAAACTATATCTCTCTCCGAAACACAACTAAAATTATATACTTAATGTTTTTATGTGATGGTGGTGTTGATGGTGCGTGCTTGGTTGGTTCGTGGGTGGGGTTGGGGGATTGTTATTGTGGTGGTGGTGGTGTTATTATTGTTGTGTTGTGGTGCCGCCATGTGTTGTATTGTCGTGGTCGTTATGTGCGTGCTTGATGTTGGGTTTGGTCGTGGTGGGGGAGGGGGGGTGTGGGGATTGGGTTGAGTTGGGTACTCGTGCGTGCGTGTGTGCGTGTTGGTGGAGATAGGTACGGGTGCGTGCGTGTGTGCGGGTGAGGTTAGAGTGTGTGTGTGCGTTGTTAAAAACTTGTGCGTGCTTGCGTATAATACATAAAAATATGCTATGATACTCTCTCTCTGAATCATATAACATGTAAGAATATGCCATGATACTCTATTATTGCTATACTTGCATGTCATGCCTTGTTGTTTTATAATTTGTTACTTTACTGTAAAATTCAGTTTTTGATGATGTACGTATTGCTCTATAACGCTTTATTTATATTTTTAGGCTGGGACTTCTCGACAATGTGGAGTTGGTGATGAGGATGATGATGATCGGGACTGAGTTTATTTGTTTTAACATTGAAAACAATGGGTGTGCTGTATAAATAACATTTAAAATGTTGGGATATTTATTATGTTTTTAGTGAAATAATTGTTATATATGCGTGAAATATGTGTTATATGTGCTTGTGTTGTGTAAATTTATTGTACATGTTAATGTTGTGAAATATATTGTACAGGAATTTCTAATTTTCAAAAAAAAATTTAAAAAAATTTCAGATGACTTTTAGCGACGGATATTCCGTCGCTAAAAGAACTTTTAGCGATGGAAAACTGACACGCCAGACATGCACTAATACAGCTTTCGGCGACGGATTTTCCGTCACTATAAATATTGGCGACGGAAAAATGTATAGCGACGGAATATTTCGTCGCCAAAAAGTATAGAATTTGGCGACGGATTTTCCGTCGCCAAAAAGTATAGCGACGGCTAATTTATAGCGACGGAAAATACCGTCGTCAAAAAAATATACATAAACGACGGATTTTCCGTCGCTATATAACCGTCGCTGATATTTAGCGACGGATTTGTCGTCGCTAAAGGTAGATTTACCTACCCTGATAATAGTGACGGCTTTTTAGCGACGGAATATCTTATTTTCCGTCGCTAAAACTTTTAGCGACGGATTTTGGTCTTTTGGCGACGGATTTGTCCGTCGCCAAAAGTCCCCTTTGCAGTAATGTAAGTTATTATGGAATATCTGGCACTATAACATCCATATTAAGAGCTTAGCTGAGATGGCAATTATGAAGGTTCGAAAGAGGATGAGTATATCTTTATCTTGTATATTAAATTTTGATAGACTTCAGATCTAGCCGAAAATACTCTTGAAGTTACTGATAGGATACAATTAGTACATGTGCAGAGATTGCTAGATGAAGAAAGATGCACTGATTAGATAAATAAAGAAAGTTGATCAGAGATAAGGGAAGCTTGAATGAGAAAAGAAGTATGCTAGAGAAGCGGGGGTCAGAGGCGTGTTATTTTCCTTTCTTGCTTGATTATTTGGGGAAATTGCGCCGTTGACCCTGCAGTTTGCCGCCGAATCCCCATCAAAAAACCCTAGTTCTTCCTCCCCGAATCGGATCTTTCCGCCTCTCCTCCTCCTCCTTTTCGTCGGACACCTGACTTGTAAGTACTCTACCTCTCAAGCTCATTTTTACAAGTAACAATTGATTTAATTTCTGTTCTATCAACGGTGAAAGTGTTGTTATTGTTGTATTTCTAATTTTCTGCATCCTTGAACTAGTTGATACAAACTTATCATGTCCTTTATATGTTTGTTCAATGAAAGCATCATTCACTGCATTAATATAGGTTCTATTTTCATCTTTTATTTCAAATATTTTGAACAGAGAGTTCCTAAATGATGCTTTTATGTGTTTCTTCCTCCCTCCCCCAGTTATTGTCATTCTTGTTAATTAGCTGGTGCTTGTAAACTTGTCATTTCTTAATGTTACATCTCACGCGAATGTTATCATTCCGTGTACTGATCTTGCAGGTTCCTATATATTTGATAGCTTGATAATAGATTATTCTCTAATTATGCCATATATACATATTGATTTTGTTAAATACTTGTTCCTCTGAGACTTTGATAAATTCAATAGTGAGAATAAGCAATGGAAATATTTCTCTAAGTTCACATCTCTACATTATTTGCATTTGTAGTTGCGATTACTTTACCTATTTTCTTCTTTTGTAATTTTCATGATCTAACCTTTTCCTAATGGAAAATATCCTTGATGGCCTGTTTTTATTGCTTTATGTTCATTCATGTTGCTAGTAGTATATTTTTCTAATTGGCTTACAGAAGCATAATAGTTTCGAATGTTAGGAATAAGTAACTGATTTGTGCTGTATTTAGGTTTCGCATGACTTGCTGAACGACGATAGATTAATCATCATCCGGCTTGCACAAATAACAACAATATGTTGCACATTCTATTTTGGATTTTTGGCTCTGTAAAACTTGTGGACGGCTTGCACAAATAACAACAATATGTTGCACATTCTATTTTGGATTTTTGGCTCTGTAAAACTTGTGGACTTTGTGTCACTATCTTGTGTTAGTTTACCACATTCTATTTTGGATTTTTGGCTCTGTAAAACTTGTGGACTTTGTGTCACTATCTTGTGTTAGTTTACCTATATGAGAAAACAGTAGTTCCTTAGTTTCTCCCTATAGGACATTGACTCATTCTTTAGTAACTAGAATATTATCTATATTTTAGAATAAACAAGCTCATGAGCCAAAGAAAAATGCAATCTAGTGCTGCTAACCATGATTCTCAAGCTTATTAGTTTACACTTGCGATTACAAATCTGATCAAATTATATATGATTTATGATTTGCAAATCGAAAGTTCTAAATATGAAGAAATGCACAATTCACAAAAGTTGCACAAAATTTATTTTTGTCATGTGTATGTTTTTAGTTTAATGAATATGATATATATACACCCAAAACTTTTTATAGAATGCGTAGCCTTTCTCAAATAATTTTAAAAATTTTTGATGCTGCTTTATTCTTGTTATGCAGGAACTTGGATTTGATTATCTTGAAAGCAGAGAGCAACTTTTCATGAGGTTACAAGCAAACTAGAATATTTAAACAGTTGTTCCCTTCTTTTTTTTTTCTTTCACCTTTTCCTCTCTTTCCATTGTGTTTCTTTTTTCCTTCATGAATTACAAGCGAATTGGAATATTTAAACAAGCCTTTGAGTGTTGACTTGGAAATGGAAATGAATGTAACTATTTTGCAATGGGAGCAAATTCTTTGTTTATCATAATATACAACTTGTTTGGAGTATAATTTGATGTTTGGTTTCTTTTTTGATGTGAATGAGAGCAAATTTTTGTGTGGATGTTCAGGTTCAGTGTAGGCTTATAGTTGACAGAAAAGATATTACTTTTGGCGATGCAAATTAGTCGACAAAAGTATACTTTTTACCGACACATAATTATGCGTTGCCAAAAATTATACTTTTGCCAACGCTAAATTACATCGCTAAATTTTTTAAATTTTAGCGACGCACTAATTTGCGTCACTAAAAGAAACCTTTTGCCGACGCTAACTTGTGTCGCCAAAAGTATAATTTTTAGCGACGAACAGTTTTACGTCGCTAAAAGCTATACTTTTGCCGACACATTAGCTTTTGCCGACGCTGCATGCGTCCCCAAAAATATAAGTTTTGCCGACGTACTTTTGCATATGAAAAAATTCTGCATACTCTTGCCGACACAAAATATTATGCGTCACTAAAAGATGTACTTTTCCCGACACATTAAGCGTCGTCAAAAGTATTAACTTTTACCGACACAGTATGTTTGCGTCGCCAAATATTTTCCTTGACGCACTTTTGGTGACGCGTTAGCGACGCTACATTTTACGTCGGGAAAGATTTTTCTCGACGTTTTTTAAACTTTTACTGACGTTTTGTTTCGTTGGTAATGCTGTATTTTGTTGTAGTGTATATGGCGTTTGAGATGGTTGGTGCCGCTCTTATGATGAACTTGGAAAACCTGGCCGCACAACGCACATTTTGCATTATGGGAGATGATCATACTGTGTTCATCCTTGGTGACGTCTATCTTCTCAAAAAAATTCCACACATTGGATCTCGGCCTTTTAGGAGCTCTTGGTGCAGTAGATTCGTCGCCACCAGATTCAGGATTAACACCGGTAGTAGGAGGAGTTGTTGTAGGAGGACTCATCTCTGAATCGGTAGGAAATAGGTTTTCCTCTTCATAATCAGATCCAGAAGCCATTTGATGGAAGTATTAGAATATATAAGAGATTATAAGATAGTATAAGAGAGTATAAGATTGTATAAGAGAGTATTAGAGAAAAGTAGATGAGTTTTGTTGTGAGGAAATGAAGTGAAACCCCCTCTATTTATAGAGGCAGCCCCCTAGGTAAATGACCAAAAAACACTCATATTCTAGCCGATTTTTGACCGATTTAAGGGGCAAATCGGTCAAATGGTCAAATATGACCGTTTGGCTGGTCCGGACTAAACAGTCAGTTTTTTGACCGTTTTGGCCGGGTCGGGCCGGGCAACCCGGCTCGGCCCGGCATAAACGGTCTAAAATGACCGGCCCGGCTAAATTCCACCAACAGTACAAATTGTGACCGTTGGCGTGGGCGGCGCCGGGCCAGCCCGGCCCGCCCCGATTTTTTTGAAACGGTCACCCAGGCATGAACGTTGTTGCTCGGCCCCCGGCGCGGCGCCAGAACCGGAGCCGGTACTGTTCCGGGCCTGGCTCGGATCCGGACCGGGCGAGTTTGCGCCGACTCGGGCCGGGCCCGGACCACGGGCTTTTTGGACACCCCTAAGCTCTTGCAAACTTTGTTACCAACATTAAAAAATCTGATACAATTCAAAAAAAATAATTTCATTAGATAAATTTGAAGTTAGATTTCTCAAAATATTTATACCTTGAAGAAGAGCTCAATGATTCATTACTACAATGTAACCTTACCATTTTTAGCTAATATGAAGGAATATACGTCTCGAAAAGGTGCTTGTTCAAATTGGGTGGGAAGTGGGATACTATGTAAATGTGGAAAAATAACAAAAATGATAAAATTTATGGAAAATGCCAGAACGAAGTGGAATTGAGTAAGGGACTCATCAATGTGATTGTGAAATCACCAATCATGATCTTGAAGAAGGAAGGGCACTCTAGGTGGAGTACATGTTGTCCACCTGAAACATGAGTTTAAACGTATTAGACTTTGTGCTATATATAATTTCTTTACGGAAGTTCGAGCATAAAGTATAGTATTATATGTATAACAATATTCTATTTCGTAGATGGTATAGACCTGCTTTATGATAAGGACAATAATAGAAAATTATACAGTAGATAAGTTAAAAATCTTGTACTATTGACACAAACTGTGTTACCATTACATATATAAAGAGGAGAGAGAGAGAGAGAGAGCAAGACTCCTATCAACTTAAGTTGATGTTCACCAAAGTTCCTAGCCACACATTTATTAATATAAAATACTTTTTTATATAATATAAGGATCCCTAGACAATATGAGTGGTTAAAAACTATGGTAGACACACTATTCCCTATTCACTTAAGTTGACACAAGTTTTCACATATATATATATATATAAACTCATTTTGTAAAATAGTCTGCCAGTTTAATCCTATGTGAACCCCTATTAGTCACGTCAAAGATGATGTCTCACATGGCAGTGAGCTGGCTGCAAAATGAGCTGCTAGCTCATACTTATTAGAAAATGTGCTGAAGTTTAATATAAATTTTCCACAATGATAAAAAGTTTGTGAAAGTATGTTCCAACATAAATTTTGTGAATAATATATGATCTAGTTGTATATATATACCTGGTATTTCTTGATGGCTGCCTGAGACAATTCTCGTAATTGATTTCACCGACTTGCTAAAACTATTAGGTTTTTCACAGTCATGTCGTAGTTGATTATCCCTCTTAAAAACTTGCAAGGATAAGACCATACTGTGGATCATTGTAAAATGACAAATTGGTGAGAAGAAATAAAGTGAGAACAGATTGAGAAGAGTGTTCTTTATATATAGAAGAAAAAGTTCACAATGTGCGTGATAAGAACAATTTTTCAAAACAGACCCTTTCAAATTTTTATTTTTCAAAATCGACCCTGTTTTTTTTTATTTACCAAAACCGACCCGTTTTTTTGATTAGCAGCCTAATCACATTCCTAAATAGTCGGGGTTGCCAAACCCGACTATTTAGGACTTAAATTTGTATGGTTTAAGGCTTCTAATTAGGGTTTAATAACCTCCTAAATAGTCGGGGTTGGCAACCCCGACTATTTAGGAATGTGATTAGGCTGCTAATCAAAAAAACGGGTCGGTTTTGGTAAATAAAAAAAAACAGGGTCGATTTTGAAAAATAAAAATTTGAAAGGGGCTGTTTTGAAAAATTGTTCTGCGTGATAAACTATCAGTTACTGTAACAGTACGCATTAAACTCGACGTAACGTTCTATGGAAGGATAAGAATGTTACACGATTAATTGAAATAGCAAATTAAACGAGGTGTAACGTCACAATAATGACAAATAGGTCAATTGGTTTTTCTAGAAACAGACGAAATAGTCAAACTGCTTTAGTGATAATTATATTTGTAAATAAGTTCCGTCATTACAGATATGACAAAGACGAGCAAACAAATGAAGACGGCAAAAAGTCTCCTTTACGGAAGATTTCCAAACTATACTTTTGTAGGATTTATTTACCAACTAAACAGGAGATTAGAACGGGTCCATTTTATTTCTTCAAGTAAGTTCAACGTTAGTCTAAGTAGGGCTTGTTCCCAAAGAAAGTTTAAAGCCCAGTTATTACCAAACTAAAAACTAATTTTTGGGCCGAGGATTTTATGCAGGTCTAGAGATATCCTTAGCCTACAATAGGTGTCAAGCCCGATCGAAACGTCAAACTTGTCGGAATCACGCAAATGACAAGCTGATTGAAAGCTCTAGCAAAAGTCTATTATTTTATGCCTAAAAATCACGATCAAATATTTTCTTTCTATTTTTCGCATGAAAATCATTTTGCTCAGGAAAACACAATCACCCACAATATAAATATGTAGGAATTTAGTCGTGATTAATTCAAAGAGATTAAACTCAAGAATGCGGAAGTAATACCTGAATCCATGATGATTTGAGCACGGATCTGAATTAGGGTTGATCTTCTAATCTGAAAGGTTTCTAATACCTGAATCCATGATGATTTGAGCACGGATCTGAATTAGGGTTGATCTTCTAATCTGAAAGGTTTCTCTTTTGAGAATTCTCTTTCTTCTAATCTGAAAGGTTTCTCTTTTGAGAATTCTCTTTAGATGGGGATTAGAGAATAGAGAACGTAACATTTAGATTAGGGACCATAACCCCTTTATATAGATTTGCAATTTTTTAATTTAGCCCCTCATAAAATTAGAATTGCAGTCCGATACCTGCACAATTAGCCCATAACATATTTAAATACTCATTAACCCAAATGACTTAATTGATCGTTTTATGTGGGTTAACCTTAAAGATAGTATTATACACTAATGTAACATATATGCCCATAATTAGATTTAATCCAATAATATCCCACTTGGGCAATGTTTCATTAAAACATGTACAACCTTATGAGCTCAGAATTTGCTATCACAAATAAGGGTATTTCCGAACAATCTCGTCCATTGACAATATCAATATAGGATCAAAGCGTCATTCGTCATATTTATCGTGACTAAACCCATCAATGGTCACATATACCAATACAATCAAATAACATAGATCAATCATGGATGTGCAGCATAAAAATTACATACAATGTGATCAGTACATGTCTATTTTTAACTGGTCCTACCTTAAACTTTAGCGAGGTCAAAACCAAATATAATGAAACAGAGTGTCTTAACTGAATATTTTATTCTGATTAGACAATATAACCAAGCACAAAGCATCAGAAAATTACAAACTCCCACTAAATCATTATATCCTCGAATAATACCACACCCATACGAGCAGTGTGCTCACGAAAGACTTTAGGTGGCAACCTGATGCGGCATAAACATGTACCAAAAATATTGCAAGTGCACAACCGTATCAAGTTATAGTATAAAAAGTTATTGATCCCACGAGGAAGGTGTTTTGTAGGAGAAAATATAAATCGATTCTTATGTTGTGTGCGTGACAAATAAGAGTGAAGAATAAGTGTGATTGTGGAGAGATAATGAGAGTGAAAGTGATAGTATGTAAATTAGCACAAAATGTAAGTGAGAGTAGATGTGACAAAGAATGAATGATTTTCACAAGGAGAAAAAGAAAGATGAATAAAATCAAGAATCAAAAAAGAAAATCAAGAATAAAAAGAAAATTCAAGAAAGTAAAGATGACGAATTCAATTAAAGATATGGTTAATCTAGAATTGAATCAACTTCTTAGAAAAAGGTGATTCCCTAGAAGGTTCTAGCCTAAAGGAGAATCAAAGAAAATGAAAATAAACAAAAATAAAAACTAAACCCAAGAGGGTTCTAGCCTCAAGGTGAATAGTATAATAAAATAAAATGGCGATTCCCTAGAGGGTTCTAGCATAAAGGCGAATCAAAGAAAATAAAAATAAACAAAAATAAAAATTAAACCCAAGAGAGTTCTAGCCTCAAGGTGAATAGTGCAAGAAATTAAAATCTAACTATAAAATAAATTATAAAATCTAAACTACAAAATAAATTACAAGAAAATAAATCTACTCTATAAGCATGAAATAAATCTAAGGCAAGAGGGTTCTAGCCTCTTGACTATTTAACAAGAAAATAAAATCTAACTACAAGCATAGAAATAAATATAAACTAATAAGCAATAAAAAAAGAAATAAAAGAGAAAAATAAAAGAAATGCAAACCTCCAAAAAATTCTTCATCTCCATCTTTATCATCCAACAAAGAGAAGAAATATTTAAAGTGGTAAAATATTTTATTAATTATAACAAAAATTATAAATTTGGAAGGCCTTCTCAATTAAGAGTGGCCCTCCTCTCCAAATGAAGTTACAAAAATTTTCATACCTCTAACCCCTCACTCTTTACCCCTATTTATAGTAAACATCAATGAATAAGAGCCATTGGATTAAAATCTTATCCAAAAACCATGAATTTTAGCCTTAGATTCGTAACTGCCTGCTGATGGCATCAATACCAGCATCGATAGGGGTATTGATGCTGGCATCAATGTGCACCCCTTTCTGGTTGTTATCCGAGAATTCCTCTTGTATTTGGCTTTAGGCTTTTGGCTCTTAGGCTTTTGGACTTCACACTTGTTTTCTTCATTAAATCAATAGGCTTTTGTTGAGATATGGGATTTTTGAGATTTATTCTTCATTAACCTGCAATTAAAGATGAAAACAATTATTAGTGGTATATTTATTCATATAAAATAGATAATAAGGGCATAAAATTATAATAAAATATAATTATCAAATACCCCACACCTAAACTTTTGCTAGTCCTCTAGCAAAGAAAGAAAAATCCTAACTCACTTTCGTAGGAATTGCGGTTGTATTTAGCGCATACAACAAGCCTTTAAACCCCCAGGTTACCCTAGTGGACGAGTTGTAGTCTCGTAGGGGTTTGCAATGAATATACCCACAAAATTCGGTCATCTTGCCAAATTAAAGAAGTTAGTAAAAAAACTAAATTTACTTGATAATTGAAGCTAGTTATTACTCGAGAAAATATTTTTATATATAACTCTAAGGTAAATTTCCTAGAAAATCTTCTCATTATAGCGATACAAAACTAAGCTAAACTTAGAAATTTAATTTAAAAGTTTTGAAAAGAACATGCTAACTCATTGTTTTAAATAATTTTCAAGTTACTTGATCTAAAATATTTTCCAAGATCATATATACAAATATAACTATATATATAATATTTATTAGTATTTTTATTAGTATTTTTTTATATTATTTTTTAACTCTTTCTTCATTGATGATTTTTTTCTACTTTAACGGGCTTTCTAAGCGACCATTTAACGAGTTTTGGGCCAATGGATCCCAACCCAATTGGGTTTAGGTCATTAAGTATGAAAATTCTCCTTAGGCTTAATTACTCGGTCAGCTTAGGCTTTATAAGATAGAATCACCTTGAATTCAAGAGTTTTTTCTTTCTTTCTTTCTTTTTTTTCTTTTGGTGCCTATTTTTCGCACTCTTCTTTTGTAATTTTTTTTATATGTATATGTATATATATTCTGAAAAACATGTAAGTCAAGACACTTTGAAAAATTATTTTTAACTCTAAGCTAAGCATGCATAAATTCTATTATTTTAAATAAAAATCTAAGTTAAGGCTTAAGTAAAGTATACTACATTGAAAATCACTTCTTAAGAAATTTATTTAGAGTTATTATAAAAGGTAAAGTTGAGTAAATAACAAACTAGAGATTAGAAAATTTAAAATTTATCAAATAAATTAATTATTATATAACTCTATCAATTTGGCAAGTGTCGATATTTTTATAATTTTTTTTAGGAAAAGAAAAAAAAGACAAAAATGCAACTAAAATTGTAAAATAAAGAGAAAAAATAACTAATTCTCACCCCCACACCTAAATTTTGCATTGTCCTTAATGCAAACTCTATGATGCACAAATTAAAGAAGATAAGAAATAAAGTACTTACATTTGATCAGTTGATAAAAATCTGCAATTACCTTTGATCTGAGGAGGATAGAATCAAAAAAAATTCTTTTTTTCTCTTTTTTTTTTCTTTTTTTACAACTGAACAAGAAACTCTAAAATAAGAGAAGATTTTATCATGCTGAAATAAACAAAATAAACAATGTAGAATAAAATATTCAACATGAAGAGCTCATGTTCTACATAGAATCCTACATTATTGCTGAAAATTCTTCCCTGGGTTTTAAACAAATTCAAATGATATAATCAATACTGTGCTGAAATTTCAAATATATCAGGGTGTTCAATAATTCTTGTGGCAATGGAAGGTAGGTATTATTGGTGCCATGCATTTTGAACTTAGATTCTTGATTTATGAATGTTTGTTTTCTAACAACCAAATTTTCTTTAACAATGATTTATGAATGTTTGTTTTCTAACAACCAAATTTTCTTTAACAATTTCCTCAACCCCATGATTCATGGCTGATGTGTAAAAATTTGGTTGTAACAACCAAATTTTCTTTAACAATTTCCTCAACCCCATGATTCATGGCTGATGTGTAAAAATTTGGTTGTTGTTTATTTTCAAAAAATCTTAGTTCATCAAGAAAGAGTTTTTCAAACTTTAGTTGAAAGCAGCAATTGTTTAACACAGTTTTCTTATTTTGACAAACCTGATCTGCTTCTCCTAATATTTTCAGCTCATCACCAAAAATTTCCTCAAAACTTGGATCTGACTCTTCTTCTTCTTCCTCTGGTCTTTTTTGAATTAAGTTATCAGAAGGAGAATGAATTGGAACAAGAATTTGGCGTAAAGGTGTTCTTTCCTGATTATCGACCTGTTTTCCTGACTGTAGTGCATTCATTTGAGTGTCCTTAGGATTGACCACGGGTTGACTCAGAATTTCTCCTTCCTCTCCTTCACTTATGGCACTAGCTAGTTAATCAATGTGGGTTTCTAATCTAACTATGGCTTGAGTGTTAGAGTTAAGTATGAGTTCGGTTGATTACATAAAGGAGTTCATCGTGTAGGATGTTTGAGTTAACATATCCGTGGCTAGTGTGGAGGCCTTAATAATGATTTCAAAATCTTTTTCCAAAATATTGAGACGTTCATCATGATCTGTATTAAGAGGAGTGTGAGTTACAACTTGATGATGAGGAGACTGATTTTGATGTGACAGACTGGGTTGTTAAAATTATGGATAAGAATTGAAATGAACTGTATTTCCCCTAGGAAAACGTTAGGTCGAAGAGGGAGTGAAGTTTTGAGTTTCGGAGTGATTTCCCTGATTCCATGCAATGTTTGTGTAACTTGCCCAACCTGGGTTGTAAGTTGGAAAAATTGGATCATTCACCGAATACTGAGATGAGATCTCTACAAACTCCTCCCGAGCTTCATTGGGGATTTCAATCCTATTGGGATAACATAAATTTTAAAAAACATGTGGATTAGCCATTTGTTCAAAATGAATTTGTCGATGTGTATTGTCCCTAATCCACGTTTTGCATGCACCAAAAACAATTTTTTTTATACTTTTTTTCTAAAAAAAAATAAAATTTAGTCTTTTTTAAGAAAAAGGAAAAACAAAACAAAAACAATCACTTTCCAATCATGCTAACTCTAGGGTTAAGCCTAACTTAGCTAGACCAGCTCCTAACCAAAAAAATTTTAAGTGAAAAGATAAAAATTTTATTCAGTTAGTTAGCTAGGTAAGGATATAAACAAAGATTGATCTGAGATCGATTAAGTACCTCGTTCCTTGCAGAGCGCTTTACGCAACCCCTAAACCTTGCCTTAGACACCAACTAATCCAAGAAAACTTAAACCGGTTCACCTAAAGATTCTTTGTTCCTTATTGAGCTCGATTCCTTATGGCCAACGTCTAATTAGTTTTATTAGGCTTGGGTTGTGTAGTGAGGAATTTGTGATTTTTGGGCTAAGGAAAGAGTGATGAAATCCCTCACCTTATCTTAATTATGGGGTTTTACCCTTAAAAATATTTTCAAGTGTGTGCCAAACAAAGATGCTCAAATCACTTTGGTTAATTCCTACTAACTATATGAAATGCAACCCTAGGAATTAAAAGCGACTAAAAAGGATGGTAAAAATAAAATCTTTTTTTAGGATTAATAATCAGACAAATGAGAAGGGAGAAAATTATTTGGATTTATTATCTTGTTAGTCAATGTCAAAGTGGAGGGTGAATTTTATTATGGTCAACGAAAATAAAATCTTTTTTTAGATCCTAATTGTCACTAATTGTGAGAAATTAACTAGCTAAAGATGTGAAATTGAAAATATTAGGAAGAAGACTTACCACAAGCGAATCTCCAAATCCTTAATCTCCAATCATTGATCTTTAATTTCCAAGTAGTTCTTTTACAAAAAACACACAAGTTAAAGAACCAAAATAATTAAAACCAACTTAAGCACCCTCCCGGCAACGACACCAAAACTTGATGTGACTTAAACATGTACTAAAAATGTTGCAAGTGCACAACCGTGTCAAGTTATAGTATAAAAAGTTATCGATCCTACGAGAAAGGTGTTTTATAGGAGAAAATATAAATCGGTTCTTATGTTGTGTGCGTGACAAATATGAGTGAAGAATAAGTGTGATTGTGGAGAAATAATAAGAGTGAAAGTGATAGTGTGTAAATCGGCATAAAATGTAAGTGAGAGTAGATGTGACAAAGAATGAATGATTTTCACAAGGAGAACAAGAAAGATGAATAAAATCAAGAATCAAAAAGAAAAATCAAGAATAAAAAGAAAATTCAAGAAAGTAAAGATGGTGAATTCAATTAAAGATATGGGTAATCTAGAATTGAATCCACTTCTTAGAAAAAGGTGCTTCCCTAGATGTTTCTAACCTAAAGGCGAATCAAAGAAAATAAAAATGAACAAAAAGGAAAACTAAACCCAAGAGGGTTCTAGCCTCAAGGTGAATAGTATAAGAAAATAAAATGGCGATTCCCTAGAGGGTTCTAGTATAAAGGCGAATCAAAGAAAATAAAAATAAACTAAAAAAAAAAGTAAACCCAAGAGGGTTCTAGCCTCAAGGTGAATAGTACAAGAAATTAAAATCTAATTATAAAATAAATTGCAAAATCTAAAGTACAAAATAAATTGTAAGAATTAAATGCAAGAAAATAAATCTACTCTATAAGCATGAAATAAATCTAAGGCAAGAGGGTTCTAGCCTCTTGGCTATTTAACAAGAAAATAAAATCGAACTGCAAGCATAGAAATAAATATAAACTAATAAGCAACAAAAAAAAGAAATAAAAGAGAAAAATAAAGAAAATGTAAACCTCCAAATAATTCTTCATCTCCATCTTCATCATCCAACAAAGAGAAGAAATATTTAAAGTGGTAAAATTTTATTTTATTAATTATAATAAAAGTTATAAATTTGGAAGGCCTTCTCAATTAAGAGTGGCCCTCCTCTCCAAATGGAGTTACAAAAATTTTCACATCTCTAACTCCTCACTCTCTACCCCTATTTATAGTAAAAATCAGTGAATGAGAGCCCTTTGATCGAAATCTTATCCAAAAACCATGAATTTCAGCCTTAGATTCGTAACTGGCAGCTAATGGCATCAATACCAGCATCGATAAGGGTATCGATACTGGCATCAATGCTAGCATTGATGCCACCATCGATGCTGGCATCGATGTGCATCCCTTTCTGGTTATTGTCCGAGAATTCCTCTTGTATTTGGCTTTAGGCTTTGGCTCTTGGGCTTTTGGGCTTCACACTTATTTTCTTCATTAAATCCATGAGCTTTTGTTGAGATATAAGATTTTTTAGATTTATTCTTCATTAACCTGTAATTAAAGATAAGAACAATTATTAGTGGTATATTTATTCATATAAAATAGATAATGAGGGTATAAAATTGTAATAAAATATGATTATCACAACCCTTTAGTAAGAGGATCTGCTATCATGGAGTTTGTCTCAATGTGCTCTATAGATAACTGTCCACTCTATACTCTTTCTTTCACAACCAGGAACTTAATGTCAATATGTTTTGACTTAGTCGAGCTCCTGTTGTTATTGGAATACATTACTGCTGATTTATTGTCACAAAATAACTTAAGTGGTCTTTCAACTTTATCCAGAATGTGCAGTCCAGTAACAAAATTTTGCAACTATATTCCATAATTGGATGCCTCATAGCAAGCTACAAACTCTGCTTCTATAGTGGATGAAGCTACAAGTGTCTGTTTGATACTTTTTCATGATATGGCTCCTCCTGCTAACATATAAATGTAGCCTGATATAGACTTTCTGCTATCTTGGCATCCAGCAAAATCAGAATTAGAGTACCCAATGACCTCTATAGGCAATAAAAATTGCCTTTAAATCCTTATCAGAGAAGTTCAGAACAAAACTGCTAAAACCTCACCCGAAATAGCAAAAAAGGGGAAAACGCAGATATCTCCCAAACCGTAAGGAATTTGGCGAAACGGAGGAAGCGAACCGAAGCCTTTGGCTCGGTTCAATTCCGACTTACGGTTTGAAAGTTACGGCCTATTCTTCAATCCATGCTCAGGAGCTCGCCTGCAACTCAAATTCGCCTGCAGTCCCAAATCCGCCTGCAGACCCAAGTCTGCCTGCGCACCTGAGCTCGCCCCAGCTCCGCCTGCAGTTGCAAACCCGCCTGCAGACCCAAGTCTGCCTGCAGTCCCAAATCCGCCTGCAGACCCAAGCTCGCCTGCGGACTCAGCTCGCCTGCAAGCTCGCCTGCAGACCCAAGTCTGCCTGCAGTCCTAAGCTCGCCTGCAGACCCAAGCTGCAGACTCGCCAGCTCACTGTCAACTGCCCACTTGGAGTATGGGAACAGTTACATCAGTGGTCAAATCCCACAAATCAAGGGAGAGGGCACAATACTCCAGGCCCGTCAGATGGCCGTCCACAGTACGAATGAGCGGACAGGCGCCGAAACAGCCTGCACCCTCATAAATGCGGCTCACCTCAGTTGTCCAGGTGAAGGGACGAGAGCCGCCAACGCTCGGTGGTTGGTCAGATCCACGCAAGCATCTGACAGCCGTTGTCACGCATACGAGGAGGGGCTTTCCCACTCCTATGTAGCGTGATGCAGAGCACAGCTCTTCGAATGACCATTGACGGTACGAATGAACAGCAGGACGTCTCCGAACAACGTGTGGTCACATCCCATAATTCAAGGAGCAGTCAAGCTATCTCCCTCACCTCTATTAGTGGTCAAATCCCATGAATCAAGGGAGAGCCCATGCCATCCCTTGCCTGTTAAAACCCATCTTCAGCAGCATGAAGAAGGGGGATTGGCCGTTGCATATTCTGCTGGCTAATCTCCCAAAGGTTGAACCTGGACCTTTGCCAAAGGCTCCCTCATTTGAGAACCGAAGCTCCGGCTCCGGCATCAACTTCGATCGGATCGTCCAAGGGAAGCAGACTCGGCACGAGCACCGAGCGAGGCATCCTATCGCCACCTAAAGTCCCCACACAAAACAAAGAGGGCCTTCCCTCTGCTTCTGTTGTAAACATTTGATTTGTTAGTTTGTAATAAGCTTTCTTATAAATACAAACGAAACTCCTTTCTTCGGAAGAATCAAATTTTCACCCTACAGAAGATGGCGACCACAGTGGGAGAATCCGTTCATTCAGATGAATTGGTGGTGGCGCAGTCTGACGAAGTTGCTGCAGGGACTACTGTTGAGTCCCTTGTGATCAAATTCGAAGGGTACTTACAATCGTCCTCTTCTCGCAGCAATACATCTCGCGATGGTTGCAGAGTCGTGCGGGTGGCCCAGCCCCAAGAGGCTGAGGCAACCAAGCCTGAGGGATCTACCCAAGCCGAGGCAGGGGGTTCTTTTCCCCCCGAACCAGTTGAGGCCGAGCCGAGATTCGAGAATGCAGGTCTAGGGGCTGCTGAATGGGTCGATGAACGATCCTCGCAGACCCCTGTGCAAGAGGAATCAACCATTTGTGTCGACGCAGAATACGCCTCCGTCGTCGACATGAACGCTCCTCGTTCAAAAAGATCCAAACAGCGGCGACGAAAAGCTCTCGCTCGTCTCGAGGCGCAATCCCTCATCCCCCACGACAGCCTGAATTATTATTCAGGCTTGAGGCGAATCAACCTCTTGAGCCAGGTTCCCATTTTTGGCGAACCGCTCGAATCGGGCGAGCCTAGCAGTTTAGGCGAACCCATCTCTTTGAGCCAGGTTCCCAGCTTCGGCGAACCGCTCAAATCAGGCGAGCCTAACGGCTTAGGCAAGCCCAATCTCTTGAGCCAGGTTCCCAGTTTTGGCGAACCGCTCAAATCGGGCGAGCCTAGCAGTTTAAGCGAGCCCCACTCTGTGAGTTTCGGCGAACCGCTCAAATCAGGCGAGCTTAACAGTTGAGGCGAGCTCATCTCTTTGAGCCAGGTTCCCAGTTTCGGCGAACCGCTCAAATCAGGCGAGCTTAACAGTTGAGGCGAGCTCATCTCTTTGAGCCAGGTTCCCAGTTTCGGCGAACCGCTCAAATCAGGCGAGCTTAACAGTTGAGGCGAGCTCATCTCTTTGAGCCAGGTTCCCAGTTTCGGCGAACCGCTCAAATCAGGCGAGCTTAACAGTTGAGGCGAGCTCATCTCTTTGAGCCAGGTTCCCAGTTTCGGCGAACCGCTCAAATCAGGCGAGCTTAACAGTTGAGGCGAGCTCATCTCTTTGAGCCAGGTTCCCAGTTTCGGCGAACCGCTCAAATCAGGCGAGCTTAACAGTTGAGGCGAGCTCATCTCTTTGAGCCAGGTTCCCAGTTTCGGCGAACCGCTCAAATCAGGCGAGCTTAACAGTTGAGGCGAGCTCATCTCTTTGAGCCAGGTTCCCAGTTTCGGCGAACCGCTCAAATCAGGCGAGCTTAACAGTTGAGGCGAGCTCATCTCTTTGAGCCAGGTTCCCAGTTTCGGCGAACCGCTCAAATCAGGCGAGCTTAACAGTTGAGGCGAGCTCATCTCTTTGAGCCAGGTTCCCAGTTTCGGCGAACCGCTCAAATCAGGCGAGCTTAACAGTTGAGGCGAGCTCATCTCTTTGAGCCAGGTTCCCAGTTTCGGCGAACCGCTCAAATCAGGCGAGCTTAACAGTTGAGGCGAGCTCATCTCTTTGAGCCAGGTTCCCAGTTTCGGCGAACCGCTCAAATCAGGCGAGCTTAACAGTTGAGGCGAGCTCATCTCTTTGAGCCAGGTTCCCAGTTTCGGCGAACCGCTCAAATCAGGCGAGCTTAACAGTTGAGGCGAGCTCATCTCTTTGAGCCAGGTTCCCAGTTTCGGCGAACCGCTCAAATCAGGCGAGCTTAACAGTTGAGGCGAGCTCATCTCTTTGAGCCAGGTTCCCAGTTTCGGCGAACCGCTCAAATCAGGCGAGCTTAACAGTTGAGGCGAGCTCATCTCTTTGAGCCAGGTTCCCAGTTTCGGCGAACCGCTCAAATCAGGCGAGCTTAACAGTTGAGGCGAGCTCATCTCTTTGAGCCAGGTTCCCAGTTTCGGCGAACCGCTCAAATCAGGCGAGCTTAACAGTTGAGGCGAGCTCATCTCTTTGAGCCAGGTTCCCAGTTTCGGCGAACCGCTCAAATCAGGCGAGCTTAACAGTTGAGGCGAGCTCATCTCTTTGAGCCAGGTTCCCAGTTTCGGCGAACCGCTCAAATCAGGCGAGCTTAACAGTTGAGGCGAGCTCATCTCTTTGAGCCAGGTTCCCAGTTTCGGCGAACCGCTCAAATCAGGCGAGCTTAACAGTTGAGGCGAGCTCATCTCTTTGAGCCAGGTTCCCAGTTTCGGCGAACCGCTCAAATCAGGCGAGCTTAACAGTTGAGGCGAGCTCATCTCTTTGAGCCAGGTTCCCAGTTTCGGCGAACCGCTCAAATCAGGCGAGCTTAACAGTTGAGGCGAGCTCATCTCTTTGAGCCAGGTTCCCAGTTTCGGCGAACCGCTCAAATCAGGCGAGCTTAACAGTTGAGGCGAGCTCATCTCTTTGAGCCAGGTTCCCAGTTTCGGCGAACCGCTCAAATCAGGCGAGCTTAACAGTTGAGGCGAGCTCATCTCTTTGAGCCAGGTTCCCAGTTTCGGCGAACCGCTCAAATCAGGCGAGCTTAACAGTTGAGGCGAGCTCATCTCTTTGAGCCAGGTTCCCAGTTTCGGCGAACCGCTCAAATCAGGCGAGCTTAACAGTTGAGGCGAGCTCATCTCTTTGAGCCAGGTTCCCAGTTTCGGCGAACCGCTCAAATCAGGCGAGCTTAACAGTTGAGGCGAGCTCATCTCTTTGAGCCAGGTTCCCAGTTTCGGCGAACCGCTCAAATCAGGCGAGCTTAACAGTTGAGGCGAGCTCATCTCTTTGAGCCAGGTTCCCAGTTTCGGCGAACCGCTCAAATCAGGCGAGCTTAACAGTTGAGGCGAGCTCATCTCTTTGAGCCAGGTTCCCAGTTTCGGCGAACCGCTCAAATCAGGCGAGCTTAACAGTTGAGGCGAGCTCATCTCTTTGAGCCAGGTTCCCAGTTTCGGCGAACCGCTCAAATCAGGCGAGCTTAACAGTTGAGGCGAGCTCATCTCTTTGAGCCAGGTTCCCAGTTTCGGCGAACCGCTCAAATCAGGCGAGCTTAACAGTTGAGGCGAGCTCATCTCTTTGAGCCAGGTTCCCAGTTTCGGCGAACCGCTCAAATCAGGCGAGCTTAACAGTTGAGGCGAGCTCATCTCTTTGAGCCAGGTTCCCAGTTTCGGCGAACCGCTCAAATCAGGCGAGCTTAACAGTTGAGGCGAGCTCATCTCTTTGAGCCAGGTTCCCAGTTTCGGCGAACCGCTCAAATCAGGCGAGCTTAACAGTTGAGGCGAGCTCATCTCTTTGAGCCAGGTTCCCAGTTTCGGCGAACCGCTCAAATCAGGCGAGCTTAACAGTTGAGGCGAGCTCATCTCTTTGAGCCAGGTTCCCAGTTTCGGCGAACCGCTCAAATCAGGCGAGCTTAACAGTTGAGGCGAGCTCATCTCTTTGAGCCAGGTTCCCAGTTTCGGCGAACCGCTCAAATCAGGCGAGCTTAACAGTTGAGGCGAGCTCATCTCTTTGAGCCAGGTTCCCAGTTTCGGCGAACCGCTCAAATCAGGCGAGCTTAACAGTTGAGGCGAGCTCATCTCTTTGAGCCAGGTTCCCAGTTTCGGCGAACCGCTCAAATCAGGCGAGCTTAACAGTTGAGGCGAGCTCATCTCTTTGAGCCAGGTTCCCAGTTTCGGCGAACCGCTCAAATCAGGCGAGCTTAACAGTTGAGGCGAGCTCATCTCTTTGAGCCAGGTTCCCAGTTTCGGCGAACCGCTCAAATCAGGCGAGCTTAACAGTTGAGGCGAGCTCATCTCTTTGAGCCAGGTTCCCAGTTTCGGCGAACCGCTCAAATCAGGCGAGCTTAACAGTTGAGGCGAGCTCATCTCTTTGAGCCAGGTTCCCAGTTTCGGCGAACCGCTCAAATCAGGCGAGCTTAACAGTTGAGGCGAGCTCATCTCTTTGAGCCAGGTTCCCAGTTTCGGCGAACCGCTCAAATCAGGCGAGCTTAACAGTTGAGGCGAGCTCATCTCTTTGAGCCAGGTTCCCAGTTTCGGCGAACCGCTCAAATCAGGCGAGCTTAACAGTTGAGGCGAGCTCATCTCTTTGAGCCAGGTTCCCAGTTTCGGCGAACCGCTCAAATCAGGCGAGCTTAACAGTTGAGGCGAGCTCATCTCTTTGAGCCAGGTTCCCAGTTTCGGCGAACCGCTCAAATCAGGCGAGCTTAACAGTTGAGGCGAGCTCATCTCTTTGAGCCAGGTTCCCAGTTTCGGCGAACCGCTCAAATCAGGCGAGCTTAACAGTTGAGGCGAGCTCATCTCTTTGAGCCAGGTTCCCAGTTTCGGCGAACCGCTCAAATCAGGCGAGCTTAACAGTTGAGGCGAGCTCATCTCTTTGAGCCAGGTTCCCAGTTTCGGCGAACCGCTCAAATCAGGCGAGCTTAACAGTTGAGGCGAGCTCATCTCTTTGAGCCAGGTTCCCAGTTTCGGCGAACCGCTCAAATCAGGCGAGCTTAACAGTTGAGGCGAGCTCATCTCTTTGAGCCAGGTTCCCAGTTTCGGCGAACCGCTCAAATCAGGCGAGCTTAACAGTTGAGGCGAGCTCATCTCTTTGAGCCAGGTTCCCAGTTTCGGCGAACCGCTCAAATCAGGCGAGCTTAACAGTTGAGGCGAGCTCATCTCTTTGAGCCAGGTTCCCAGTTTCGGCGAACCGCTCAAATCAGGCGAGCTTAACAGTTGAGGCGAGCTCATCTCTTTGAGCCAGGTTCCCAGTTTCGGCGAACCGCTCAAATCAGGCGAGCTTAACAGTTGAGGCGAGCTCATCTCTTTGAGCCAGGTTCCCAGTTTCGGCGAACCGCTCAAATCAGGCGAGCTTAACAGTTGAGGCGAGCTCATCTCTTTGAGCCAGGTTCCCAGTTTCGGCGAACCGCTCAAATCAGGCGAGCTTAACAGTTGAGGCGAGCTCATCTCTTTGAGCCAGGTTCCCAGTTTCGGCGAACCGCTCAAATCAGGCGAGCTTAACAGTTGAGGCGAGCTCATCTCTTTGAGCCAGGTTCCCAGTTTCGGCGAACCGCTCAAATCAGGCGAGCTTAACAGTTGAGGCGAGCTCATCTCTTTGAGCCAGGTTCCCAGTTTCGGCGAACCGCTCAAATCAGGCGAGCTTAACAGTTGAGGCGAGCTCATCTCTTTGAGCCAGGTTCCCAGTTTCGGCGAACCGCTCAAATCAGGCGAGCTTAACAGTTGAGGCGAGCTCATCTCTTTGAGCCAGGTTCCCAGTTTCGGCGAACCGCTCAAATCAGGCGAGCTTAACAGTTGAGGCGAGCTCATCTCTTTGAGCCAGGTTCCCAGTTTCGGCGAACCGCTCAAATCAGGCGAGCTTAACAGTTGAGGCGAGCTCATCTCTTTGAGCCAGGTTCCCAGTTTCGGCGAACCGCTCAAATCAGGCGAGCTTAACAGTTGAGGCGAGCTCATCTCTTTGAGCCAGGTTCCCAGTTTCGGCGAACCGCTCAAATCAGGCGAGCTTAACAGTTGAGGCGAGCTCATCTCTTTGAGCCAGGTTCCCAGTTTCGGCGAACCGCTCAAATCAGGCGAGCTTAACAGTTGAGGCGAGCTCATCTCTTTGAGCCAGGTTCCCAGTTTCGGCGAACCGCTCAAATCAGGCGAGCTTAACAGTTGAGGCGAGCTCATCTCTTTGAGCCAGGTTCCCAGTTTCGGCGAACCGCTCAAATCAGGCGAGCTTAACAGTTGAGGCGAGCTCATCTCTTTGAGCCAGGTTCCCAGTTTCGGCGAACCGCTCAAATCAGGCGAGCTTAACAGTTGAGGCGAGCTCATCTCTTTGAGCCAGGTTCCCAGTTTCGGCGAACCGCTCAAATCAGGCGAGCTTAACAGTTGAGGCGAGCTCATCTCTTTGAGCCAGGTTCCCAGTTTCGGCGAACCGCTCAAATCAGGCGAGCTTAACAGTTGAGGCGAGCTCATCTCTTTGAGCCAGGTTCCCAGTTTCGGCGAACCGCTCAAATCAGGCGAGCTTAACAGTTGAGGCGAGCTCATCTCTTTGAGCCAGGTTCCCAGTTTCGGCGAACCGCTCAAATCAGGCGAGCTTAACAGTTGAGGCGAGCTCATCTCTTTGAGCCAGGTTCCCAGTTTCGGCGAACCGCTCAAATCAGGCGAGCTTAACAGTTGAGGCGAGCTCATCTCTTTGAGCCAGGTTCCCAGTTTCGGCGAACCGCTCAAATCAGGCGAGCTTAACAGTTGAGGCGAGCTCATCTCTTTGAGCCAGGTTCCCAGTTTCGGCGAACCGCTCAAATCAGGCGAGCTTAACAGTTGAGGCGAGCTCATCTCTTTGAGCCAGGTTCCCAGTTTCGGCGAACCGCTCAAATCAGGCGAGCTTAACAGTTGAGGCGAGCTCATCTCTTTGAGCCAGGTTCCCAGTTTCGGCGAACCGCTCAAATCAGGCGAGCTTAACAGTTGAGGCGAGCTCATCTCTTTGAGCCAGGTTCCCAGTTTCGGCGAACCGCTCAAATCAGGCGAGCTTAACAGTTGAGGCGAGCTCATCTCTTTGAGCCAGGTTCCCAGTTTCGGCGAACCGCTCAAATCAGGCGAGCTTAACAGTTGAGGCGAGCTCATCTCTTTGAGCCAGGTTCCCAGTTTCGGCGAACCGCTCAAATCAGGCGAGCTTAACAGTTGAGGCGAGCTCATCTCTTTGAGCCAGGTTCCCAGTTTCGGCGAACCGCTCAAATCAGGCGAGCTTAACAGTTGAGGCGAGCTCATCTCTTTGAGCCAGGTTCCCAGTTTCGGCGAACCGCTCAAATCAGGCGAGCTTAACAGTTGAGGCGAGCTCATCTCTTTGAGCCAGGTTCCCAGTTTCGGCGAACCGCTCAAATCAGGCGAGCTTAACAGTTGAGGCGAGCTCATCTCTTTGAGCCAGGTTCCCAGTTTCGGCGAACCGCTCAAATCAGGCGAGCTTAACAGTTGAGGCGAGCTCATCTCTTTGAGCCAGGTTCCCAGTTTCGGCGAACCGCTCAAATCAGGCGAGCTTAACAGTTGAGGCGAGCTCATCTCTTTGAGCCAGGTTCCCAGTTTCGGCGAACCGCTCAAATCAGGCGAGCTTAACAGTTGAGGCGAGCTCATCTCTTTGAGCCAGGTTCCCAGTTTCGGCGAACCGCTCAAATCAGGCGAGCTTAACAGTTGAGGCGAGCTCATCTCTTTGAGCCAGGTTCCCAGTTTCGGCGAACCGCTCAAATCAGGCGAGCTTAACAGTTGAGGCGAGCTCATCTCTTTGAGCCAGGTTCCCAGTTTCGGCGAACCGCTCAAATCAGGCGAGCTTAACAGTTGAGGCGAGCTCATCTCTTTGAGCCAGGTTCCCAGTTTCGGCGAACCGCTCAAATCAGGCGAGCTTAACAGTTGAGGCGAGCTCATCTCTTTGAGCCAGGTTCCCAGTTTCGGCGAACCGCTCAAATCAGGCGAGCTTAACAGTTGAGGCGAGCTCATCTCTTTGAGCCAGGTTCCCAGTTTCGGCGAACCGCTCAAATCAGGCGAGCTTAACAGTTGAGGCGAGCTCATCTCTTTGAGCCAGGTTCCCAGTTTCGGCGAACCGCTCAAATCAGGCGAGCTTAACAGTTGAGGCGAGCTCATCTCTTTGAGCCAGGTTCCCAGTTTCGGCGAACCGCTCAAATCAGGCGAGCTTAACAGTTGAGGCGAGCTCATCTCTTTGAGCCAGGTTCCCAGTTTCGGCGAACCGCTCAAATCAGGCGAGCTTAACAGTTGAGGCGAGCTCATCTCTTTGAGCCAGGTTCCCAGTTTCGGCGAACCGCTCAAATCAGGCGAGCTTAACAGTTGAGGCGAGCTCATCTCTTTGAGCCAGGTTCCCAGTTTCGGCGAACCGCTCAAATCAGGCGAGCTTAACAGTTGAGGCGAGCTCATCTCTTTGAGCCAGGTTCCCAGTTTCGGCGAACCGCTCAAATCAGGCGAGCTTAACAGTTGAGGCGAGCTCATCTCTTTGAGCCAGGTTCCCAGTTTCGGCGAACCGCTCAAATCAGGCGAGCTTAACAGTTGAGGCGAGCTCATCTCTTTGAGCCAGGTTCCCAGTTTCGGCGAACCGCTCAAATCAGGCGAGCTTAACAGTTGAGGCGAGCTCATCTCTTTGAGCCAGGTTCCCAGTTTCGGCGAACCGCTCAAATCAGGCGAGCTTAACAGTTGAGGCGAGCTCATCTCTTTGAGCCAGGTTCCCAGTTTCGGCGAACCGCTCAAATCAGGCGAGCTTAACAGTTGAGGCGAGCTCATCTCTTTGAGCCAGGTTCCCAGTTTCGGCGAACCGCTCAAATCAGGCGAGCTTAACAGTTGAGGCGAGCTCATCTCTTTGAGCCAGGTTCCCAGTTTCGGCGAACCGCTCAAATCAGGCGAGCTTAACAGTTGAGGCGAGCTCATCTCTTTGAGCCAGGTTCCCAGTTTCGGCGAACCGCTCAAATCAGGCGAGCTTAACAGTTGAGGCGAGCTCATCTCTTTGAGCCAGGTTCCCAGTTTCGGCGAACCGCTCAAATCAGGCGAGCTTAACAGTTGAGGCGAGCTCATCTCTTTGAGCCAGGTTCCCAGTTTCGGCGAACCGCTCAAATCAGGCGAGCTTAACAGTTGAGGCGAGCTCATCTCTTTGAGCCAGGTTCCCAGTTTCGGCGAACCGCTCAAATCAGGCGAGCTTAACAGTTGAGGCGAGCTCATCTCTTTGAGCCAGGTTCCCAGTTTCGGCGAACCGCTCAAATCAGGCGAGCTTAACAGTTGAGGCGAGCTCATCTCTTTGAGCCAGGTTCCCAGTTTCGGCGAACCGCTCAAATCAGGCGAGCTTAACAGTTGAGGCGAGCTCATCTCTTTGAGCCAGGTTCCCAGTTTCGGCGAACCGCTCAAATCAGGCGAGCTTAACAGTTGAGGCGAGCTCATCTCTTTGAGCCAGGTTCCCAGTTTCGGCGAACCGCTCAAATCAGGCGAGCTTAACAGTTGAGGCGAGCTCATCTCTTTGAGCCAGGTTCCCAGTTTCGGCGAACCGCTCAAATCAGGCGAGCTTAACAGTTGAGGCGAGCTCATCTCTTTGAGCCAGGTTCCCAGTTTCGGCGAACCGCTCAAATCAGGCGAGCTTAACAGTTGAGGCGAGCTCATCTCTTTGAGCCAGGTTCCCAGTTTCGGCGAACCGCTCAAATCAGGCGAGCTTAACAGTTGAGGCGAGCTCATCTCTTTGAGCCAGGTTCCCAGTTTCGGCGAACCGCTCAAATCAGGCGAGCTTAACAGTTGAGGCGAGCTCATCTCTTTGAGCCAGGTTCCCAGTTTCGGCGAACCGCTCAAATCAGGCGAGCTTAACAGTTGAGGCGAGCTCATCTCTTTGAGCCAGGTTCCCAGTTTCGGCGAACCGCTCAAATCAGGCGAGCTTAACAGTTGAGGCGAGCTCATCTCTTTGAGCCAGGTTCCCAGTTTCGGCGAACCGCTCAAATCAGGCGAGCTTAACAGTTGAGGCGAGCTCATCTCTTTGAGCCAGGTTCCCAGTTTCGGCGAACCGCTCAAATCAGGCGAGCTTAACAGTTGAGGCGAGCTCATCTCTTTGAGCCAGGTTCCCAGTTTCGGCGAACCGCTCAAATCAGGCGAGCTTAACAGTTGAGGCGAGCTCATCTCTTTGAGCCAGGTTCCCAGTTTCGGCGAACCGCTCAAATCAGGCGAGCTTAACAGTTGAGGCGAGCTCATCTCTTTGAGCCAGGTTCCCAGTTTCGGCGAACCGCTCAAATCAGGCGAGCTTAACAGTTGAGGCGAGCTCATCTCTTTGAGCCAGGTTCCCAGTTTCGGCGAACCGCTCAAATCAGGCGAGCTTAACAGTTGAGGCGAGCTCATCTCTTTGAGCCAGGTTCCCAGTTTCGGCGAACCGCTCAAATCAGGCGAGCTTAACAGTTGAGGCGAGCTCATCTCTTTGAGCCAGGTTCCCAGTTTCGGCGAACCGCTCAAATCAGGCGAGCTTAACAGTTGAGGCGAGCTCATCTCTTTGAGCCAGGTTCCCAGTTTCGGCGAACCGCTCAAATCAGGCGAGCTTAACAGTTGAGGCGAGCTCATCTCTTTGAGCCAGGTTCCCAGTTTCGGCGAACCGCTCAAATCAGGCGAGCTTAACAGTTGAGGCGAGCTCATCTCTTTGAGCCAGGTTCCCAGTTTCGGCGAACCGCTCAAATCAGGCGAGCTTAACAGTTGAGGCGAGCTCATCTCTTTGAGCCAGGTTCCCAGTTTCGGCGAACCGCTCAAATCAGGCGAGCTTAACAGTTGAGGCGAGCTCATCTCTTTGAGCCAGGTTCCCAGTTTCGGCGAACCGCTCAAATCAGGCGAGCTTAACAGTTGAGGCGAGCTCATCTCTTTGAGCCAGGTTCCCAGTTTCGGCGAACCGCTCAAATCAGGCGAGCTTAACAGTTGAGGCGAGCTCATCTCTTTGAGCCAGGTTCCCAGTTTCGGCGAACCGCTCAAATCAGGCGAGCTTAACAGTTGAGGCGAGCTCATCTCTTTGAGCCAGGTTCCCAGTTTCGGCGAACCGCTCAAATCAGGCGAGCTTAACAGTTGAGGCGAGCTCATCTCTTTGAGCCAGGTTCCCAGTTTCGGCGAACCGCTCAAATCAGGCGAGCTTAACAGTTGAGGCGAGCTCATCTCTTTGAGCCAGGTTCCCAGTTTCGGCGAACCGCTCAAATCAGGCGAGCTTAACAGTTGAGGCGAGCTCATCTCTTTGAGCCAGGTTCCCAGTTTCGGCGAACCGCTCAAATCAGGCGAGCTTAACAGTTGAGGCGAGCTCATCTCTTTGAGCCAGGTTCCCAGTTTCGGCGAACCGCTCAAATCAGGCGAGCTTAACAGTTGAGGCGAGCTCATCTCTTTGAGCCAGGTTCCCAGTTTCGGCGAACCGCTCAAATCAGGCGAGCTTAACAGTTGAGGCGAGCTCATCTCTTTGAGCCAGGTTCCCAGTTTCGGCGAACCGCTCAAATCAGGCGAGCTTAACAGTTGAGGCGAGCTCATCTCTTTGAGCCAGGTTCCCAGTTTCGGCGAACCGCTCAAATCAGGCGAGCTTAACAGTTGAGGCGAGCTCATCTCTTTGAGCCAGGTTCCCAGTTTCGGCGAACCGCTCAAATCAGGCGAGCTTAACAGTTGAGGCGAGCTCATCTCTTTGAGCCAGGTTCCCAGTTTCGGCGAACCGCTCAAATCAGGCGAGCTTAACAGTTGAGGCGAGCTCATCTCTTTGAGCCAGGTTCCCAGTTTCGGCGAACCGCTCAAATCAGGCGAGCTTAACAGTTGAGGCGAGCTCATCTCTTTGAGCCAGGTTCCCAGTTTCGGCGAACCGCTCAAATCAGGCGAGCTTAACAGTTGAGGCGAGCTCATCTCTTTGAGCCAGGTTCCCAGTTTCGGCGAACCGCTCAAATCAGGCGAGCTTAACAGTTGAGGCGAGCTCATCTCTTTGAGCCAGGTTCCCAGTTTCGGCGAACCGCTCAAATCAGGCGAGCTTAACAGTTGAGGCGAGCTCATCTCTTTGAGCCAGGTTCCCAGTTTCGGCGAACCGCTCAAATCAGGCGAGCTTAACAGTTGAGGCGAGCTCATCTCTTTGAGCCAGGTTCCCAGTTTCGGCGAACCGCTCAAATCAGGCGAGCTTAACAGTTGAGGCGAGCTCATCTCTTTGAGCCAGGTTCCCAGTTTCGGCGAACCGCTCAAATCAGGCGAGCTTAACAGTTGAGGCGAGCTCATCTCTTTGAGCCAGGTTCCCAGTTTCGGCGAACCGCTCAAATCAGGCGAGCTTAACAGTTGAGGCGAGCTCATCTCTTTGAGCCAGGTTCCCAGTTTCGGCGAACCGCTCAAATCAGGCGAGCTTAACAGTTGAGGCGAGCTCATCTCTTTGAGCCAGGTTCCCAGTTTCGGCGAACCGCTCAAATCAGGCGAGCTTAACAGTTGAGGCGAGCTCATCTCTTTGAGCCAGGTTCCCAGTTTCGGCGAACCGCTCAAATCAGGCGAGCTTAACAGTTGAGGCGAGCTCATCTCTTTGAGCCAGGTTCCCAGTTTCGGCGAACCGCTCAAATCAGGCGAGCTTAACAGTTGAGGCGAGCTCATCTCTTTGAGCCAGGTTCCCAGTTTCGGCGAACCGCTCAAATCAGGCGAGCTTAACAGTTGAGGCGAGCTCATCTCTTTGAGCCAGGTTCCCAGTTTCGGCGAACCGCTCAAATCAGGCGAGCTTAACAGTTGAGGCGAGCTCATCTCTTTGAGCCAGGTTCCCAGTTTCGGCGAACCGCTCAAATCAGGCGAGCTTAACAGTTGAGGCGAGCTCATCTCTTTGAGCCAGGTTCCCAGTTTCGGCGAACCGCTCAAATCAGGCGAGCTTAACAGTTGAGGCGAGCTCATCTCTTTGAGCCAGGTTCCCAGTTTCGGCGAACCGCTCAAATCAGGCGAGCTTAACAGTTGAGGCGAGCTCATCTCTTTGAGCCAGGTTCCCAGTTTCGGCGAACCGCTCAAATCAGGCGAGCTTAACAGTTGAGGCGAGCTCATCTCTTTGAGCCAGGTTCCCAGTTTCGGCGAACCGCTCAAATCAGGCGAGCTTAACAGTTGAGGCGAGCTCATCTCTTTGAGCCAGGTTCCCAGTTTCGGCGAACCGCTCAAATCAGGCGAGCTTAACAGTTGAGGCGAGCTCATCTCTTTGAGCCAGGTTCCCAGTTTCGGCGAACCGCTCAAATCAGGCGAGCTTAACAGTTGAGGCGAGCTCATCTCTTTGAGCCAGGTTCCCAGTTTCGGCGAACCGCTCAAATCAGGCGAGCTTAACAGTTGAGGCGAGCTCATCTCTTTGAGCCAGGTTCCCAGTTTCGGCGAACCGCTCAAATCAGGCGAGCTTAACAGTTGAGGCGAGCTCATCTCTTTGAGCCAGGTTCCCAGTTTCGGCGAACCGCTCAAATCAGGCGAGCTTAACAGTTGAGGCGAGCTCATCTCTTTGAGCCAGGTTCCCAGTTTCGGCGAACCGCTCAAATCAGGCGAGCTTAACAGTTGAGGCGAGCTCATCTCTTTGAGCCAGGTTCCCAGTTTCGGCGAACCGCTCAAATCAGGCGAGCTTAACAGTTGAGGCGAGCTCATCTCTTTGAGCCAGGTTCCCAGTTTCGGCGAACCGCTCAAATCAGGCGAGCTTAACAGTTGAGGCGAGCTCATCTCTTTGAGCCAGGTTCCCAGTTTCGGCGAACCGCTCAAATCAGGCGAGCTTAACAGTTGAGGCGAGCTCATCTCTTTGAGCCAGGTTCCCAGTTTCGGCGAACCGCTCAAATCAGGCGAGCTTAACAGTTGAGGCGAGCTCATCTCTTTGAGCCAGGTTCCCAGTTTCGGCGAACCGCTCAAATCAGGCGAGCTTAACAGTTGAGGCGAGCTCATCTCTTTGAGCCAGGTTCCCAGTTTCGGCGAACCGCTCAAATCAGGCGAGCTTAACAGTTGAGGCGAGCTCATCTCTTTGAGCCAGGTTCCCAGTTTCGGCGAACCGCTCAAATCAGGCGAGCTTAACAGTTGAGGCGAGCTCATCTCTTTGAGCCAGGTTCCCAGTTTCGGCGAACCGCTCAAATCAGGCGAGCTTAACAGTTGAGGCGAGCTCATCTCTTTGAGCCAGGTTCCCAGTTTCGGCGAACCGCTCAAATCAGGCGAGCTTAACAGTTGAGGCGAGCTCATCTCTTTGAGCCAGGTTCCCAGTTTCGGCGAACCGCTCAAATCAGGCGAGCTTAACAGTTGAGGCGAGCTCATCTCTTTGAGCCAGGTTCCCAGTTTCGGCGAACCGCTCAAATCAGGCGAGCTTAACAGTTGAGGCGAGCTCATCTCTTTGAGCCAGGTTCCCAGTTTCGGCGAACCGCTCAAATCAGGCGAGCTTAACAGTTGAGGCGAGCTCATCTCTTTGAGCCAGGTTCCCAGTTTCGGCGAACCGCTCAAATCAGGCGAGCTTAACAGTTGAGGCGAGCTCATCTCTTTGAGCCAGGTTCCCAGTTTCGGCGAACCGCTCAAATCAGGCGAGCTTAACAGTTGAGGCGAGCTCATCTCTTTGAGCCAGGTTCCCAGTTTCGGCGAACCGCTCAAATCAGGCGAGCTTAACAGTTGAGGCGAGCTCATCTCTTTGAGCCAGGTTCCCAGTTTCGGCGAACCGCTCAAATCAGGCGAGCTTAACAGTTGAGGCGAGCTCATCTCTTTGAGCCAGGTTCCCAGTTTCGGCGAACCGCTCAAATCAGGCGAGCTTAACAGTTGAGGCGAGCTCATCTCTTTGAGCCAGGTTCCCAGTTTCGGCGAACCGCTCAAATCAGGCGAGCTTAACAGTTGAGGCGAGCTCATCTCTTTGAGCCAGGTTCCCAGTTTCGGCGAACCGCTCAAATCAGGCGAGCTTAACAGTTGAGGCGAGCTCATCTCTTTGAGCCAGGTTCCCAGTTTCGGCGAACCGCTCAAATCAGGCGAGCTTAACAGTTGAGGCGAGCTCATCTCTTTGAGCCAGGTTCCCAGTTTCGGCGAACCGCTCAAATCAGGCGAGCTTAACAGTTGAGGCGAGCTCATCTCTTTGAGCCAGGTTCCCAGTTTCGGCGAACCGCTCAAATCAGGCGAGCTTAACAGTTGAGGCGAGCTCATCTCTTTGAGCCAGGTTCCCAGTTTCGGCGAACCGCTCAAATCAGGCGAGCTTAACAGTTGAGGCGAGCTCATCTCTTTGAGCCAGGTTCCCAGTTTCGGCGAACCGCTCAAATCAGGCGAGCTTAACAGTTGAGGCGAGCTCATCTCTTTGAGCCAGGTTCCCAGTTTCGGCGAACCGCTCAAATCAGGCGAGCTTAACAGTTGAGGCGAGCTCATCTCTTTGAGCCAGGTTCCCAGTTTCGGCGAACCGCTCAAATCAGGCGAGCTTAACAGTTGAGGCGAGCTCATCTCTTTGAGCCAGGTTCCCAGTTTCGGCGAACCGCTCAAATCAGGCGAGCTTAACAGCTTAGGCGAGCCCCATCTCTTTGAGCCAGGTTCCCAGTTTCGGCGAACCGCTCAAATCAGGCGAGCTTAACAGCTTAGGCGAGCCCCATCTCTTTGAGCCAGGTTCCCAGTTTCGGCGAACCGCTCAAATCAGGCGAGCTTAACAGTTTAGGCGAGCCCATCTCTTTGAGCCAGGTTCCCAGTTTCGGCGAACCGCTCAAATCAGGCGAGCTTAACAGTTTAGGCGAGCCCATCTCTTTGAGCCAGGTTCCCAGTTTCGGCGAACCGCTCAAATCAGGCAAGTTTAACAGTTTAGGCGAGCCCCACTTCTTGAGCCAGGTTCCCGGTTATGGCGAACCGCTCAAAACAGGCGAGACTAGCAGTTCAGGTGGGCTGCATCAAACTCCCACTTGGTCAAACCTTCAGATAGTTAGGACCAAAGCCACAATCCCCCGCCAATCCTCTTCAATAGGATGGCGGGACCCCCACTGTCATGTTAACGGTCACCTCTGACAAATCAACTTACCAATCCTCTTCAAAAGGATGGTAGGTCCTCAAAGTCGCTCCGATCGCGGCAATCCCTATCATGTTAACGATTACCTCTGATAGCCGACACCATCATTCCCGCAAATGATGTTGTCCAATCAATCGTCACACTCATACGTCCCTGAACGATTTGATTCTCCCAGCACCGTCTTTCCCATAAAAGGCGTTGTTGTTTGATAGTGGCCTACTATGCGATGTGCTGCTATTTCAGGGTTCGTCTTTGCCCCAAGAGAAGACAAATCAGGGTTCGTCTTCATCTTTGCCCTAAGATAAGCTTCCCCCCTAGACTCCAACTGGTGCATGAGTCTAAACTGCCCCCTTACACTCCAACTGGTGCATGAGTCTAAACTGCTCCTACCCTCCGACTGGTATACGAGGTTAAACTGCTCCCTTAAATCCAAACGCCTCGAAAGGCTAAGGATAGAGGAGAAATTTTAGCATTGAGCCTAAGAGAGACTCCTCGACAACTTACCATGCTAAGGGCAAGAGCATGGCTAGTCCAACTCAAACGGCAGTTGGTAAAGACAAATCAAGTCCGTTGATAGCTGAGGGTTTGCTCAAAATCCTAGAAGGCGATCATCAGCTGCGAGTGAAGAGCAGGGATCACTTTACGGGACTTCATATCCAAAGTGTTCCAGACCCCATGCGGCCTGATTCAGGTCTGAAAACTTTGGAGGGGGTTTTGTAGGCAATAAAAATTGCCTTTAAATCCTTATCAGAGAAGTTCAGAACAAAACTGCTAAAACCTCACCCGAAATAGCGAAAAAGGGGAAAACGCAGATATCTCCCAAACCGTAAGGAATTTGGCAAAACGGAGGAAGCGAACCAAAGCCTTTGGTTTGGTTCGGATGGCTCCATCTCGTCGAGATAGGCGATTTTCATATATAATTCGTCCAATTCCGACTTACGGTTTGAAAGTTACGGCCTATTCTTCAATCCATGCTCAGGAGCTCGCCTGCAGCTCAAATTCGCCTGCAGTCCCAAATCCGCCTGCAGACCCAAGTCTGCCTGCGCACCTGAGCTCGCCTGCAAACCCAGTTCGCCTGCTAGCTCGCCTGCAGACCCAAGTCCGCCTGCAGTCCCAAACTCACCTGCAGACCCAGTTCGCCTGCAAGCTCGCCTGCAGACCCAAGTCTGCCTGCAGTCCTAAGCTCGCCTGCAGACCCAAGCTGCAGACTCGCCAGCTCACTGTCAACTGCCCACTTGGAGTATGGGAACAGTTACATCAGTGGTCAAATCCCACAAATCAAGGGAGAGGGCACAATACTCCAGGCCCGTCAGATGGCCGTCCACAGTACGAATGAGCGGACAGGCGCCGAAACAGCCTGCACCCTCATAAATGCGGCTCACCTCAGTTGTCCAGGTGAAGGGACGAGAGCCGCCAACGCTCGGTGGTTGGTCAGATCCACGCAAGCATCTGACAGCCGTTGTCACGCATACGAGGAGGGGCTTTCCCACTCCTATGTAGCGTGATGCAGAGCACAGCTCTTCGAATGACCACTGACGGTACGAATGAACAGCAGGACATCTCTGAACAACGTGTGGTCACATCCCATAATTCAAGGAGCAGTCAAGCTATCTCCCTCACCTCTATTAGTGGTCAAATCCCATGAATCAAGGGATGGCCCATGTCATCCCTTGCCTATTAAAACCCATCTTCAGCCAGCATGAAGAGGGGGATTGGCTGTTGCATATTGGGCTGGCTAATCTCCCAAAGGTTGAACCTGGGCCTTTGCCCAAGGCTCCCTCGTTTGAGAACTGAAGCTCCGGCAGCAACTTCGATCGGATCGTCCAAGGGAAGCAGACTCGGCACGAGCACCGAGCGAGGCGTCCTATCGCCACCGAGGAACCCACGTTAAACAAGGAGGGCCTTCCCTCCGCTTCTGTTGTAAACATTTGATTTATTAGTTTGTAATAAACCTTCTTATCAATACAAACGAAGCTCCCCTATTTTCGGGAAATCAAATTTACACCATGAATTGGTGGTGGCGCAGTCTGACGAAGTTGCTGCAGGGACTACTGTTGAGTCCCTTGTGATCAAATTCGAAGGGTACTTACAATCGTCCTCTTCTCGCAGCAATACATCTCGCGATGGTTGCAGAGTCGTGCGGGTGGCCCAGCCCCAAGAGGCCGAGGCAACCAAGCCTGAGGGATCTACCCAAGCCGAGGCAGGGGGTTCTTTTCCCCCCAAACCAGTTGAGGCCGAGCCGAGATTCGAGAATACGGGTCTAAGAGCTGCTGAGTGGGTCGATGAACGATCTTCACAGACCCCTGTGCAAGAGGAATCAACCATTCGTGTCAACGCAGGCTACGCCTCCGCCGTCCACATGAACTCTCCTCGTTCAAAAAGATCCAAACAGCGACGACGAAAAGCTCTCGCTCGTCTCGAGGCGCAATCCCTCATCCCCCACGACAGCCTGAATTATTATTCAGGCTTGGGGGGATCAACCTCTTGAGCCAGGTTCCCATTTTTGGCGAACCGCTCGAATCGGGCGAGCCTAGCAGTTTAGGCGAGCCCATCTCTTTGAGCCAGGTTCCCGATTTTGGCGAACCGCTCAAATCAGGCGAGCCTAACGGTTTAGGAGAGCCCCACTTCTTAAGCCAGGTTTCCATTTTCGGCAAACCGCTCAAATCGGGCAAGCCTAGCAGTTTAGGCGAGCCCAACCTCTTGAGCCAGGTTCCCAGTTTTGGCGAACCGCTCAAATCGGGCGAGCCTAGCAGTTTAAGCGAGCTCAACATCTTGAGCCAGGCTCCCAAACCAAGGGCACCTGGTGAACTCTGCAGTTCAAGTGGTCTTCGTCAAACAAGCGGACTTCACCAATCTCGTCTGACGGCTCAAGTTCGCCAGAAAGGCGAAGCAACAGCTCGCCAGACAGGCGCAGGCGCACTATACCAATCTCGCCTGACGGGCGAACCTCGCCAGCCTGAACCTCGCCAACACGCTCACGCCCAAATGGGGGTGGCTACTCTGTTTGCCTGCACAGGTCTGACGTCCGTCTCTGACAACGACGACAACGACGATTGCTCAGCAGTGGCAATGTCGCAGACTTCAAGCTCAGTTCAGGGCGAGCACGCAAATGTGCACATGACCGATGTCCCTGACGAGATATCCAGGAGACTCGACGAGCAACAAGCAACCATCGACTCCCTAAAGGAGATGTTGGAGCAGCTCCTGAGCGAGAAGAAGAGGAAGAGAGAGAGGACTTCGCGGGCTTCGCATAAATCCTTGAAGCACAAAGAGCGGGTGCCTACTCCTTCTCACTCCTCATCCGAGTCATCTAGAGGAGCGTCATCTTCGGGCCATAACCCAAGAGACAAGAGGTTTGACGATCTCCAAAGTCAACTCGACGCCTTGAAGCTCCAGAAGCATGCGAACAAGCTGGGGGTTGTCAGACCGTATCCAATTGAATGGGATGCGGTCTCCTACCCGGCAAAGTTCGAGCCGCTGGACCTCCTGCAGTTCAATGGAAAGGGTTCTCCTACCCAGCACATCTACTACTTCCAGGCGCAAACTGGACACATAGTGGGAAACGATCCCATTATGACTCGACTGTTCATTGGTACCCTCAAGGGGGTCGCTTTTGAATGGTTTCGCAGATTGGAGCCTGGGTCCATCACCTGCTGGAAGGACATGGAAAGGCTCTTCATGGCCAGATTCTTCGACGATGACACGGAAGTATCTATGGCCACCCTGCTAACTGTGAAGCAGAGGAAGACAGAGTCTATGAGCAACTTTTTCAAGAGATTCAGAAACCGATCGCTGCATTCCCGCGATCGAGTTTCCGAGGCCACGCTCATCGAGATGTGCCGGAACAATCTCTCCATCAGCGTTCTGTCCAATATGGGCGTTGTTGAAGCTCGCTCATGGAAAGACTTACTCCGCCAAGGAGAACAAGTCGAGAGCATGCTCAAGCATATGGGTGACGAAGACCCGCATGAATTTTGAGGATATGATGACCAAGATGCCTTGGTAGTGGAGACAATTTCCTCATATCCTACGATTTCCCCCGTTAGTCCTCTTCAATAGGACGGCGGGCCCACAAAACTATCAAGTTAACTATTACCTCTGATAATCTCCTCCAAATTTCCCCCGTTAGTCCTCTTCAATAGGACGGCGGGCCCACAAAGCTATCACGTTAACAATCACCTCTGATAGTTCCCTTACACTCCGACGAGTACACGAGTATAAACTACTTCTTCTTATCCTCCAACTGGTATAAGAGGTTAAACTATTCCCTATACTTCCACTTCTCGAGCCAGGTTCCCAGTACGGGCGAACCGTTCAAATCAGGCGAACCTAACAGTTTAGGCGAGCTCCACTTCTTGAGCCAGGTTCCCGATTATGGCGAACCGCTCAAAACAGGCGAGGCTAGCAGTTCAGGTGGGCTGCATCAAACTCCCACTTGGTCAAACCTTCAGATAGTTAGGACCAAAGCCACAATCCCCCGCCAATCCTCTTCAATAGGATGGCGGGACCCCCACTGTCATGTTAACGGTCACCTCTGACGAATCAACTTACCAGTCCTCTCTAAATAGGATGGTAGGTCCATAGAGTTGCTCAAATCGCAATAAACTCCCACTGTCATGTTAACGGTCACCTCTGACAAAATCAACTTACCAATCCTCTTCAAAAGGATGGTAGGTCCTCAAAGTCGCTCCGATCGCGGCAATTCCTATCACGTTAACGATTACCTCTGATAGCCGACACCGTCATTCCCGCAAATGACGTTGTCCGATCAGTCGTCATACTCATACGTCCCTGAACGATTTGATTCTCCCAGCACCGTCTTTCCCATAAAAGGCGTTGTTGTTTGATAGTGGCCTACTATGCGATGTGCTGCTATTTCAGGGTTCGTCTTTGCCCCAAGAGAAGACAAATCAGGGTTCGTCTTCATCTTTGCCCTAAGAGAAGACAAGTTTCCCCCTTATCCTCCAACCGGTGCATGAGGCTAAACTGTTCCCTTATACTCCAACTGGTGCATGAGTCTAAACTGTCCCCTTATCCTCCAACCGGTGCATGAGGCTAAACTGTTCCCTTATACTCCAACTGGTGCATGAGTCTAAACTGCCCCCTTATACTCCAACTGGTGCATGAGTCTAAACTGCCCCCTTATACTCCAACTGGTGTATGAGTCTAAACTGTCCCCTTATACTCCAACTAGTGCATGAGTCTAAACTGCCCCCTTATCCTCCAACCGGTGCATGAGGCTAAACTGTTCCCTTATACTCCAACTGGTGCATGAGTCTAAACTGCCCCCTTATACTCCGACTGGTGCATGAGTCTAAACTGCCCCCTTATACTCCCACTGGTGCAAGAGTATAAACTGCTCCTTTCCTCCAACCGGTGCACGAGGCTAAACTGCTCCTTCACTCCAACTGGTGCATGAGTCTAAACTGCTCCTACACTCCAACTGGTGCATGAGTTTAAACTGCTCCCTTAACACTCCGACAAGTACACGAGTATAAACTGCTTCTTCTGACACTCCAACTGGTGCATGAGTTTAAACTGCTCCCTTAACACTCCGACAAGTACACGAGTATAAACTGCTTCTTCTGACACTCCAACTGGTGCATGAGTTTAAACTGCTCCCTTAACACTCCGACAAGTACACGAGTATAAACTGCTTCTTCTGACACTCCAACTGGTGCATGAGTTTAAACTGCTCCCTTAACACTCCGACAAGTACACGAGTATAAACTGCTTCTTCTGACACTCCAACTGGTGCATGAGTTTAAACTGCTCCCTTTTAAATCCTTATCAGAGAAGTTCAGAACAAAACTGCTAAAACCTCACCCGAAATAGCAAAAAAGGGGAAAACACAGATATCTCCCAAACCGTAAGGAATTTGGCGAAACGGAGGAAGCGAACCGAAGCCTTTGGCTAGGTTCGGATGACTCCATCTCGTCGAGATAGGCGATTTTTATATATAACTCGTCCAATTCCGACTTACGGTTTGAAAGTTACGGCCTATGCTTCGATCCATGCTATAGAGCTCGCCTAACGGCTTGAAGATCGCCTGCAGACCCAGGTTCGTTTGCAGTCCCCAGCTTCGCCTGCAGTTGCAAATCCGCCTGCAGACCCAAGTCTGCCTGCGCACCTGAGCTCGCCTGCAAACCCAGTTGTCTGCCTGCAGTCCTAAGCTCGCGAGGACAAACCTTCCTTATTTTCCGTGATGTGAGGGTAGGGGGGGGTGATACTCCAGGCCCGTCAGATGGCTGTCCACAGTACGAATGAGCGGACAGGCGCCGAAACCGCCTGCACCCTCATAAATGCGGCTCACCTTAGTTGTCCAGGCGAAGGGACGAGAGCCGCCGATGCTCGGTGGTTGGTCAGATCCACGCAAGCATCTGACAGCCGTTGTCACGCATACGAGGAGGGGCTTTCCTACTCCTACGTAGCGTGATGCAGAGCACAGCTCTTCGAATGACCACTGACGGTACGAATGAACAGCAAGACGTCTCCGAACAACGTGTGGTCACATCCCATAATTCAAGGAGCAGTCAAGCTGTCTCCCTCACCTCTATTAGTGGTCAAATCCCATGAATCAAGGGATAGCCCATGCCATCCCTTGCCTGTTAAAACCCATCTTCAGCAGCATGAAGAAGGGGGATTGGCCGTTGCATATTCTGCTGGCTAATCTCCCAAAGGTTGAACCTGGACCTTTGCCAAAGGCTCCCTCGTTTGAGAACTGAGGTTCCGGCAGCAACTTCGATCTGATCGTCCAAGGGAAGCAGACTCGGCACGAGCACCGAGCGAGGCGTCCTATCGCCACCGAGGAACCCACGTTAAACAAGGAGGGCCTTCCCTCCGCTTCTGTTATAAACATTTGATTTATTAGTTTGTAATAAGCCTTCTTATCAATACAAACGAAGCTCCCTGTTTTCGGAAGATCAAAATTTACACATACAACCTCCAGCTTTTCTGATTTTCTGTATGTGAGCATATAATCTTTTGTTTTTTTGAAGATATCTCATAACCTTTTTGACTGCTATCCACTGATCCATACCAGGGTTGTTTAAGTATCTGTCTAACATCCCAACAATGTACGCAATATTCGGACGCGTACACACCTGAGCATACATTAGACTTCCTATAGCCGAAGCATAAGGAATCTTCTGTATTTCCTGAATTTTAAGGTTACCTTTAGAGCACTGATTGAGACTAAACTTGTCTCCTTTAGCAACATGGGTGTCTCCTGGTCTGCAGTCTTGCATGCCAAATTTTTTAAGTACTTTATCGATATAGCTCTTTTGTCATAATCCAAGTATACCTCGAGAACGATCTCGATGTATTTGGATTCCTAATATAAAAGAGGCGTCCCTAAGATCTTTCATCTTAAAATTCTTTGATAGAAATCTCTTGGTTTCGTGCAATATGCCTATATCATTAATGGCAAGCAATATATCATCAACATACAGAACCAAGAAAATATACTTACTCCCACTGAACTTGTGATATACACAATCATCAATAATGTTCATCTCAAAACCAAACAAGATAATTATTTGTTAAAACTTGTAATACCATTGACGAGGAGCTTGCTTGAGTCCATAGATGGATTTCATTAATTTGCAAACCATATTCTTCGGATCTCCTAACACAAAGTTTTTTGGTTACACCATATAAATCATCTCATCAATATCGCTATTGAGAAATGCAGTCTTAACATCCATCTGATGTAACTTAAGATCAAAATGAGCAACAAGTATTATGATTGTTCTAAAAGAGTTTTTCAATAAAATCGAAGAGAAAGTCTTTGTATAATCAATACCTTCCTTTTGAGTGAAGCCTTTAGCTACATGACGTGCCTTATACCTCTCCACATTACCATTTACATCCCGTTTGGTTTAAACATCCATTTACAACCAATTAGTTTTGCACCTTCTGGTAATGGGAAAAGTTTCCAAACCTTATTATCTTGCATAGACTTGTACTCTTTATTCATGGTATCAATCCACTTTTGAGAGTTAGAACTTTTTTTATGGGCTGAAGGAAATTGATTAGATCATCTTTCATCATTCTATTATTTTTCTCATGCTCTTGGAGAAATACAATATAATCATCCGGAATAGCATTTCTTCTTTCTCTCATGGATCTCCTTAAAGGCACTGGTTCTTAAGGTTATTGAGTTGTTCTTCTGGAACAGGGAGTTGTTCAACATTATCATCTTGAGGTTCCGGATTTACTTCTTGAGCAACAACAGGTATGGATTGGATCTGAAGATTGTCAAAAGTAACTGTATGGATTGGATCTGAAGCCAATTCCTCCTCAAAAGCAATATTTCTAACCTTATTTCTCCCCCCAAACTCAACATCCTCAAAGAATGTTATTGCTCCCATCTCAAAAATATTCCTGAGCGTAGGATCATAAAACTTATAGCCCCTAGAGCGTTCAGAATACCCAATAAAGTAGCTGCTAACTGTTTTGGAGTCCAATTTCTTTTCATTTGGCCTATAAGGCCTTGCCTTAGCTGAACATCCCTAAATATGTAAGTGCTTTAAACTAGGCTTTTGACCAGTCCAAAGTTCATAAGGTGTTTTAGCAGCTGCTTTACTTGGTACTCTGTTCAGAATGTAAGCGGTCTTTAGTGCTTCTCCCCAGAGTGACTCTGGTAAAGAAGAATGAGCAATCATACTTCTTACCATATCCTTAAGAGTCATATTTTATCTTTCAGCTACACCATTCATGCTAGGTGAGCCCTGTATGGTGTACTGTGGGACGATACCACATTCTTCTAGGTATCTAGCAAATGGTCCTGAATGTTATTCACCTGAACCATTATATTTGCCGTAGTACTCACCACCACGATCAGATCTAATGGTTTTAATTCTTTTGTTGAGTTGATTCTCAACTTTAGCTTTAAAATCTTTGAACATGTCCAGAGACTCAGTTTTTTTATGAATGAGATATAGGTATATGAATGATATAAAATATTGTTGATCATTCCAAGATGTCATAGGGAATAGTCCACAAATATCTGTATGTATCAATTCTAAGACTTCTGAAGATCAATTAGCACCTAATCTCTCAACTTTGGTCTGTTTTCCCTTAATACATTCAACACAAACATCAAAATCCGAAAAATCAAGGGAATCTAAAATGCTATCAGACACAAGACTCTCAATTCTACCTTTTGAGATATGACCCAAGCGCTTATGTCATAATGTCGCCGAATTTTCTTTATTTAATTTACGCTTAGTACCACGTGATTCCACATGCAAAGTTTTATTATAACAAGCAATTGTATCAAGCAAATATAGGTTGTCATAATTACTCAAGTAACCAGTTCCCACAACATTTAAATTAAAAGATAAACTGAATTGATTGATTCCAAATAAACAAGAATAACCTGATTTGTCCAATACAGAAACAAAAATCAATTTCCGTCTTAAAGACAGTACTACAAAGGTATATTTCAAATCTAAATAAGAACTAGTTCATAACAGCAACCTAAAGTGCCCAATTGCTTCCACATCTACCGATTGTCCATCGTCCATAAAGATGTGTCTTTCAACATCACTTGGCTTTCGGTAGCTCAGGCAACCCTACATAGAAACACTTATATGAGTAGTAGCATCAGAGTCTAACCACCAAGTGTTTCTAGGTACTGAAACTAAATTAACCTCAGAACAAACCAAAGTAAGGAACATACCCTTCTTAGCACGCCAGACATGATATTTGGTACAATCCTTCTTTATGTGTCCAACCTTATTGCAAAAGAAACAACCCTGATCATCATTATATTATTTCTTCTAGAATTGGACTCTTAGCAGCTTCATTATCATTCTTCATTTTCTTGCCCTTATCCTTAGAGGCATAGGCCAAATGAGCACTTTCAGTCTTATCTTGCTTCAACATGCCTTCTTCTTGCACACAATATTAAATGAGCTCATTTAGAGTCCATTTCTCCTTTTAGCAGTTATAACTGACCTTAAACTGATTAAATTATGCAGGAAGAGACAACAGAACCAGATGCACTAGTAACTCGTCACATAGGTCGAGTTTGAGTGACTTAAGTTTTGAAGCAATATGAGATATTTCCATAATATACTCCCTGGTATTTCCTTTGCCTTTATACTTCATCGAAATCAAGCGAGCTAACAACGTGCTTGTTTCTACCTTATCATTTTTCGCAAAACACTTCTCAATTTTGGCAAGAAACTTTTTACCCTTAGTGATCCCTTCGGATTCTATGCCCCTGAAGGCTTCCGGGACGCCGCGCTTAATGATCATGAGACTCATGAGATTTGAATGCTCTCATTTTTCATACTCCTTCTTTGCATCAGGAGTGCTATTCGCACTGAGAGGTTGGGGTTGTTCAGTTCTTAATGCAAGGTCTACATCTATGCAGCCAAGAACAATTAAAATCTTCTCTTTCTAAACCTTGAAATTTGTCCCATTGAGCATGAGAATTGAATTGATGTTAGCAGAAATTGTTACAGCAGATGCATTAGCTGAAATAAACGAAAGATTTTAACCTTAATTAGTAATCAATAAAATTCAAATAATGACAAATCTCATCTCAAGATATCCGACACACCATTAATATCAAGTCTTTGGATAGTTATATTAATTTGTAAGTGATATCTTGTTGCAATGATCAAGCGCTGACAATAACTCATGTCAAATAATGAAACTATCTTTGGATCGATTCATTATCCACATGTAAACCTTATAATTATCACGTGTTTATCATCGCAGATGCGTATGCAGTCTAAATAAATATTAACCTTCCTTTGGGCCGATTAAATATTTATACGAAAACATACACACAACCATCTAACATCCCTCATGAACAATCTACACAAGAGAGGTTACTTTGATAACATCTTGTTTCAATTAATCATTTGGAATGAGAGACAAAATTGATACCTTAGTGACATATTATTTGAATTAAATAATTAATTAACTACCAAATAAAATTTTAAAATTTACTTAAGCAATTAAAATAGATTTCCCTATTTTAATTAACCATAGATAGGCCCATAAATTAATATGGCCTACAACTTAATAGATTATTTGAGCTATTCAAATAATCTCCAAATTAATCACATACCCAAAAAATAAATAAATAAATAAAGGCCCAAAAAATATATATATCCTTTAGTGGACTTCGGCCTGAATCAAATGACACAGGCCCATAACCAAATAAATTTCCTCAAGTGAGCTTGTCCTGTTCCTTAACTCAATTGAGATCGCCTGCAGCCTCTTATTTTACCCGACGAAGCCAAGAAAAAACGAAGCACGCCCGAGAAAAAAAAAAATCGAGCTCGCCTGATCTGAAGTTGAGACAAAGCTCGTCAAAACTCGCCTAATCCGAGCCCTAAGATCGCATGAGACCGAAGCTTGACCTCGCAGGTCAAGAGCTCGCCTACAATTAGGGCTCAAGCTCGCCTGAATTGGGGCTCTTCGATCTCGCCTGTAATCGAGCAATCGATCTCGCCTGACACGAGATCTTCGAGAGAGCTCGCCTGTAATTGAGGCTCGAGCTCGCCTGAAATTAGGTTCGAGCTCGCCTGATTGAGGAGATCAACCTCAACCTCGCCTGATTCGAACATTCAAGTTCGCCTGAAGTGTTCGACAAAGCTCACCTTAAATTGAACGTCAAAAGCTCACCTGAAATAGAGCTCTCAAAGTTCGCCCGCAGCCTTCTTGTGGCCGACGATAAAACTCAAGCTCGCCTTCAAATTGAATTCGAGCTCGCCTGAGAAGAGAGCTCGCCTGCGAGTGCAAGCTCGCCAGAAGTTGAGGGCTCGCCTGCGATTGAGGTAATCGTCGTCCCCTAAATTCCACGCGTTTTCACGCACGTTCTCCTGCACGAACACCCCCTTAGGGTTTCGTTCTGAACCGTCGCCGCCGCCGCTTAAGCTCCCGCACCCTAAGGTTTCGAAAACCCTAGGGTTTCCTGATGCCACCGCCGCTGTCTTCATTTGAAAGCGGGGGCCGCCAGCGATAGATCGTCGGCGAGGAGTTAAGTGAACTTCGGCAAACCCAAAAAATTCGTAGAACTGTAGCTTCGATACCAGAAATTAATCCTTGAATTATTCTTTGTCGTTTGCTTGATCTTAATCCATGATTAAAAGCACATAATCTTAATCCATGATTATGATCCATATTCAATAGCCAATGGAAAAACAAAAGCAAAACATGAACTTTTACTGTTCATGCATGAACAGATCAAAAGATGACAGAGATCGAAAGCAAAATTAAAAAGAATTTGCTACTGTTCATGCGTGCAACGAAACCAAACGCGCACACATTCAAACAAACCCTAATATCTTCGATTTAACCATAAATCCCAAAGGACTAATCACGGAAGCTCTGATACCACTTGTAGGAATTTAGTTGTGATTAATTCAAAGAGATTAAACTCAAGAATGCAGAAGCAATACCTGAATCCATAATGATTTGAGCACGGATCTGAATTAGGGTTGATCTTCTAATCTAGAAGGTTTCTCTTTTGAGAATTCTCTTTAGATGGAGATTAGAGAATAGAGAGCGTAACCTTTAGATTAGGGACCATAACCCCTTTATATAGATTTGTAATTTTCTAATTTAGCCCCTCATAAAATTAGAATTGCAGTCTGGTATCTGCACAATTAGCCCATGATATATTTAAATACTCATTAACTCAAATGACTTAATTGATCGCTTTATACGGGTTAACCTTAAAGATAGCATTATACACTAATGTAACATATATGCCCACAATTAGATTTAATCCAACAAAATATACCTGAAAGTATAGATCCCATCAACATCAACATCACACAAATGTCAAGTGGAAGAAATACTTTATTATTAAGTCCAATTCACGATTAACCAATTCACGATTAACTCATGAATCTCATTCTAATAAATATATACTTTAGAGAATTTTATTATATCGAGTAGAAATAATATACATTTTATAAAAAATGCCCTCAATTAAATAATATGTAATCGGAAAATCTAGGCCTTACAATTTGTCACGATTTCATCAACCCTTCTTGTCATGAATAGAACTATAAAATTGCTTGTCTGCAGTTCGTCATCATGTACAAATCAAGGTACACTTAGTATGCATTTCTAGGTGCGTCTCATTTTCTAACTGCCAAGATATCGCAATCACAAGCAGGAACAAGCTCAATATTAACTAAGCAACAGTATGAACATGATCAATACAGTCAACAGGTTCATGATGAAAACAACTCTTTAGTCAATCATTAATTATTATTAAACATAGACAACATGATATTCTTTAGCATTTAATAATTAACAAGGTATTTAATCATGTAAGCAGGTCAAGGATGATCTAGGCCAAGGATCAACTCTCCAGATGTCAATATCTATATCAACAATCGGGCTCTCCCTTTGATCGCAGACTACGTACCGTTGGCAGTCGGTCGGATATCTTGACCTTGACCGTCAGTGCCTACTGCCAGTGGTTGAGGCTTTGAACCTCGACCACTAGCAATCAACAGTTGCAGTCAGGTCACTGCACCCGTATTTTTTGTGGCTAATTGGTCGTGCTAGTGGTTACTATCATGCTGTTTCATTTCCATTCATCGTCATTTATCTTTAGGAAAATGATAGGGGCACACCCCCAACCACAATCTTAACCACACCCCTCTCTCATTTGCTACAGTGCACCGGGTCTCACTTGGGATTTTAAAAATTAAAAATCCCAAATGGGACCCACTGTAGCAAATGAGAGAGGGTGTGTGGTTGAGGTTGTGGTTGGGGGTGTGCCCCTAGTGCCACCCTTATCTTTAACGTCAATATACCTGATATATCTTGGGTTTACCTACTGTTAAAAGGTGTTTTATATGCATTTGAACATGCTTTAAACATGGATTATCATAGAAACTCATATCTCAAACCCTAGTTTGATGAAAAAGTGAGTTTGTTGGTATAACTTGTTAGATCTGATATACACTCAATAGATCGGAGATAAAGACTCATATAACCATGAAAAACAATAATTTGTACAAATCTGACATCTATGATCAGGAATTAAGAGATGATTAAGATAACAAGATGGAGTTTGAGAAAATGCTACTGCGATCAAGAAATTAAAGCAGGATTAGTTGCTTTTGATCAAGAACCTCCAACTAGGGCTGAGCATGGTTCGGTCCAAACCGAAAAAACCGACCGAACCGACCCGAACCGACCCGAAAAAATCGGTTTTATGAGTGGGGTGGTTCGGGTCGGTTTGAAAACTTTTCAACCCGAACCGACCCGAACCGACCGAATATAGTGTAATACTACCCATTCTGATTTCAAACCCTACCTGACCCGTCCCAAAAGAGTCAAAGACTCAAACCCTAAACTCATTTTCTGAATCATTATGGGTTGAAAATAATATCATTATATCAGTGTTTAATGCTTCATAATCTCCTACTTTGTTAATATCTTTTTTTCTTTAACACAGTTTATTGTTTGATAAGAAGTTTGATGAAGTTAGAACCGAACAAACCGAACCGAACCGCACCGAACCGACTTGCAACAGTTCGGTTCGGTTTTGATTTATAAGCGGTTCGGTTCGGTTGTTCAAAATTTGGTAAAAACCGAACCGAACCGACCGTTGCACACCCCTACCTCCAACACAAACTCTAACCTCCTCTCCTCCTTTAGCTCAGATCTAGATCAAAAGTAATTTCGGTTTTTTGAATTATAAATGATGCAAGTAATATTATAAGATTACAAATGAAATAAAAAATTATAATGGCTAGGTTCTTTTTTGTGTGCCGATGAAGCATCGATCTTATACTCCGTTGATGGTCCGAACTGTAAACGAAGAGTGCTAATTTTGCCAAAATCACTGAATTTGAGTCGAGCTTGATTTATATCTAGATGAGATGATGATGAAATCACCAAATGGAAGGTACAAGATGCAAGATGTCCCAAAAATGAGCAATCTCCCCTTCTCTTATAGGCTAAGAGAGAGAGCGAGTTAGTGGACCTTAAATATGAATTTAGTGGCCATTAACATAGGAGATAAAGGGGGCAAACCATTTCACAAAATTAGCTTTTAAACGGCCATGGGCGAATTTTGCCTATAACAGTCGAGGGCGAAGTTCGCAATGTAGTCAGTGGCAAAGTTCATTCTAGCAAACTTCGGTGACCCACTTCTCTTAAGGTGAGTATGACGTGGCTCATATAGGCTATTTGAGTAAGACTCATTTCGGGTGAACTTCACTTGAAGCTTCTCTTTAACTTGGTTTTCGGAGCGAGCTTCATTGTGGGCTTGGGTGAGCCTCGCTATGGCTTGGGCGAGCTTTGTCAAGGCATATAGTTGGACTATAAGAAGAGTTTAGTCTACGGGTATTTACTTCAAGAGCTTGTGTTGGATTGAGCATTGGCTCAAGGAATAGTATATTTTAACCATCTATAAGAGTCTCACCCCCCATGTTTTTAAGATCATGATTTTAACTTGTAACAAGGATCAAAATACTTTGGATAATAGCCAGAGATACACCGCTAAACACAGCTCGAGTTGTCTTGCTTGGGTTGAACTAGTCTTCATTTGATTAGTTGGTTGCCAGAGCTTTATTGTTGAATGTGGCTTCCTTTATTGCGAATTTATCTTAGTTGCATACTCGGTAGCATTTGCACGCTTTTTTGTAGAAGATTTGTTAAATTCTATACTTGGGATGAAATTTATTTGCCTTGACCTACAGCGATGCTCAAGGGAATTGCTTTTATTAAGTGATATTTGCCTAGCCATGAATTTTGGTGGGGTTCGTTCAACTTCCATTGGTTAAGTGCGGTTCACTTATTAGTGAGGGTCACCAAGAAGCCCCAAGATCTGTGCCTTGATTTTTAGTTGAGATCTCTCTTGGTGGTCAACAAATTGAGTGAGATTCATTGGACACCCTACCATTTAGGCTATATTTTAGCATCTTTCAATGGTCAAATCACTTCCCGTGAGAAGTGAATTTTATTTTGGGAAAGCTAGATTTGGAAAGGCTTATAAATAGCTCCACTTCCATTTCCAGCTCCTTCCATCTTCATCTTCTTCATGTCTAAGTCTTCTCCTTCTCGATTGGAATTATTCTTTCAAAGAGTAGCTGAGATCAAGCGGCTTCCACAAGGTTGGCTTATGTAGAGGGCGGCTTTGTGGAGGAGACTTCTATTCTCTGCCAATTGGTGGAGTTGCTTTCGTCTGAGAAGGCTAAGCTCGAGCAAATCATCAAGAATAAGTCAAAAGAATGGCACAAAATGAATCATGATAGACATGCATGGAGCTTCGAGTGTCATGCTCTACATAGGACAATCCAATGGCTGAGATGGCACTTAAAAAAGTACCCTTAGAGTTCCACAAGTGAGGGCTTAGTGAACGACTCAGTTCCACAAATGTCGACTTAGAATATAATTTGGCGTCATCTTTCTTGGACTTAATATCTAGTTTTGTCTGTGTCTTCATTCTATTCCTCAATTGTCCTACAATTTAGAGGAATGAGAGCTTACTTGCTTCATGTAGCTTCTTTTTGTTCCTCTCTATCATACAATTCGGAGAATAGTAGCTCACTTGCCTTGTAATTTGAGGCTTTGAAAATTACTTGTATGAAGCGGGGATTATGACCAATGAAAGATGACGTCTTGTTGTAGTTGTCCATCTTTGTGTTTTTTATCTTCGCATGGTTTGCCTCTTGTACCTAGGGTAAAGCTTAGGTTGTACATGTGATTTGCCAAGTGAAGCTTCCTACACATTGTGCGAAGTTTGCTGAGTCATTTGGCAAAGTTCACTGAGCCGATTGCGAAGTTCGTACAACATTCAAGTAAAGTTCTCTAAGTAAATTGGTAGAACTTAGATGATTTGAAATTCTAAATCTTCGATTTTCTTGCCTTGATTTCAAATGAAGATCGCTCCTAGGGCAAAGTTCAGTGCAGAATCTTCAAGTGAAGCTCGAGGGAAGATCTCCGAGCAAAGATCAGGGCAGGGTCTATGGGCGAAGATCACTGATAGCTTATATAAAAAGGCTATTCATTTTCTTCTTCTTTACTCTTGCTTCTAAAACCCTAAACTCTCAAAACTCTTCAAGTTTTTATAAACTTCTCATGACCTCTTTGATTTTAAAGGCCTCCTCATCGTCAATTCATCAAGGGCAAGCAAGTCGTCGACTGATCTCATCAGCCAATGACTATCGCAGCACCACCATAGCTAGAGATTTCGTCGAGTCTTCCAAATTGTTTTCTATTCTCTCTGTAGTTCCTCTGCCAGATATGTCTGTCAGTCGGCAAAATCATTTTGGACACAATGAAGAGTAGGATCCATTAACACTACACATCTTCAGAGGCAATGTTCCTCTATTCTTTGAAGAAAATAACCAAGAATGGATAGATGCATTACGACATGCAAGTGCTGCTACCTTGAGAGAACTTAACACAAATGCTAAGTTCTATATTCTTCGAGGAGGATCAATCTCGAAGTTGTAGTTATTGTTTGGAAATTGCAATCTATGTGGTACCTCGATCTTCAATTTGGAGGAGCAATGGTGTTACACTCAAGGATATCATTGTTTCTACTTGCTAGTGATGGAGCAGCATGTGTCGTTCACGTTCTTACAACACCTCACTATTCCTTATTTAATGTAATTCTCCCTCATAAAAAAGTAGGATAGTGTGATGGTAAGAATTTTGAAACATGAAGGAGGCTTCTGCAAGGAGGGGCATTTTGGCCTTAAAATTGTTGGGATGCATCCGGGCTCTAGGGAATGAGGTTCCCATGGTCCCAAATATGTTTGGTAACCTATTTACCAAAATCAATGGGCAATATCTAGAGGAGGATGCTAAATTTCCTAGATGGGTTAGATTGACTGAATCAAAGTTGTGGGCATGAATGGTTGAGTTTGCCTTTACTATATTCCGAGAGAGGATGATGGAGTTAGGGTTCTACTCTGCAGTGCAAGCTTCTCAATACAGCATTGAGATTTGTGCATTAGTATCATACAACATCCTGGGCTGTATAATGTGAGTTGTATAATGTTGATATCAATATCTTCCTCACTCCGATAGGAGAGATTGGGATTGTCTTGCACGATATGTTTGAAGTATCTCGGCTACTGATAGGATAATGACCATAAGAAGAGTTGGTGTATTATGCTTATGTTGGTGAGATGTTCTGGGAGTTAGTTTGCTACTTCCACATTTATCATTAAACAGTTGTGAATGTAGCACATGGCCCACATGTCACTCGTGTGCTTTCGGTAGAGTACCTCGTCATCAATGTAAGCAAGAAGGGGAACATAGAGCCCGTTCCACCACGCACCAGCCTCAAAGTGAAGAATAGAATATTCAAGTATGGTCTGGTAATCCAAACTGCTAAATTAGACGAGTGTGAGTTTAAGGCGGGAGACAAGTTTGAGAGCTTTCAAGCTTTACTTGTAGGGTTCCATTCAATTTTGGCTGAAAGGATGTATCATGCCCTCTCGGCTGAATGACTACATTTTCATCAAAATGTTATACCCGATAGTTCTTGCTCATGGGTATAATTTGGCTTTGCTCCTGGCCATGATCAGCTGGATCCATCATTGATTGAGGGAGTTGACAATAGAAATATTTGAACTCGCAAGGAGGTTGTCTGAGAGAGGAAGCGGTGAATCCCAGGGGGAAGTACCTTACACTTATCTGATAGTGTGATATGCATTCCACTATTCTTCACTCATGTTTGCTGCCATAATGTGTGAAGAGGGGGTCATGTTGCTACAGTGATGTGGATCCTCCAAGTGGACGAACAAGTGTGCTATGGGGATCCGCAAAATTGTGCAGAACAAGTACCACTATCATCTCTATTGCTACTTTCCTAATATCAACCGAACTAAATTCCATGATGAATTTTAAGATGATCATGGACCCGAGGGTATCACCTGCTTAACCAGTGGTTTCTTCGACTAGTTGGCTAATATTAGACCTGAGAATCTCATCGCTCTCGTGAATGGGACAAAGTGCTAAGATTAACCCTATCTTCTTTGCAGTCTCACGCAACATTTTGGATATGACTAGCTTTATATTGGTAACTCAAACACAGGGTCTTTATGCTCTGGGAGTCTCATGGACGGAGCTTGTGCTTGGTGCCTCTTCACTGATGTGGGCACCGGTGCTAAGTTCATCTTGCCTTATAGTTGTTGGCCTCTTTGTTTTGATGATGTTTAACAAACAATTTACCACTAATGTTGTTTGTTTAGTATTGGTGTATTTCTATTTATTATAGACAAACAACACGTTGCAAAATTTTGTTATGATATGTAAAAAACTTCTAAGTTGTAATATGTTCTAAATAGACTATTGTTTAAGAATGTTTCTCATTTGCAAAATATTTCTAAAAGATAATCTTTATTTGCAAATGATTCTCGTGCACGAGCTAATGGTCCACAAAAGCAAATGAATCTCTTTCATTACACATATTACAATCGGAATGGTCATTTGAATAATTATTGCTTTGACCGTGTTAGTGCACTACATGCGCCTAAGAGGGTTCATAACTCTAGAGCTTTGAGCTTTATTGATAGGGGTCATGTCCCTAAACAATCCGGCATCAAGAATGCTTGTGTGCCAAAATGATTTTTAAATCAAGAATTTTAATTTTTTTGTTATTTTTCTTTTTCTTGATTTTTAAAATTATGCTTTAAATTTTTTTATATGAAAATAATTTTTAATTGATCAAATCTTTTGTTTTCATGATTATTAGTCTCGATTTTGATGAGAGATTTGTGTTTATATAACCCTTCGGGTTTATTGGGTGTTTATTTCCAAATTTTGTTTACCGGGTGCTAAAATGCTTATATGGGTTAGAACAAGCTTAAGAGCTTGATATATTGTTGGCTCTCTTGCATTTTGTCAAAAAATTTGTTTTGATTCGTTGCTTTGAATTTATTATATAGCACAAATAGATGATTCAAATTTTAAATATGCTTTATAATGCATTCTATATGTGGTTTGATCAAGTCCTACAAAGAAAATTTTCTTTATTGATCAAACATCTTTTTTGGGGGGTTTAAATCATGATTTATGATTTTATTTGGTTGATTTGTTTTCATTTGAAAACGTTTTGCATGATTCTCATGTTCCTCTCTCTTTTGATTTCATAAATCTATTTATATTTTTTTTGTCGTGTTTTGAGAAACCTATTTATAATGACATATCATTATGTATTCTCATTGTATTTTTTTTATGTGAGTAATATTTAGCATTTTTCATTTATGCTTGCTCACATGCTTGCCTTAGCATTCATTTCATGTATCCTATGAGGCATTTTGATAGGGGGAGCAATCCCTATATTTGTTTTATACTCACCCATGCGTATTTGTAGGGGGAGCTTTCGCTCTCTTCATTCTTTATGGTTTTTCCCTTTTTGATGTTATCAAAGGGGGAGAAATATTGTGAGTATAGCCTTTCTTATTTATATGCATGATATATTATACTTTGTATATTCATTTCCTTTCATGCATATATCCTTTTTGTAAATTGTTTGTCATCATCAAAAAGGGAGAGATTGTTGGCCTCTTTGTTTTGATGATGTTTAACAAACAGTTTACCACTAATGTTGTTTGTCTAGTGTTGGTGTATTTCTATTTATTATAGACAAACAACGCGTTGGAGGTTGGATGAAATTGCACCATAACGATCATATCCAATAGAGGTTGACGGAATCGTGGAGTGAAGCCTTGCAATTCAAGTTAAAGACTCAAGTTCAAACTTCATCCGCAAGTGTACCAAGATAGAGCTTCGTTGAAGATCACAAGCTTGGGTATAATTAGTTTAAGAGTTTATATTATGTGTGTTAAGTATAAATATATATTCATATACATACTCATATGTTTCATATTCTATTGTATTTGTGAAAATATTATATTCTCTATTTTTAGACTTAACAATAATCATATACATCTTTTATTAAGTCTACAAAATCATTTTGTAATGTTTTAAAATATGGTTAAGGTAAAATATCAAAACTCATGTGTTTACATTTTCATGTTTTGGACTATTTTGTAAAATAATGATATTTTTCATTTGGGAGGTCCTTTTTGAAAACCAGTTTTTGTAAAACGTTTATTATCATGTCTTCAATTATTTTCTAAAGTTGTACATTTTTCTGATTTTATTTGCTATTTTTAAAAGAGGTTTGAAAATTAGATTTCTGTTTAAATTAGGTTGTGTGCATGTCTTAAGTCGACTCATGAACAGTGTTGAGTCGACTCATAAACTGTTGTGTAGTTTATATTTTGTTTCTCACGAGTAGACTCATAACATCATGAGTCGACCCATCAAGTTGAGTTGACTCATGCTTGTCATAAGTCGACTCATAAATTGTGTTGGATAGTGTGTTTTGTTTCTGCTGAGTCGACCCATGACTTCATGAGTCAACCCATGCATGATGAGTCAACTCATGAATTTTATGAGTCGACCCATAAGTTGGTTTTTAGCTTGTAACGGCTACTTATGAGTCGACTCATGAACAGTACCGAGTCGACTCATAACACTGTAACGACTATATTTCCAGATTATATTGTTTTTGGGTTTTTGGTCTTTTTGCCTTGTTTTCTCTTGGCTTTGGGTTCCTATAAATACTCCCACATATCCTCAGTTCTAAAAAATTGAAGAAATGTTTTAAACAAGTTTAACAAGGGTTTTAAAGTTTATTTAGTGTGTTTTAAAAGAGTTTGTTTGTGAAGAAGTTTCTTACAAGTGGAGGAGATGTTTTAAAGTTTATTTAGTGTGTTTTAAAAGAGTTTGTTTGTGAAGAAGTTTCTTACAAGTGGAGGAGATCATCTACATTGTTTGAGCTTCATTTTAATCCATCTCTCCATCTTGTTTCTTCTGAGAAAAAATTCTAAACTCAATACTAGCTTTATATTAATTAATTATTGTTTATCATTTTTATCAAGCTAGGATTTACATTGAGTTTATAATTGATTTTCTCATTGCTTACACACGCAACCATTGAGTTTATTGTATTTACATTCATAGTATAATTTGGGTTGTGGGTTTGTGACATTGAGAGTGAGCTTAATTGTGTTCTCATCTATTATAGAGAATAAATCATTTGTTGTATTGTGAGCCTATTTGTGGAGATCACTTTGTGATACACTTGTACACCGAGAGGAGTGTGTGGTGAGAGATGAGGTCGTCCCAAGAGGAGTGAGGTAGATAGTAATACCTAGAGGTAGGTTGTAATTCCTAATACTTGAGGGAGACACGGGCTAGAGACCAACACTTGAGAAGGTGTAAAGTAATATTGCAAGAGTGTGAGATTGTAAAGTTTTCGGTTAGCTAGAAAACCGAATGTGAGGTGTAAACGTTATTTGGGTGAGCATAGAAAACCAGGTTGTGATAGTGGATTTCTCCCCGGGAGTGGGGAGCGAAGACGTAGGATGGAAGGTCCGAACTCCATGATCATATTATGTGTTTGCATTGTTTATATTATCCTATCACAATTGTATCTTTAGTTTACATTGTTTACCCTTGTGTTATTTATATATCCTTGCATATATTTCACCATATAGGATATATCTTTTTGTTCCTATTGCATATTCTTACCTATAACATATTGTATATCTATCTTGCAAGAATAATTTATTAATGAGTTTTAATTGGCATAAAATCATATTAGATTAGCATAAGACCCTAATCACCCCCTCTAGGGTCTAACAATAGTGTCCATAACTACTAACTTTAGGCCTTTGTAAGTGGTATAGTATGGTGAGTATCCCTAATTCACACTTCAAGTTAAATAAGACTGGGGTGAAGTGGATCATCCAGAAGTATAAAAAGGCTTCCACGAAGGGATCCAAAAATAGAGCACTTGGACTCCGAGAGTATCTTGTGCATGCAGGGCTAGATGAGGATGATGATGATCCAGACACCACCCGCCAAGAAGTCACCACCATAAAGGCCTACCAGTATTAGCACACGAGAGTAATAGTCGGTCAAGAAGTGGTAAGTAGATATACTTATAGGAAGAGACCACGACAAGTTCAGTGTCCCTAAGAATAATCTAAACATTGATTTTGGAGTTGTCGATGAAGGAGAAATATCTATCCTTAGAGAAATCTCCTAAGGCAAAAAAAGCCTTCCGAAGCTTCAGCACATGAACAAGTGGCTTAGTATACAACTGCTTTAGGTAATTTTTTGTCTTTGTCATTATCCAGATTTGATAAATGCACGCTATAGTGATGCATGCTCCTTGGTTGCAGATAAGGAATCTGCATGAGTCAATTGGGTGAATTTAAGGGGAAAGAGAGGGTTTACTATGACACTAACGCTTACATCACCGACCCTGATGAATCTACTCGAGGAGACGACGTAGGTTTATCGTATTACATCCCAAGTATGATTTCATTCACAAGGATGATGTAGCCATTCTTACTTGAAGATTAATACTTCATCTCTTTTATTTCGTAGACATTGAACCTACATCAGAAGTTAATGCCACGATGACCACATCCTCTTCTGTTGCAGAGCCTGCTGCTAAGCGTCCAATCTCCATTAAAGATTCATCTGAATCCATTGGAGATGTACCGATCTCTCCATTTCCCTAAGGAGGTGAGATAGGGGTTAAACCAATACTCGAACCTCCAATTGAGAGCGGTCCTTCAACAACGATGAAGAAATTTACCAAATCGAAAATCAAAGTTTCTTCCATTGATGATGAGTCTACGGTTACAACTACAACTACAACACTGGTCATACGACTTTCCAAACCTTTGGTTACAATGACTCTAGCTTTTGCTACCTCGATTGGTATTTTGATTGTTTTGACTTTATTTGCTCCATATTTTATGCCAAGCAGGGATCAACTATAGCCCGGATCGCTTATGCCTCCTATCATTACTGAGGCTTTAGCTATTATGATTAAAGTGGGATAGTCAAGGCCAGTGGAAGTTCCTCTATCTCCGGACTCTAATGATACAGTCAAGTCTGATATTCAGATCTTAATTGAAAGCTTGATGAAGCTGTTCAGCCAAAGTGTCGAGACTGCTCTAACTGCTGGCAAAGGTCTATCCTCCCGCACTAAGTGTTTGTTTCAGAGTTAGCTTGACACCCTTGCATTAGCTACTAGAGTCGAACGCACCGAGCCCGACAAGAGAATGATCAACCAAGCTGAACTCCATTTTCTTGAATTGCAGAATCTTTGTGAGGCTGATGTCACTATTGTCATGAAGCTTGAGTTCCATCATCTTATGGCAAAATGTTGTAAGCTTGAGGAGACAGCCCGCAAAGAGGCAGAAGATGTCAAGCAACGTCTTCAAGAGTTGACCACTCATATTGCAAAAATTGATAGTGAGAATGCTAAAATTGCTAGTGTTATCTTTGGGAGGGATGCTACCATCAATAAGGCTAAGGTCATTATTAGAGACGACCCACTAGTAAAAGGGGGAACTCGGGACTAAGTCTACAGAATTAGTTGTTGAGCAAGCATATAGAGCAAAGCATTTAAAGGTGGAACGAGCCTAATTGGATGCTGTTAAAGCCCAAGCAGTTCCAGTTGATCCATAGGCTACGAGGAAGTAAGCTGTGAAAGGACCCCTTAAAGTGCACAAGGTAGAGATGGCCAAATGGGTTGAGCACATCAAGACTTTGTATCGCTCTTAATTCTTGACTTATCTCCATGCCACATTTTTTTTCTTTTGGGCCAAATCATTTGTAATAGCTTAGTTATTTTAGCAATAAAGAACTTTGATTTTGGATAACATAGTTGAATGATAGAGGTGCAATGTTAAAATATTGTATGAAATTTAGAACGGCTAAAACTCTTAGGGGAAAATGCTGAGTTACAAGGTTCAACTCCCCAAAGAGGAGTCGACAGAGGTGTAGTGTTAATCAGTCAATGATGTCACACTAATAGAGATGTAGTATTAATGTATCAAATTTATAGAGTTAGTACTGTTCAGATGTGTAATCTTAACATAACAGTAACAAGGAATTTGATAGAGGTGTAACATTAATGTGTCAAATGGAGCAACCGACAACCAGTCGGGTTTAAGGGAGTATAAGGGATAACTATCGTCTAAAAGTGTAATGTTAACTTAACGGTATAAGTGTTCGCGGGAAAAAATGCTTTCTTCATTGAATTCATTGTTCTCTCGAGTAATTGTTTTTCGATTACAAAAGATCCGGTCTTTTTATAAGATCCGGTTACAACGAAATCAAAGAAAAAATAAAAAGATTACAACTTTCCTTTTTTGTCGAACGAATCGCGAGATCCTGTTTTGCGGTCTCTCGCTTTTGTGGGTTCTTCACCTGCGCCGGGGTTAATCCGTGGACCACCGCGCGATCTAGATCCGGTCGGATCTACACGATATGACGGGTATTATTTCGCAAAGGAAATAATAGCCGGGGGGATTAATTCACCAAGGAAATAATCGCCCTAGTAATCGAAATCGACCAAGCGAAATCGAGACTCTTCTCGGGATCAAAAACCAAGTTTTGATCCGGAGGATAACCATGTAGATCTCAGATCTGATCTCTCTCGAACTCCTACCTTATTTGGCGTGGATGATCGCCAAGAACCAGATCTGATATGTCCAAGTCTTCAAAGTTCCAAAGCTTCAATCTTTTTAAGTTTTGAGCCTTCAATCCAGCAGAGCTTCGCCTCCAAAAATTCCAACCTCTCACAAATGATCCCTCAAGTCCTATTTATAGGCACTCAGATCTGTGCCTTGGTACAGATCTGGGTCGGCCACCTCTAGGTGGCTCGGCCACCGAGCCACCCATGGGTGGCTCGGCCTTGGCCGAGCCCCCTTAGGCGTGGTTTTTCGTCGTTTTCCGTTTTCGGTTCAGTCCGTGATCCGGTTCTGTGGTTGATTTATCCGGACTTGAATCGTTGACCTGATTTGGCAGTAAATCCACTT
>NC_033799.1:54641619-54676587 GCF_001876935.1 Asparagus officinalis | reverse complement strand
TGGTGGCTCGGCCATGGCCGAGCCACCCCTTGGTGGCTCGGCTTTGGCCGAGCCACCTGGGTGGTTCGGCTTTGGCCGAGTCGCCCGGGTGTGGCGCCGTTGTGTCCGTTGTCCGGTTCTGCGGTTTATCTGAGCTTTGTCGCTGATCTGAACTCTGATTTGGCAGTCCGGATCCTGATTTAACAGTAAATCCGCCTCGGTGTTCGAGTTCGAATTCGTTCTATGGTTGAATGACTCGTTGACTCCCCGAATCGTTGGCTTGATTCCGTACGCGAATGGATGCATTCCGTTGCTTGCGTGCGATTCGTTAACCTCGTCGCCTCGTTAATCCGCTTCGTTGCGTGTCACTTGGCTTCGGTGTTGCGGACTAACACTCATGTTTAGATACGTCACCCGATGGTTCGTTGATTTGTCGAATCACCGTGCCGAGCTGTGTTCAAGGACCTATAGGCAGTTTTATACGCCTACAGATACCCCCTCCAAAGTATTTCAGCCTCGTTCTTTTATGGAAGAGTCTGGAATACTTTGGATATGATTGTCCCAACCTTCAGTCGGTGTAACGGGACTTTGGAATGGCTTCTGTTCTTGATTCCTTCAATCCTCCAGGCTATTCGGTGCTTTGTCGAATGTCTGTAAGGGTTCCGGTGCTGCATTTATTGCCTGACTGTTGTCGGAATTTTGAACTTGAAGTCGATTCCTGATTTTCTGATCTTTAACTCGTATTTGTTGGTTCAACATAGAACTGATCCTCGATTGTTGGCGTTGAGTCTTTATTTGCGACGCGTTGTCCGGCGTAGTGTTGTTGAGTTATCCTTAAGAATATTTTTAGAAAAATATTCTCCAGAAACTTCTCAACCAAAAATAGGAAATAGTTTATACTCGTATACCTTATTGGAGTACTAAGAAGCAGTTTATACTCGTATACTTTTCGGAGTATTAAGAAGCAGTTTATACTCGTATACTTTTCGGAGTATTAAGAAGTAGTTTATACTCGTATACTTTTCGGAGTATTAAGAAGCAGTTTATACTCGTATACTTTTCGGAGTATTAAGAAGCAGTTTATACTCGTATACTTTTCAGAGTATTAAGAAGCAGTTTATACTCGTATACTCTGCCACAATGTTGAATATGTGGGTGGGTGTTCTTTTTAACGGTTAAGAACTAACCGGCAGCGCGGGTTAAGCGCAGACTTATCCTTGCTTAGGTTTTAGGATAGGATACCCCAGAATCGAACTCTGGTGTCTTTTTCTATGGAGAAAGACTAAACCGGCGACGCGTGTTAGGCGTTGGCATATCCTTTCTTAGGATTCAGGATGAAATTCCCCATGCGTGTAAGGCATGGATTTTGGTGTTATTAATAACAACCTGCCACAATGTTGAATATGCAGACGGATGTTCTTTTTAACAGTTAAGAACTAACCGGCAGCGCGGGTTAAGCACAGACTTATCCTTGCTTAGGTTTAAGGATAGGATACCCCATAATCGAACTCTGGTGTCTTTTTCTACGGAGAAAGACTAAACCGGCAGCGCGTGTTAGGCGCAGACTTATCCCTGCTTAGGATTCGGGATAAACTTCCTAGGATGAATCCTAGATTGATAAATTCTTAGAAAAGGTTGATGTGGGAAAGGAAGAATTTTATATTATATTTCCCAGTCTTCTTTTAGGGTGAAGGCGAACCCGAATGCAAGGAAGGAAGAATTTTATATTCTATTCCTTGATTCTGGAAAGGAAGAATTTTATATTCTATTTCCAGCGCAAAAGAAACTAGAAGTGGGATCTCCACTCCGAGAATCGGACAGATTCGGATAATCCTAGCTGTCGGAAGGTTGGATTACCGAATTAAAGGTGAATTCCTCGTTTATCGAGAGTGAATTGTGGTTTTGGTCCTAACTGTAGGAATGTTTGACCAAGCAGGAGTTTAAGATGACCCTAACTGTAGGAAGGTTTGATCACTCGATTTGAAAGTGAACCTCTCATTCATTGGAGGAATCGAGAGGGAATTTTAGTTTTGGTCCTAACTGTAGGAAGGTTTGACCAAATGGGAGACGATCCTAACTGTAGGAAGGTTTGATCGCTCAATTTATGGGCCTCTCGTTCATTTAAGGAATCGAGAGGGGATTTTAGTTGTGGTCCTAACTGTAGGAAGGTTTGACCGGATGGCAAAGGGAGTGGAATACAAGTAGCAGTAGAAATACTGGTTTGTACTGGCCACTCGATGAAGGGTTTTGACGTTAAGTAATTAGGACTTAACACGTCAAGCTTTGGAAATTGCCATGAATTGGCGGACAGAAAATTTAGTGGACCCACCGTCAATTGACTTGATCAGTGGGGGATTTTTGTGAGGAAAGATTAATCTGTCAAAAAGGATCGAATCTCGTCTCAACAAGATAACTCATGAGATTTAGTGAATTTGATAACAATAATGGAAAACATTCCGACGTTTAGAGTTTAAATGTGGATGTTTTACTTATCACTTTTATAGTGATTGGGTTATCCCTAATGATATCACCCATGGTATTCTTTCGGGAACTTCCCGATACATGAATAATCCACCCCCAGCTTCCCTTCTGGAACTGGGTCCGACATTGTACTCAGTTACATGACCGGGTTATCCTTAAGAATATAAAAATTCTCCAGGAACTTCCCGTGAAAGAAATGAAACAGTTTAGACTCATATACATGTTGGAGTATCAGGGAGCAGTTTAACCTCTTATACCGGTCGGAGGATTGCGAAGCAGTTTATACTCTTATACTTGTCGGAGTCGAAAGAAGCAGTTTATACTCTTATACTTGTTGGAGTATTGCCGTTCTTATTTGGCTTATCTCAGCGTTATGACGTCGGCTTCAACCAAGGTTTGGATGCTATTCTTGAGAGCGAAGCAATCCTTGGTGGGATGAAGGACCCTCCTGTGGTATGCACAGTACTTCGGATCCGCGGTATTGTCAGCTTCCTCCTGATTTGCGATAGGTGGTAGCTTGATCTTGTTGCTTCCAAGGAGGGATTCGAAGATGGCTGGAACGTCTTCGTCCTTGAAGGAATACTCTTTTTTGAGTCTCGGGTCCGAAGTCTTTTGCTGCCTTCGGGATTGCTGTTGTGACGTTTGATTAGCACCACCAGTAGCTGCAGGTGCCTTGCCCTTACCGCGAGAGGCGAAGTTCGAATTCAGAGGATTAGCCGTCGGTAGGTTCCTCTCGGCCTTCTTCCTTCGGAGGAAGCGTTCGGCTTGTTCACCGCGCACCTTCAAGTCTTTCCAAGTGTTAGACGGTGCCGTTCCCATTGCCTCTAACACGTCCAACGCGAGGTTGTTGTGGCAAGTCTGGAGAATAAACTCCTCAGTGATCGGGTCCCGATAGTTCATCGCCTTGTTCCGGAACCTTTTTACGAAGGTGTCAACCAATTCCTCGTCCTTTTGTTTCTCGTCGAGCAATGTTCCGATGGATATCTCGGTATCGTCGTCGAAGAAATTAGCGAGGAACTTAGTTTCCATGTCGTTCCAGCTACTCACGCTTCCTGGCTTGAGGCGGCGATACCAATCGAAGGCGGCTCCACGAAGAGTGCCAACGAAGGACCGTACCATCAGAGGTTCGTTACCATAGATGACCCCTAGGTGCGATTTGAAGTAAATCAAATGCTAAGTGGGTGAACCCTCCCCATTAAACGGCGTGAAGTTAATTAGATTGAACTTCGCCAGATAAGGGATTGATTCCCATTCTCTTGGGTAGGGACAAGGAATGCCCATCTTCTTCATCTCTTCAGCGGAAATTAACGTATTGATTTTGCTCTCGAGGTTTTTAATCTTCAAGCTTTCACCTGAGTCTTTGTTAGCATTCTCGTTACCACCCCCTGCATTGACGGGAGGATTATTGGCGTTATGGGTTTCATTCGCACCTGTGTCCTCATCTTCCAGATTAACCTGATTACGACGACTTGGCTCGCCTTGCTGGTTCGTCAATACTTGGATTTGTTGGTCATGCATTTCTCTCATGTTCTGCATGGCCATCTGCATTTCAAACCTGAAGCTCTCCTATTGTTTAGCCATGGCTTCTTCGAGCATCTTGGTCACTTGTTCCGCGCTTATCATAAATGATTCGTGGGGTTGTCCTTCGCTGGATACCGTATTATCTGATGCGACCGCGGAGCCGGCATCAGATTCTTCATCTTCTGAAGGTAGTCTTGTCCGAACCCTACCATAAGTTGCTCGCTTGATGGTTCCGGACTGCAGACGGGTTATAGGCCGGGGTGCTTTCAGAATCGACTCGAGATTGTCCCGTGCCGATGTCCCTTTGCTGGTCATATTGGTGGTGACCCTCGGAAATTCCCCATCTTCAACTACCGCTCTCCTTCGTCGGAAACGCCTGGGCCTTGGTTTTGACGTTTCGGTACTGAGCCTTTCGAAGACTAAAATTCTCTCGGGGACTGTCTCGGTGCAGTTGCACTCAGACAATACTGCCCGAATGAGTTTGGAACAGAGGTATTGAGTCTCTAGTCTTTGAGGACTCCTCTTCCTGTTTTTTCTCGTACTCCTATCACGATAGTACAACTCGTCGGCTTGACGGTCGGAGTAACCTATCGTGTGTTGGCACGACTTCTTAGGTATAACGTCGTCATCATCAGACGACAACATTTTCTTCTGAGGGCGAACTACCTTCTTCGGGCTTTCAAGAGTCACGCGCCTTGAGACATGCCTTTTTGGGCGTGAATTCTCAGCGGGCTCCTGGACTTCAATGCGTAAATTGGCACACGCAGCTGCCTTGAACTCGTTGTCATGTTGGAGGTGACGGCGACCCCCAGCATGTTGAGTCGTTCGGGGGCCTTGAACTCGTTGTCATGTTGGAGGTGACGGCGACCCCCAGCATGTTGAGTCGTTCGGGGCTTCTTCTTCGGGCCCAAACGTTCTTGAACTGGAGTTTTGCTTCTTTCATCGGGAATTGGACCGAGGCGCTCCAAAACTGATCTTCTTCTTCGGGATGATTCCGCGGGATCTCCCGGAGTAGCTATGGGAATTGCCAGCGATTTCGGTTGGTTCGCCGGAGGTTGAACTTACTTCGAAGGATGCAATGATTGTGCCTTAGCCTGAATCGCCGCTTCAGACTTCGGCTTCCATACTTGGCGGGTTGGTGGCGGCTTTTTGGCCACTTCCTTCTGTAGCCTTCTGCGGGCTTCTTGGACTTGAGCCCGTGCATGCGCTGACAGTGCGCGGCGCNGGGAATGCGCTCATCAAGTGTTGAACGATTTCGTTTGACATGGACCCATTCATTTGTTGGCGGCTTGGAGGAGCTGCCATTCATTGGTTGTTGAGGCTGTTTGCCTCTCCTGTTCTTCAGATCCGCGTTATAGCGGATTCCATCCGTGGATTCCATCGTCTTCGCGAGTTCCTTGGCCAAACGTTGGCGTTGCCTCTGACGGGCTCTCTTGGAAAGAGTAACGGAGGAATCGGTGGGAACAGGCTTAACCTGGTTGGAGGTTGGTGGAGCCTTACCTGATGCAACCATGGCATCAATCGGGGTGAGATCTTCGTTGGCGTTCTGTACTTCTTCATACCAACGAAACTTTCTTCTGGAGGAGAACTTTTTGGACTTGCGGGGGGAGGTGGATCCGGACGAGGATGACAGATACTCCTCGAACTTTTGCTAGTCGAATTCATACTCGACCTCCTCCTCGACCGGGATCGAGATCCGCGGCTGCGACGTGATGATCTCGGCAGCGAGATCGGTGGCTCCCACTGTGGTCGCCAGATTGTTCACGGGAAAAATTGCTTTCTTCATTGAATTCATTGTTCTCTCGAGTAATTGTTTTTCAATTACAAAAGATCCGGTCTTTTTATAAGATCCGGTTACAATGAAATCAAAGAAAAAAAAATAAAAAGATTACAACTTTCCTTTTTTGTCGAACGAATCGCGAGATCCTGTTTTGCGGTCTCTCGCTTTTGTGGGTTCTTCGCCTGCGTTGCGGTTAATCCGTGGACCACCACGCGATCTAGATCTGGTCGGATCTACACGATATGACGGGTATTATTTCGCGAAGGAAATAATAGCCGGGGGGGATTAATTCACCAAGGAAATAATCGCCCTAGTAATCGAAATCGACCAAGCGAAATCGAGACTCTTCTCGGGATCAAAAACTAAGTTTTGATCCGGAGGATAACCGTGTAGATCTCAGATCTGATCTCTCTCGAACTCCTGCCTTATTTGGCGTGGATGATCGCCAAGAACAAGATCTGATATGTCCAAGTCTTCAAAGTTCCAAAGCTTCAATCTTTTTAAGTTTTGAGCCTTCAATCTAGCAGAGCTTCGCCTCCAAAAATTCCAACCTCTCACAAATGATCCCTTAAGTCCTATTTATAGGCACTCAGATCTGTGCCTTGGCACAGATCTGGGTCGGCCACCTCTAGGTGGCTCGGCCACCCCATAGGGTGGCTCGGCCCCGAATTCGGCAGAGCTTCGCCTCCAAAAGTTCCAACCTTTTGCAAATGAACACCCCTGGCCTATTTATAGGCACCCAGATCTGTGCCTTGGCACAGATCTGGGTCGGCCACCTCTAGGTGGCTCGGCCACCCCATAGGGTGGCTCGGCCATGGCCGAGCCACCCCTTGGTGGCTCAGCTTTGGCCGAGCCACCTGGGTGGTTCGGCTTTGGCCGAGTCGCCCGGGTGTTGCGCCGTTGTGTCCGTTGTCCGGTTTTGCGATTTATCTAAGCTTTGTCGCTGATCTGAACTCTGATTTGGCAGTCTGGATCCTGATTTGGCAGTAAATCCGCCTCGGTGTTCGAGTTCGAATCCGTTCTATGGTTGAATGACTCGTTGACTCCCCGAATCGTTGGCTTGATTCCGCACGCGAATGGATGCATTCTGTTGCTTGCGTGCGATTCGTTAACCTCGTCGCCTCGTTAATCCGCTTCGTTGCGTGTCACTTGGCTTCGGTGTTACGGACTAACGCTCGTGTTTAGATACGTCACCTGATGGTTTATTGATTTGTCGAATCACCGTGCCGAGCTGTGTTTAGGGACCTATAGGCAGTTTTATACGCCTACAATAAGAAATTGATAGAAGTGTAATGTTAACTGATCAATTTTGAGGAGAGACCAACAGAGACGTGGTGTTAACTAGTCAGATCTAAAGAAATGTTTACCTTCAGAGGTATAATGTTAACATGATGATTGTAAGAGATTCCTAAGGTTACATAGAGGTGTAGTGCTAACTTGATAACTTGTTAGGGGTTATTGTTGAAATTGAATCGTGATAATTTTGGTTGAGAAGTCACTCTCATGATCAGAGCTGAAAACTTAAACATGACCAGTATCTCCACGGGGAGATGAAAAGGCTCAGTTCAATAGCAATATTTCTTTAAAAAAATCTCACGTTGATTGGTGCCATAAGCCAATTACCATTTGGATCAGTCAGGTAGTATACCCCGTTTGAGTGGACTGTCTCTACTATAAACGATCCTTCCCACTGGGGCTGGAATTTACCTTTAGTCTTGTGTGGCATGACCATGTGTTAATGAACAATTAAGACTAAGTTTTCTTCTTTAAAGGATCATTCTTTGGCTCTTCTGTTGAAGCCTCTTGATATTTGAGATTGATACATCTCGATTCATTGTGAGTTTTGAGCCCCAACTCGTCTAGCACCTCTAGCTCTTGAAGAGCCTTCAACGATGTTCTTTTGTCATCATCTTCTCCATGAGGGCAGGGCAGTTCTCAATGACAAATTTTGGATTTCCAATGATACTATATTTTCGCATCCATATACCAAGGAGAAAAGCGTAGTGCCCGTGGGGTTGCGACCGTTGTTTGTTAGACCTAAAGACACTCTCCGAGTTTCTCATTCCCTCACTTGTTGGAAGATATGAACTTCTTTAGAAGATTAATGATGGTCTTGTTGAATGCTTTAGTTAGACCATTAGCAGTCGATTTGTATGGTGTAGAAGCCACGTCTTGGATTTTGTATTTGTCACAAAACTTAAAGAATAGCCGAATGATAAAATTACAGGCTATTATTGTGGACAATCATTTAGAGGACATCGAATTGGTGGATGTCAAGGTGCTTCAAAAACTCAACCACGTTAGAAGTCTTGACTTTCTTAAGTGGGATGACTTCAGCCCAGTTGGAGTAGTCTATGATGGCCAAAATGAATCGATAGCCCATAATGAATAGTGAGCTAATTGGCCCACTGACGTTCATTCCCCACATTTCGAACGGCTATGAGGCAACGGTTGAATGCAACACTTTTGGGGATTGGCATAAGAAACCCGTATGGAATTACAATGCCTGATATTGCCTGGTGTAAGCCAGTGCGCCTACAATTATTGTTGCTAATAATAGCTTAAATGGAGGAGTCGATAATGGAGTTTGGGCCCAGCTTAGTAAGCTCCACATATGTCATCGTGGGCTTCTTTGAGTGCTTCATGAACTTCACTCAATGACAATCATCTTAGCAATAAGCCGTCAAATGATCTACGGTACAATGCCTATGTGGCAGAGTTGTAAAAGAAGTCTAGGGCTCTCATTTGGATTGACATTGCATGCCTTGGATCGTCCAGCAATATGACTATTTTGGGTTATTTTAATATTGTAATTATCTCAAATTACAATAGAAAGAATAAATATGAAACGAAGAAATTTTTTATTTTTCCTAGGGGTTCTTTTCTGTGTGCCGATGGAGCGTTGATGTTATACTTCATTGACACACCAATTAAGACTTAGGGTCTTTTGTTGTTGATGCAAGCTTAGTGGTTTGGAAAAGAGCACAGTCTTCTCTTGACAATTTTACTTGATTGAATCACAAATACGATGATAAGAATCTCTCTCTGCGTGTGAGTTGATCTCTCTGGGATTCTGTTTGATCTTTTAGATGGATAGACCTTCTTAGATTTTTCTCAATTCTCTAATCCTCTTTGAATAAATAATCTCCCCTCCTTTTATAAGCTAAAAGAGAGAGTTATTGACCCTTTAATTGTGGATTAAATGACAATTAAAATAGGAGATAATTGGGAGCAGTTATTCCCTAAAATAGCTCCTAAAATGGCTATCTAGCGAGCTTCATTGGCTTAGTGAAGCTCACTGAAGATGTGAACTGATGTTACTGAAGTCATAAGCGAGGGTCGTTGTGGACGTGGGTGAGTCTTCTTTGAATGTGGATGTCTTGGTCCACTTGAATTGACGTGGGCGGAGTTTATTAGTTGGCAAACGTCACCCATGAGTTCGGGTTTAACACAAAATTTGACTCTTGGTTTAGCCAACTGATGACGCCTTTCAACTCGGCTTGGCCAGAAAGGATGATTCGACCTAGCAAGAAGGGACTTAGCCTGGCAAAGGGACACCTCCTGACGAGAAGGAACGACTCGACCTAGTGAGAAGGATGACTCCTTGTGAGAAGGGCGACAAGTACCGTCTTTTTAGTTGGCCTTGAAAGTTCTTGACCCGGACTAGAGAGAAGGGACGCCGCCTAGGGAGAATGGGTGACTCCGGCTAGCGAGAAGTGTTTTGGGAGTTGACTCACTTTTGATTTGTTCAAGTCAAGTAGATATGGGATTTTAGTGAGGTTCACTTTAATCATCAAGCGACCTTCGCTGCAGCTTGTTATGAGCTTGACTTTGGGCCCTTTCGAAGTGTTTAGCCCATGGGCATTCACTTCTTGGATCCAAGCTGGTCATTTACCTAAGTAACAATATATTTTGACCATCTATAAGATCCCCCCACGACGCCACGCAAAGTTTTCATGATCCTAAATTTTGATTTGTAGTTAGGATTGAAATACTTTGGGTAAATAGCCAGAGGTGTACTATTAAACGTCGCTTGAATTTTATTGTGAAACTTGTCTTTATTTGCCTACTTGGTTGATAGAGGTGTACTGTTGAATGTAGCTTTATTAGTTGTAGACTTGTATTGAAGGTTCAATGATGCATGTACTCGTCCAAATCCATCTTGGAACAAAGTTTACTTTTTTTGTTGTTGAGGCGATGTTGGGAAATCAACGAATTTTGACTGATTCTAGGTATTAGCGAAGTTTGCTCAATTTTGGGCAGCTGGGCGAAGTTTGTCGATTACAACATTTGCTAGTTGGCAAGACTCATTTTATTTTGTGTTATGTTGGCGAAGCTCGTCCATTTGGTGTCAGATGGCTATATCCGCGGCTCTTCGTGAATGCTAGGTACTTTTAGTCAATCTTGTGTGGTTGCTTCATTTTGGTAACTGATGTTTCGTCTGTTTAAAAGATGATGAACTAACTTTGGGGCCATGGGTGAAGCAGTCCCTATGTCGTTTCCTACTTGCGGACATTTTGAGCTTGTAGACTTTAAGGGAGCTTTCGGTGTTTTGGAGCCTGCGCCTACCATTGATACTAATACAGCTCTTGTGCTAGCACCCGTTTTATTAGTGCAGTAGAAGCTGATCGTTCATGGGTCTTTCGATGATGATTAGGATGCTTTGGCCTATCCATTACCGGCAGGGGCTGGAAGGGTAGTACCACCAAGTTCTAAGCCTTGTTCTGGTGAGGGTCTCGACATGGCTACAACTACTTTTAATGAGGCAGAGATCTCATCCACAGGCATTGAAGTTGCGTTTATGGATGTGCTGATGGCCACGGTAATGGTTGTGAGGATAGCTACCTAGTCTATCATGGCGACGTCTGCGGCACCGTCCATTTGTAGATGTTTCAAACATCTTGCTTACGCTCACACTATACCTCATGTTGGGTAATGAACGAATACAATTCTTGCCGACTATCTCTCTACCGCGGATGCAGTGGTGATCTCCATAGGAGTAGGCCATTCGTATCACGTTGAGGTTCCCCATTCTCCTGATCCTAAAGATTTAATCGAGGTAGAGATAAAGATCTTGATGGAGAGTCTAGTGAGACTATTCAACCAAAGTGTTGCGACTGTCTTGCATTTGTAGATAGGCTTGTCTATTCGTATTCTTAAGCTGTTGAGAGATCAACTTGGTCTTTTGTCGTCAGTCGCTGGTTTCGCTCGTACTGAACCTTTCAAGACGGTGATTGACAAAGCTGAGTTTCACTTTCAAGAGCTACAGGAACTTTGTACAGCTTTTCTCGATGGTATTGCTGAGATCGAATTTATGTTGTCCCTTGTCAACTCACTGTAAGGTTGGAGAATCTGCTTAGGCAGAAATGGAGCCGATCATTGTAAAAGTTCAAGGGTTGAGCGATAGCATTACATCAGGTGAGGATCACCAAGTGGGGCTTCAAGGTGCTATCCAATAAAAAGATACAACAACCAACGAGGCTAAGGCAAGCATTGCTATAGCCCAGATTCATCTCGAAGCAGCTCAATGTCAGAAGGAGGTGCTCGAACTTAACCTGACTGAGTAGAAAGAAGTGGGATTCTTTGGCCGCGGAGCTTCACGCTAAAACCAAAAATCTCTCGGTCATTAGGTCTCAGGCCACTCCCACCGATCCCAGAATCTTAAAGGAACAGGCCCCAAATGGTGCTAATGAGGTTAATGATTCTAGGATGGCTAAGTGTATTGCATAGATACACATTTTTTATCTGTTTTTCCTGTAAGAACCTTTTATAACCATTTATCTCTTTCGATAATAAAGGAACGTTTGTCTCCTTCAATGCATGTACGATAAAGGTATAATGTTAACTAATAATCATATTTTTATTAAATTTTTATACCCTCATTATCTATCTAACTTAAATAAATATGTCATCAACAACATGTTTTATCTTAATTTATAGATTAATGAGAATTAATGAATAAAAGCTGAAAGAGAACTCAAATTTTCTTATTTGTAACCTTTTATTAAAGCCCAAGTTCAGGTGAAGTGATCTACAGAAGCCGAAGAAGTAAGGATCCAATATAAAAAAAAAATTAAGTTGAAATCATGCTCAAAATGATTAGCCACAAAGGTATGATGATATCTCCCAGTCTGAAAGGTGGAATTTGATATATAATATATGAAAATCACCTCTCTCGAAGAGACAGAGGAGCTATCTACATTTTTAGAATTTTAAAATTCCAATCTATTGGTCAACCAATTCGTCAATCAATTGATCGACCAATAGGTTCGTAACAAACTTGTTTTGTGGCTAATATTTTAATCCTTAGAGCCTAAGTAAAATCCAATAGTTCTTATTGCACGTTGTAGACAATAAATAGGGGTAGAACGTGAAGGCTTGAGTATAAATTTTTTTGTAAAAACTCTATTTGGAGAGAAGGTTCACTATTAATTGAGAAGGTCTTCAAAAATTATAATTTTGTTGCAATTAATAAAATTATTTTTTTACCTCTTCATGTTTTCCTTTTTTTCTCTTTATTTGATGATGAAGATAAAAATGAAGATGAAAGTGCCGGCCTTTTTGTTTTGATGATGTTTAACAAATAATTTACTATTAATGTTGTTTATCTAGTGTTTGTGTTTTTTTTATTTATTGTAGACAAACAATAAATTAGAGGATGGATGGAATCGAGCTTTCATGATCATATCCAATGGAGGTTGACGGAATATCGAAGTGAAGCCAATACATTTCAAGTCAAGATCCAAGTTCAAACTTTATCCGTATATTTACCAAGAAGAGCTTATTGAAGACCTATAGCTTGGATAATCTAGTTTAGGAGTTTATATTATGTGTGTTGATACTTTAAGCTCAATTATATACACACATACACGTTCTGATTTTATAGCTTTCAAGTTTAAATATGAAACAATTACACTTATCTATATACATACATACATGTTTCATATTTATCATTTTTGGTTTATTCATTTTGTAATTTATCTGCATAGAAAACAAGTTTTTTTTGTAAACCATAGATTTATTCATATATTTATTTATGGATAAGTTGTTTTTGGTATAGCTATATAGATATGAAATAATATATATCTTCATATATACATTTATGTCTTTCATATTCTATTGAATTTGCAAAATTATATGTTTATGGATTGAAGACTTGTTTACACTATTTTCATATCTTGTATAAGTCTATAAATCCATTCAAAATGTTTCAGGAGTTTGTTTAAGTCATTTTGTCAAAATCATAAATCCATTCAAAATGTTTCAGGAGTTTGTTTAAGTCATTTTGTCAAAATCATGTGTTTTCGAGATTACGTATTTTAAGCGTTTTTGAAAAATGATGAGATTTCACAAATGGGAAGTGATATTTGAAAACTAGTTTTTGTAACATGTTCATTTTCATGTTTACAAGTATTCCTCGAAGTTTTATATTTTTTTGAATTTGTTTACTATTATTAAATCAAGTTTAAAAGTCAGAAAACTATTTTCAAACCTGGGTATCTGATATATCGGTCCGCGATCGACCGGATTAGTCGCAACGGTCGACCGCCAATTATCCAGAGACCCAGTTATATTTTTCAGCCATTCGCGGTCGACCGACCGTGTCTCTACGGTCGACCGCCAATATGACCGTTGCATAGTAACGGCTATTTTCAGATTCTATTTTTGTGTGGGTTTTTGGTCATTTCTTTGGGGTTTTGGCTGATGTCTTGGGTTGTTATAAATACCCCCATGGAATTTATCTCTCCTACTAACCAAGAGAATTGTTTCAACAAGTTTAAGGCTGTTTTGTGTTTGTTTAAAAGAGTATTTACAAGATTTGTTTTGTGAAAAAGTTTTCACAAGAGCTTGAAGAGATTATCAATTGTTTTTGGGCATTCAACTCATCTCTCTCTCTCTCTCTCTCTCTCTCTCTCTCTCTCCTCTCTCTCTCTCTCTCTCTCTCTCTCTCTCTCTCTCTCTCTCTCTCTCTCTCTCTCTCTCGATCCATAGAGAAGTTTTCCTTAAACTCAATTCTAGTTATTTATTGTTTTGATCTTAGTTTCCATAAGCTACATTTTTATATTGAGTTTAATCGTTTTAATTTTTCTTATTGTTTACACACACAACCTATTGAGCTTCTAGTATTTTCATACATAATATATTTGGGGTTGTGGGGAGTTGTAACAATTGAGAGTAAGCTTAATTGAGTTCTCATCCATCGTAGAGAACAAATTTGTATTTGTGAGCCTAAATTGTAAGATACACTTTGTAATACACTTGTACACCGAGAGGAGTGTGTGGTGAGAGACGGGGTCGCCCCAAGAGGAGTTGGGTAGGTGGTAATGCCTAGAGATAGCTTGTAATTCCTAACACTTGAGGGAGACACAAGCTAGAGACCAACACTTAGAGGGTGTAAAGTGGGATTGCAAGAGTGTGAGATTGTAAAGTTTTCGATGAACTAGAAAACCGAGTGTGAGGTGTAAATATTATTCGGGTGAGCATAGAAAACCCGGTTATGATAGTGGAGATCTCCTCGAGGTAAGGAGCAGAGACATAGGTCAAGTGGTGGACTGAACTCTGTGATCATATCGTGTGTTTACTTTGTCATTGGCGCACTTATTTTCGTGTTCATCTTATATCGCCAGTGCCTATTTGTTTATATTCCCACTATCTTGTTTATATTCATATTGCCCTAAGTTTATTATCCTTGTATATATCTTATTGCATATCATATTTGCTAGGATATTTGTTAATTAGTTTTAATTGGTATAAAATCGAATTAGATTAGCATAAACCCTATTCACCCCCCTTTAGGGTTTTTTCTAGTGACGTTAGGGTCTAACAGAAAGTCTGCTTTCAAATAGCTAGAACCCTCTTGCCATGTAAATGGTTCCTATTATCTTTTATTTTCTTGTAATATTTTTTTCTTATTTTAGATATTCAATGGGCTAGAACCCTGATGCGACATAATTATGTACCAAAATTGCAAGTTCACAATTGATCAAGTTATAGTATAAAAAGTTATCGATCCCATGAGGAAGGTGATTTTAAGATATTATTAGAATTGGCTCTTATGTTATGTGCGTGACAAAAAATAATTAAAGAATAAGTGTGAGAGTTATGATGAGTGAGAGTGATTATTTTGAATATGTGCAAGTAACAATAAATTGAATTTGAGCGAAGAGAAGTAAGAATCAAATAATAGAATAAAAAGCAAGAAAAAGAAAAATCAAGAAAATAAAAGATGGAGGGTTCAATTAAAGATATGAGAAATCTAGAATTGAATCCACTAGCTAATCTCAATTATTAAATACAAACTATTCTCTTTTAGTCATATTCCAATTTAGATTTATTAAGTATAGACTATCAAACCATTTAAGGAAAGTATAATCTATCAAATTATCATCTAAGTCAAAATAAAAATCATGATAAGAACAACAACAAGATAATAATCCTAGAATTCATAAGTATAACCTATCAAACCGTTTAAGATAAGCATAAATTATCAAATTCTTCTTCTATCAATTAGTTTTCTAGTTGATTATCCTAAACATGATCATTTTAAGTGTAAGAGAATAATTCATACAATATAAAGGAAATTAGACTAGTTTTATATAATTCTAAGATTACTACAAGAATTAATTTCACATCTTAAGAAATAAAAGCAAGAAGAAAAAGAACTAATTACAAAAATAAAGAGAGAAAAAATCTAAACTATGAACAAGAAATAAATCTAACTACAAAGAATTAAAAATCTAAACTACAAAATAAATTATAAAAATTAAATACAAGAAAATAAATCTACTCTACAAATTAAAGTGCAAAAAGAAATAAAAAGACAAAAAAATAAATCTACACTACAAGCATGAATGTAAATCTAACTAATAAGCAATAATAAAAAAATTACTAAAAAGAAATAAAAGAGAAAAATAAAAGAATTGCAAATCTTCAAACTTTTCTTCATCTTCATCATCATCATCCAACAAAGAGAAGAAGATATGAAGTGGAGAAAAATTTTTTATTAATTATAACAAAAGTTACAAATTTGGAAGGTCTTCTCAATTAAGAGTAACCCTTCTCTCCAAATAGAGTTATAAAATTTATCACACCTCTAACCCCTCACTCTCTACCCCTATTTATAGTAAACATCAGTGAATGAGAGTCCTTGGATTGAAATCTTATCCAAAACCAATAAATTTCGGCCTTTGGATTGTAACTGCCTGGCCGATGGTATCGATGCCAGCATCGATAGGCGTATCGATGCTGGCATTGATACGGGCATCAATGCCCCATCGATGCTGGCATCGATGTGAGGTCCTCTCTAGTGTGATGTTCGCAGCTCCTCTTTTATTTGGGCTTGGGCTTTTGGACTTTGGCATTTCTTCTTCTTTTTAGCTTCATTTCTTCATTTACTTAAGGGTCTTTGTTGAGAGATAGGATTTTTGGGATTAACCTACATTTAAAGATAAAAACAATTATTAGTGGTATATTTATTCATATAAAATAGATAATGAGGATATAAAATTATAATAAAAATATGATTATCAAATACCCCCACACCTAAACTTTTGCTAGTCCTCTAGAAAAGAAATAAAAAGAAAATCCTAACTCACTTTCGCAGGAATCACGGTTGTATTTAGTGCATACAACAAGCCTTTAAACCCCTAGGTTACCCTAGTGGACGAGTTATAGTCTCGTGAGGGTTTGCAGTGAATATACCCACAAAGTTCAGTCAACTTGCCAAGTTAAAGAAGTCAGTAAATAACTAATTTTTTTTGATATATTTAGACATTCTAATTGAAGCTAGTTGATAATCAAGAAAACGTTTTTATATATAACTCCAATGTAAATCTCTTAGAAAATCTTTTTCATTATAGCAATACAAAACCAAGTCAAATCTTAGAGATTTAATTTAAAAGTTTTAAAAAGACATGCTAACTTCTTTGTTTTAAATAACTTTCAAGTCTCTTGATCAAAAATTGTTTTTCAAGACCATATATACAAAACAACAATATAAAAAAAATGGTTAGTGTTATAGATATATATATGTATATAATTTTTTTTCTTTCACTCTCTAATTCTTGGTGATTGTTTTCTATTTTAACAGGCTTTCTAAGTGACCATTTAACGAGTTTTGGGCCAATGAATCCCAACCCAATTGGGCTTAGGTCATTAAGTATAGAGATACTCCTTGGGCTTAATTGCTCAGTCAACTTAGGCTTTATAAGATAGAATCACCTTAAATTTAAGAATTATTTTTTTTTGTGGTGCCCATTTTTCTCTTTATAAGGTTAGTTTTTTCTTTTTTAAATATATATATGTGTAAGTGTATATAGTCTTAAAAAAATGTGTAAATCAAGATAACTTGAAAAAAATATTTTCAACTCTAAGTTAAGCATGCAAAAATTTCATTATTTTTAATTAAAAATCTAAGATAAGGTGTTATATATATATATATATATATATATATATATATATATATATATATATATATTCACTCTCTAATTTTTGGTGATTGTTTTTCTACTTTAACGGCTTTCTAAGTGACCATTTAACGAGTTTTAGGCCAATGAATCCCAACCCAATTGGGCTTAGGTCATTAAGTATAGATATACTCCTTGGGCTTATTTACTCAGTCAACTTAGGCTTTATAAGATAGAATCACCTTAAATTCAAGAGTTTTTTTTTTCTTTTTGGTATCTATTTTCCACATTCTTCTTTTATAAGGTTAGTTTTTTTTAATATATATGTGTGTATGTATATATAAAGTCTGAAAAAATGTGTAAATCAAGATAACCAGAAAAAAAATATTTTCAACTCTAAGTTAAGCATGTCAAAATTTCATTATTTTTAATTAAAAGTCTAAGTTAAGGCTTAAGTAAAGTATACTACTTGAAAAATTATTTCTTAAGAAACTTATTTAGAGTTTTCATAAAAGGTGAACTTGAGTATATCACTAACTAGAAATTAGAATATTTAAAATCTATCAATTAGATCAATTATTACTTAACTCTATTAATTAGTAAGTGACAATATTTTTATAATTTTTTTTAGGATAAAGAAAAAAAATGACAAAAATGCAACTAAAAATGTAAAATAAAGGGGAAAAAAACTAATTCCCACCCCCACACCTAAATTTTGCATTATCCTCAATACAAATTCGTTGATGCACAAAACAAAGCATTTAAGAATTGAAGAACTTACAATTGTTTAGTTGACCAAGAATAATGATGATAAAGATCTGTAATTACTATTAGTATGAGGATGAAGAAATCAAAAAAGAGGGAAAAATTGTAATTATATATTCTTTTTTATAGATAATGTGGTTCATGAAGAACCAATACCTCCTCCTCTCCGAGCGTAAAAAATTCTAAAAATGGTTTTAGACATTGACCATTTATTTTTAAAATATCACTATTTTTAGGATTTTCTATCTCAACAGCCACATGTGAGAAGACTTGTTTGACAATAAATGGACATGTCCATCTTGATCTCAATTTTCCAAGAAAAATATGCAATTTTGAATTGTAGAGTAAAATTTTTTGTCCTGGAGAGAAATTTTTTCGTAAAATTGATTTGTTATGAAAAATTTTGGTTTTCTCTTTATAAAATTTTGAGTTTATGTATGCATCATTTCGAATTTCTTCCAACTCATTTATTTGGAGCAATCTATTTTTACATGCCGAGTCTGATTCAAAATTCAACTGTTTGATAGCCCACATTACTCGTTGTTCCAACTCCACTGGTAGGTGACAAGCTTTTCCAAACACAAGCCTGTACGGTGACATTTCCAAATTGTCCTTGAAAGCTGTTCTATATGCCCACAGAGCATCACATGATTTTACTAACCAATCTTTTCTGTTATGATTAACTGTTTTTTCTAAAATTTGTTTGATCTGCCTATTTGTGACATCTACTTAACCACTGGTTTGAGGATGATAAGGAGTTGATAATTTGTGTGTGATTGAATATTTCCTCATTAAAGCCTCAAAAGAACGGTTACAGAAATAGGTACCGTTGTCACTGATGATCGCTCGGGGTACTCCAAACCGTGCAAAATGTTCTCTTTTAAAAACTTGACAACGACCTTGTTGTCATTAGTTTTGCAAGCTATCACCTCAACCCATTTTGACATGTATTCGACAGCTACTAGAATGTAAACATCTCCAAAGGAATTTGCAAGTGGACCCATGAAATCGATACCCCACAAATCAAAAAGTTCAACAGATAAGATGGGTTGTAAGTGTATCATATTTCGTCTAGTGACTTTCCCTAAAAGCTGACAGCGGTTACAGGTTTTGCAAAACTCGTATGAATCCTTAAAAAGAGTGGGCCAATATAGCCCACATTGAAGAATTTTTTTTAGTTGTTTTTCTTAGGCCAAAGTGGCCCCCACATGCTTGCTCATTGTAGGTTATCTAAAAATCACAATAGATAGATTATCACCATCTAACACCGATGATGGAAGTTACAATTCGATGGCTTCTAGAAGGTTACAATTTAAAGACTTTCACATAGATCGATGAAGGTTACAATCCGACGACCTTCACAAAAACTGATGAAAGCTCTAATCAACAGCCTTCACAATCAACATCGGGAGTTACAATCTGACGACTCTTATATTTTCAAGGAGCCAAGATGAAGATTACAAGATGACGGTCTTTGCAATGCTCTACAGAAGAAGTTATAAGTCATTAGCTCCTTCTAAAACGCGGAATCCACCTTCGCGTTTCAGTTCTCGAAACGTAGGCGACCCTCGCGTTTCCCACCTTCGTGTTTAAGTTCTCGAAACGTAGGCGACCCTTGTGTTTCCAACCTTCGCGTTTCAGTTCTCGAAACGTAGGCGAACCCCGCGTTTCCAACCTTAACGTTTCAGTTCTCGAAATGTAGGCAACCCCCGTGTTTCCAACCTTCGCATTTCAGTTCTTGAAACGTAGGCCACCCCCGCGTTCCCAACCTTCAGACTCCAAAAAGCAGGCGACCCCCGTGTTTTTCAACACCCAGCGGGTACCCCAACTCCGTGCCTCTAGTCTAAAATACGGAGTTAGGGTCCTGAACGCCAAGCTGGGCGTTGTTTGACTCATTCAACATGAGCTGAACGGTTCCAAAACCATTTCCCACGATTTGGGGGCAGTTACACCCCACTTAGGAGTGATTTAAGGGGTAGTTACACCCCTTAATCCCCTATAAATAGGGGTAAACTTAACTGAGTTCGGATCTTTTTGGATCTTAGAGATCTAGGGATCCTCTTTTTTTGGGCTGGCGGATTATCTTAGGATCCTTGAACATTTTCGGATCTGAAGATCAGCAAAGGCCACCTCCTCTTTGATCTTTCGATCCTGGGGGCTTGGCAATAAAGAAGATCATTCATTCTTAGGCTGGAGCTTTGGAGATCGGCAACAGGAGCTTCTTCATCCTTAGCTTAAAACCGATTTTCAGTTAAATTAACTCTTTTTCAAGAGTTAAAACTTGTACTGAGTTATCAACTCGTCCAGAGTTTCAAACTTGCCACGCAAGTTCTCCACAGCTTCAAATTATGAGGAGGAGATACCGTTCCAGTGAATTAAGACGTTCGGATCGTCAACGAAGAGCAAACTCGACGCGAGCATTCGAGGGAGGCACTCCATCGCCACCGTGAAGAACCCAGAATTAAACAAAGGGGAGAATCCAAATCATTCTCCTCTCTCCATCGCCACCGTGAAGAACCCAGAATTAAACAAAGGGGAGAATCCAAATCATTCTCCTCTCTTTTGAAATCGGGAATTCAAATTGTAATCAAGATTGAGAGGGTTGTAATCATTCTTTTTCTAAGAAATTAGAGAGAACAAATCAAATACGATTCTTTCATTATTTTTCTTATTACAAATTTTCCACCAAACAAAAGATGGCGACTTCGCTGGGGACTAGCTTCTCTGACGAAGAAGTGGTGGCACTATCCGACGTCAATCTCACTGGAATGATCCTTTAGCCCCAAGGCTATGCGCAAGATCCACAAAGTCTCCAAGGAGACTAAAGCTCTAATTGTTGCTCTTATGCCGAAGGAAGCCCTCTCCTTTAGCTAAGATTGCTCGAACAGCCCCTCCTCCGAAGGAGTGGGCTCAACTTATGACAAACATAGCCCTCAGTAGCACGTTGTGTAATCAAAACGCAGCCTTCAGAGGCGCGTTCCAATATCAAAACGCAGACCTCAAAACTGCGTTGATCTGGCTGAATGCAACTCTCAGGAGTGCGTCTCAGAACCAAAATGCAACTCTCAGGAGTGTGTTCCACAAACTGAATGCAACTCTCAGGAGTGCGTTTCAGAATCAAAACGCAGATTTCAAGACTATGTTTCATCAGCTAAATGCAGACATCAGGACTGTGTTTCACCAGCAACACCTGGAGCTCAGGCATACGTTCGGGTGATGACCGAATACTCTGCGTAGCACGACTAGATTGAGGGTCGGCTATAAAAAGTTCATGGATTCAAGACATCTCAACCTGATTCATGTTCACCAAGAGCCAGTCCTGTCCAATCATGGACTGGGGGTTCCAATTCAAACCTCGCGATCAGCGAGTAATTCTTCTCGAGTCTTCGAAACAGACTTAAGAGTGTTCATATCGAGAGAAAGACCAATGCAACAAGTCATTCGTTCATTCTAATGTGAACGGCTGATTCCTATGGTCTTCTCGGGATGTCAATGCTACTCATATGCGGCCAAACCATTAGTGTTCGACCAATTAACGAACGTTGTTTTGCCTAACCAACGACGACGTTCGCACATGAAGAAGTCTTTAGAGACCGAGTATCCTGGAGTCACTATCAATGTGATCGACAGAGGGAAATCCTCAGGTCCTAGTTCCGATGACTCTGAGATAAGTCGTTCACCGACCGTCAGAGAAATCGCTAACGAGTTTGAAGGAATCTACCAACGCACTCGGATGCGAACAGGAGCCATTCCCCCTTATCAACTATCATAGGTTAGCCAGAGGAACCAATTCTGATGATGAACACTCAGCCATTGCAGAGTCCCAATCATCAAGCTCTTTTGTGGAACATGAGAGCTCCGCTTATATGACGGGAAACCATAAAGATCTCGCGAAGAGACTTGATGAGCAGGAGGCCATGCTCAAATCTTAGCAGGAGGCCATCAATGAACTCTTGGCCCTGATGAATCAAATCGTCACAGACAAGGCCATATCTCAGAAGATAGATTCTCCACCCAGGCAAGAGTCTTCCTGAAGAGGAAGAACATCTTCATCCCGACTTCACACAAGCAAAGGGAAGAAAAAAGTGGTTGATGGTACTGCTTCTGATTAAGAAGCCCACAACCTAAAATCTTCCTCTGATGAAGGAAGAGAGACGGAGAACGAGCAGAATCTCCAATCTACCAAAATAAAAGAATTGGAAGTCCGCCTCAATGCCATTGCTAACAGAAGCGAGCTCCAAGATGAGAGAGTTACCAGGCCCTATCATGCCGAATGAGATGCATCCCCTTATCCTCCAAAGTTTGAGGTCCCGACGTTATAAACTTTTGACGGTATGGGATCACCGAACCAACATATCTATCATTTTAAGTCACAGACTAGAAATGTGATATCAAACTATGCCATACTGGCTCGATTGTTCATTGGTACCCTCAAGGAAGTTGCCTTTGAATGGTTCAGAAAACTGCCTACGGGATGTATCCAAAAGTAGGCAGATCTAGAGAGACTCTTCCTGTCAAGATTTTTTTAAGAGGATACAGAAGTCTCCATTCATACCCTTCTCGTCACTAAGCAGAAGAAGAGAGAGTCTGTCAAAGCCTTCGTCAAAAGGTTTCAAAACATAGCTCTGCGATGTCCGACAGGTATGACACAGTCTACACTGGTAGAGACCTGTCGACACAACTTGCAGACCGACCTTCTAGCACAAATGAGGGTTGTCGAATGCCATTCCTGGAGATAACTAATCTCTCAAGGCAAACAGGCTCAAAAGATTATTGTCAGGATCAAAGCTGAAGAACAAAGTAGGCAAGATCAACCTGAGCAATCAGACCAAGCCCAATCTTATCAGTCAGAAGGGAAAATACTACGGCCGCTGAAGCCAATCCTCTTTAGTACTAGTGCGCGAGGTCAACAACTATCATATTAACAGTCACCTCTGATAGTCAAACTCGTTAGATAGTGCCCACTAGACGATGTGCCACGTCTACCCTTTTCCCCCCCATACTTGTTCAAGACTGGGGGTTGGTTTATTTGTAGTCCATTGAATTATGAGTAATAAATTTTCTGAGTTGTCATATAATATCTTTGTCAACCACGAAATCCACCAAAATAATCAAGTTAACAATACACCTCTGATAGTCTATTTTCTCCAAATTCCCCACCAATCCTCTTCAGTAGAATAGCGGGTCAACCAAAACTATCAAGTTAACAATACACCTCTGATAGTCTATTTCCTCCAAATTCCCCCACCAATCATCTTCAAGTAGGATGACAGGTCCATCAAAACTATCACGTTAACAATTACCTCTGATAGTCCATCAATCTGCCAATCCTCTTCAAGAAGGATAGCGGGTCTACAAAAAACTATCACGTTAATGATAACCTTTGATAGTCCATTTTCCCCAAATTCTCCTGTCAATCATCTTTAATAGGATGGTAGGTTCACAAAACTATCACGTTACATTTACATCTAATAGTCCATCAATCTGCCAATCATCTTCAATAGGATGGTAACTATCACGTTAATATTTACCTCTGATAGTCCATCAATCTGCCAATCATCTTCAATAGGATGGCAGGTCCACAAAGCTATCACGTTAACAGTTACCTTTGATAGCCAAACTCTTTAGATAACGGCATGTCGTGTGACGTGCCTCTATTCCAACCATAGTTGTTACACTCCAATGTCACTAAACGACTTGACGGATAATGGTCCATAAGGCGATATGCCATGTCTACCCCTCTTTTTCTTCCCCTGCTAAGTCTTAATCAAGATTGGGGGTTGGTTATTTGGAATCCACTGGATTAAGAGTAACAAATCTTTCACATCGTCGAGTGAACATAACACTTTTGACTATCATCACCCCACGGAGTATGAATGTAGCTTGCATTGCTCCCAATTTGTCATGTTAATAATACACCTCTAATAATCAACTTATCAATCCTTGTCAATAGGATGATAAGTCCTCAAAATTGCTCAAATCGCAATCTTCCCCAGCAAGACGCTAAGTCTTCAAAATCCTATTCATATCATAAGTATCAAAATTTATCGCTTCTGGTGATAAACCCACCTAGCAAGTTTCTCCAGCAAGACGCTAATTCCCAAAATCTTATGCAAGTCACAAGTACACATTCTCTTGTCATGTTCAATAGAACACCTCTGACAACCAATCAACTTATCAATTCTCTTCAACAGGATGATAAGTCCCCAAAGTTTATCCAATCGCAACAAATTCCTGTCACGTTAATATCACACCTCTGACAATTAACTTATCAATTCTCTTCAATAGGATGATAAGTCCCCAAAGTTGCTCCGATCGCAACAAATTCCTGTCACGTTACTCACACCTCTGACAAAATCCACTTATCGACTCTCCCCAATAGAGCGATAAGTCCACAAACTTGCCCCGATTGCAATATATTTCCCGTCAAGTTAACATCACACCTCTGACGACACAATCCACTTATCAACTCTCCTTAATAGAGCGATAGGTCCAAACCCATCAAGTTAACATCACACCTCTGACGACACAATCCACTTATCGACTCTCCTCAATAGAGCGATAGGTCCTCGACACAATCCACTTATCGACTCTCCTCAATAGAGCGATAGGTCCTCAAATTCCAGTCAAGTTAACATCATACCTCTGACAAGAGCGATAGGTCCTCAAATTCCAGTCAAGTTAACATCATACCTCTGACAACACAAATCAACTTATCGATTCTCTTCAATAGAGCGATAGGTCTATAAAATACTATTAAGTCAACATCACACCTCTAACAGTCAAACCCCCAAATAAACTTATTAATCCTTTTTTAACAAGAATAGCAAGTTTTTATTATAAAATCCCCAGTGGATTAAATTTTTTTTGGAATTATCCTAGTGATAACCAAGAAAATTTTTGAATTTCACTCTAAGTAAAAATTCATGCTAAGTTAACACTACACCTCTGGCACTTCTAACTTTCTTTCAGTGTTTCAAGCGAAAATATAACACAGGAAAAAACAGTGACAAAAGCTCGCGTATTCAACATCGTGGCAAGTCGTTATTAATAACGCCATAATCCATGCCTTACACGCATGGGAGACTTTATCTCGATCCCTGATTAGAGATAAGTCTGTATCTAACACATGCTGCCGGGTAGCCTATTCCCGCAATAATGGCAAAGTTTACGTATTCAATATCGTAGTAGGTTGTTATTAATAACACCAGAATCCATGTCTTACACGCATAGGGGACTTTATCTCGATCCCTAATTAGAGATAAGTCTACGTCTAATACGCGTTGCCGGTTAGTCTTTTCCGTAAAAATGACAAAGTTTATGTATTCAAAATCATAGCATCAAGTCTAAGAGGGTTTATTCTCTTAGCACAACGTTACATATGGAACGGACTTAGACAATCCACATGCTAGCCCGACTCAAACGGTAGTCGGTAAAGGCTTATCAAATCCGTTGATGGCTGAGGGTTTGCCAAAAATCCTATGCATGTTTGCAGGCCCATCAACTTAATGGATATAAGTTGAGACTTGAATCAGACGAGCTAAAGACAAGTCTCAAAGACTTAGTCAACAATGCATGAAAGCAACTTCCGCGTCTCATGTCAAAACGCCAAGGTTAGACCCGCGTCGCAGAAACCACAACGCCGAGGTCACACCCGAGTTCTAAATTTAAAAATGAAAGGGTGAGACCCGCGTCTCAAGTTCAAAATACAGGGTTCATCCCCCGCATTCCAGAAGCAAGATTATGATGCATACATTCATACAGGTCCTGCATGGCGAATCCCTTCAACCAAGATGCCTTCGAAGCGAGTGCAGAGAACAACTCCTTTGTGACAAGGAATCAACAGCTCCAAGATCAGAGTTGAGATCCAAAGTATTCCGAAAATTCGTCCCAGTCAACCGCGAACTTTCAAAAACTTTGGAGGGGGTTCTGTAGGCTGTCTAAAAATCACAATAGATAGCTTATCCCCATCAAACACCAATGATGAAAGTTACAATTCGATGGCTTTCAGAAGGTTACAATTTAAAGACTTTCACATAGATCGATGAAGGTTAAAATCTGACGACCTTTACAAAAACTGATGCAAGCTCTAATCAACAACCTTCACAATCAATATTGGGAGTTATAATCTGACGACTCTTATATTTTCAAGGAGCCAAGATGAAGATTACAAGATGACGGTCTTTGCAATGCTCTACAGAAGAAGTTATAAGTCATTAGCTCCTTCTAAAACGCGGAATTCACCTTCGCATTTTAGTTCTCGAAACGTAGGCGACCCCCGCATTTCCCACCTTCGTGTTTTAGTTCTCGAAATGTAGGCGACCCCCGCGTTTCTAACCTTCGCGTTTCAGTTCTCGAAACGTAGGCGACCCTCGCGTTTCCAACCTTCGCATTTCAGTTCTCGAAACGTAGGCGACCCCCGCGTTTCCAACCTTCAGACTCCAAAACGCGGGCGGCCCTCATGTTTTTCAACACCCAGCGGGTACCCTAACTTCGCGTCTCTAGTCTAAAACACGGAGTTAGGGTCCTGAACGCCAAGCTGGGCGTTGTTTGACTCATTCAACATGAGCTGAACGGTTCCAAAACCGTTTCCCACGATTTGGGGGCGGTTACACCCCACTTAGGAGCGATTTAAGGGGTAGTTACACCCCTAATCCCCTATAAATAGGGGTAAACTCAACTGAGTTTGGATCTTTTTAGATCTTGGAGGATCTAGGGATCGGCTTTTTTTTTTTGGGCTGGCGGATTATCTTAGGATCTTTAAACATTTTCAGATCTAAAGAGCAGCAAAGGGCACCTCCTCTTTGATCTTTCGATCCTGGGGGCTTGGTAATAAAGAAGATCATTCATCCTTCGGCTGGAGCTTTGGAGATCGGTAATAGGAGCTTCTTCATCCTTGGCTTAAAACCGGTTTTTGGTTAAATCAACTCTTTTTCAAGAGTTAAAACTCGTACTGAGTTATTAACTCGTCCAGAGTTTCAAACTTGCCACGCAAGTTCTCCACAGCGTCAAATCGTGAGGAGGAGATACCGTTCTAGTGAATCAAGACGTTCGGATCGTCAACGAAGATCAAACTCGACGCGAGCATTCGAGGGAGGCACTCCATCACCACCGTGAAGAACCCAGAATTAAACAAAGGGGAGAATTCAGATAATTCTCCTCTCTTTTATAATTGGGAATTCAAATTATAATCGAGATTAAGAGGGTTGTAATTATTCTTTTTTAAGCAGTTAGAGAGAACAAATCAAATACGATTCTTTCATTATTTTTCTTATTACAAATTTTCCACCAAACACTCATGACAAAAAGGATAGAACACTCCTAGTTTCTTCAGTGGGAACACACCTCCTAAAGATCTGATCAGGATAGTATTTAAACAGATATGGATCATCCCAGTAAAAGTATTTTACTTTGGAGAGAAAACGGGATCTATCCTGTTTAGACCAATGAGAAGGGATCTGTTTCATGACTATGTAATTCATGATGTCGGCAAACCATGGAACAAATTGGATTTGTAAGAGTTGTTCATCTGGAAAATGTTCATTGATCGGGACAGTTGATGTTGGTGCATTCGGGAGTCGAGAGAGGTGATATGCTACGGGGTTCTCTGTTCCTCTTCTATCAAGAATTTGAATGTCAAACTCTTTAAGTAGAAGAATCCATCTAATGAGCCGTGCTTTAGCATCCTTTTTGGTCAAAAGATACTTTAGTACAACATGATCTGTGAAAACTTTGGTTAAGGAACCGATGAGGTAGGACCTGAATTTTTCTAAGGCAAAGACCACAGCTAAAAACTCTTTTTCTATGACAGAGTAATTTTACTGGGCATCATTCAGAGTCCTACTGGTATAGTAGATCACATGTGGTTTTCCATCAAACCATTGTCCTAAAACAGCACCAATCGCAGAATCAGATGCATCACACATCAGTTCGAAGGGTAAGGTCTAGTCTGGTGCATGAATGATAGGAGCTGTGGTTAGCTCCTTTTTCAGATATTCAGAATGATAGGAGCTGTGGTTAGCTCCTTTTTCAGATATTCAAAAGCTTTGAGGCAGTCGGGAAAGAAGACAAAAGATGTATCCTTGGCTAAGAGATTGGTTAAGGGTCTAGCAATTTTGCTAAAATCCTTGATGAAACATCGGTAAAAACTAGCATGACCAAGAAACGATCTGACATCTTTGACAGTTTTAGGAGGAGGAATGTTAGAAATGAGATCTACCTTAACTTTGTCTACTTCGATTCCTCTGTTGGAAACTACATGTCCTAAGACAATGCCCTGCTTAACCATGAAGTGACATTTCTCCCAATTGAGAGTAAGATTTTTCTTCCTACACCGTTCTAGGACTAGTTTAAAATGATGCAAACATTGAAAAAATGTGTCACCGAAAATAGAAAAGTCGTCCATGAAAATTTCTAAAAATCTCTCTACCATGTCAGAAAAAATACTGATCATGCAACATTGGAAAGTGGCAGGTGTGTTACACAGCCCACAAGGCATGCGCAGGTATGCAAATGTTCCATACGGGCAAGTGAAGGTAGTTTTCTCCTGATCTTCTGGAGCGATAGGGATTTGATTGTAACCTGAATATCAATACATAAAATAATAGAACTCGTGTCCTTCTAAGCGCTCTAACATTTGGTCAATGAAAGGAAGAGGAAATTGATCTTTCCGAGTGGCTAAGTTGAGTTTTCTGTAGTCAATGCAAACTCGCCATCCAGTTTGAATTCGAGTGGGAATCAGCTCATTAGCCTTATTTTGGATCACGGTGATCCCAGATTTCTTTGGAACAACTTAGATCGGACTCACCCATGAACTATCAGAAATGGGATAAATGATCCCATGATCGAGATATTTCAGAATGTCTTTTCTAACAGCTTCTTTCATCACTGGGTTTAACCTACGTTGAGGATCTCTAGTAGGTTTGGTGATGCGGCATAAACATGTACCAAAAAGGTTGCAAGTGCACAACCGTGTCAAGTTATAGTATTTAAGATATCGATCCCACAAGGAAGGTGTTTTATAGGAGAAAATATAAAATTGGTTCTTATTTCGTGTGCGTGACAAATAGGAGTGATGAGTGAATGTGATTGTGGAGAGATTGAGAGAGTGAAAGTGATAGTGTGTAAAACGGCACAAAATTTAAGTGAGAGTGGATGTGACAAAGAAGGAGTGTGATCAATAAGGTGAGAAGGAAAAAAATTGAATAAAATCAAGAAACAAATAAAAATTCAAGAATGAAGAACAAAATTCTAGAATAAAAGAAAATGCAAGAAATTAAAGATGATGGATTCAATTATAGATATGGGTAATCTATAGAAAAGGGTGATTTCCTAGAGGGTTCTAGCCTAAAGGTTAATCAAACAAAATAAAAATAAACAAAAAGAAAAACTAAACCCAAGAGGGTTCTAGCCTCAAGATGAATAGTATAAGAAATTAAAATCTAACTACAAAATAAATTACAAAATCTAAACTACAAAATAAAATTAAAAGAATTAATTGCAAGAAAATAAATCTATTCTATAAGCATGAAATAAATCTAAGGCAAGAGGGTTCTAGCCTCTTGGCTATTTAACAAGAAAATAAAATCTAAACTACAAGCATAGAAATAAATCTACACTAATAAGCAATAAAAGAGAAAAAGAAAGAAATGCAAACCTTCAAATAATTCTCCATCTTCATCTTCATCTTCATCATCCAACAAAGAGAAGAAGAGAAAAATTTAAAGTGGTAAAAAAATTATTATTATTAATTGTAACAAAAAGTTACAATTTTGGAAGGTCTTCTCAATTAAGAGTAGCCATCCTCTCCAAAAAGGAGTTACAAAAAATTTCACACCTCTAACCCCTCACTCTCTACCCCTATTTATAGTAAACATCAGTGAATGAGAGCCATTGGAATGAAATCTTAACAAACAAATATCTATACTTAATAGTCTAAAATGTGAGTGCTTCCACTTAACTCCTAACTAAATGGAACAATGTAAAACTCCGAAAATTTGAATATAGTGTGATAAATAATTATAAATATGTTATATGGTAAAAATAATGTATTTTGATGTTTGAGTATGATAGGAATTGATTTGAGATTAATTCAATGTATATTTGTGAATATATGAGTGTAAATACACAAAACATGCACAAAGGCAAATAGTGAAAATCTGAGAATTTTGACCAGTTGAGAGTTTCTATATTTTACACACTGATTCAGTTAGAATATGGAAAAGTGTATAACACCAAAGTTGTATGTCTCTTCAATAGCTTTCTAACGAATCTTAGATCATTTCATTTAGAGATCGTATGAGAAAGTTACAACTTTTTTACCAATCTTAGATCACCTCATTCCGAGATCGTATGAGAAAGTTACAACCTTTTTACCGAACCCCAGTCTGAGTATGGCCCAGAACCCTGCGCAGTCGACCGCCGTGGTCGCTGCGGTCGACCGCGCAGCAAACCTGGTTCTGCCAGTTCAGTTTCGGGTCAGGTTTTGTTTATACCAAACCCGGTTGTTACCCTACTTATATATACTCGTTTTGAAGCTCTCAGAACCCTCTTTCAAACCCTAATAGCCTCAGCCCCCCTTCTCTCTCTCCTCTAAAACCCTAGCTCGGATTTTGGCGTTTTTAGGGCGTTTCGAAGGATTTCGGTGGGGTTTCGCGATTCAGATTGAAGGAGGATCGTTTTTGGGTGTTCATCAACCCCCCTCAGGCGAGTGACATCGCCCCAGCCCTTCACCCACATTTTTATGGATTTTCTAATGATTTCAATAAGTTTCTTAAGCCTAAATCATTATTTTGTGTAGATAGATGGATCTTTATGATATGAGATGTAAGAATCAAGTATTTTAGTTTTCAAATGCTCACCAACGATTTTGGTTAAAGAGACCTGATCTGAAATTTTTTTTTTTTTTGAAATCTGAGTTTTGATGCAAGTTTACTGTTTTCACAACGCTTCGATATGCATAAACATGTCTAGGGATTAAATGGTAGATCTTATAGAATAGTTTTTTTTTGTTGTCTTCTATGGTTTATGCATTATTTAACATTGTTTAAATTATGTTTATACAGCACTTGTACATGTTTAGGATTTAATTATTTGAGTCATTGCATCAGTACGTGAAATAGACAGAGAACCTGTAAATAACTCTCTGCCTATTTCGCGGTCGACCGCGGTGGACGCGGCGGTCGACCGCTTGGCGTGCAGCAGGGCAGAGGTTGTCTGCCTTATGTGCGGTCGACCGCGGTGGGCGCGGCGGTCGACCGCGAGGCATTTTTGTTGAGCAGTCAGTTCTGCTCTTGGCGCGGTCGACCGGAGTGACCTCTGCGGTCGACCGCCGCACTGTTTGTGCATGTTTTAATTTTGGTGCATACTTTTGTGTGTTCGAGGAGTTGCCTCCATTATTTGATGTTAGATTTTAGTGATTTATTATTTATCTGTACATGTGAGTTGACTTTTGACACAAGTACCGATCCGCACAACGAGGCACGTGCGACATGAGACTATGTGTATCTTTTGTGTATATATATATATTCGACACTTACACTTTGTATAATTTTACAGTTAGTCCTCGTGTTGGACACTCATTCCAGTTAGTCCTCGTGTTGGACACTCATTCCAGTTAGTCCTCGTGTTGGACACTCATTCCAGTTAGTCCTCGTGTTGGACACTCATTCCATTCAGTCCTCGTGTTGGACACTCATTCCACTCAGTCCTCGTGTTGGACATGCATTGGTTATATTTAGTCCATGCGTTGGACATTGGTTATATTCAGTCCATACGTTGGACATTGGTGAGATTTAGTCCATGCGTTGGACATTGGTTATATTCAGTCCATACGTTGGACATTGGTGAGATTTAGTCCATGCGTTGGACATTGGTTATATTCAGTCCATGCGTTGGACACTCGTTACTTTCAGTCCATGGGTTGGACGTTTAATTTATATAGTCTATGTTTTGGACACTTAATCATTTTCGGACATGACACTCATGTGAGTTTGCATGACACTTGTGGTGGCCTTGTCATGATTTCAATTATCGGTAGAGACGGGTTTGTATTTGTTTTATTTATTCAGATTCTTCAGAACTGCTTAAAATCTCCGCGGCTTCACTCTTCAGCTTCATCAGTCTCTCCTGGGTGGATCCTAGCTTCTCGAGTGCCTGCTCACGAGAACGCTCTAGTCCAGCCAGGTCATCTGCAATAAGAGCAGCAGATTCCTCGGCGCACTTCAAGGCCTCTTTCAACCTAGTCACTTCCTCGCGGCTCGAGTCCAAAGAGCGGAGTAGCTCAGCTCTATCCGTATCTTTCCTCGCTACGGTAGCCACCAGCTGCGCAACGGAACTCTCATGTGATTGAAGCTCGCATCCGATGGAAGATCTCAGGTCACGCCACTGTGCCAGCCTATGCTCCAGCTGAGAGGACACGAAAGAAGAAGCCCCATTAATCTCCAATTCCTTCAACTCTCGGATCTCTGACTCCAGGACAGCGAAATCGGCGGTGAAGGAATTGGCCAATTCCGGGTATCCTTCTTCCCTCATCATCATCATGTGGCGAGAAAAGGAACGCCTGAACTGATCGAAACTGTATCCTCTATGAAGAAGTTTCTCGATCATGCCGTTATAAAAGGCAGTGAAGAAGCCGAGGTCCGTACGAAAAATGTCTCTGTCGGGATCAGTATCGACCAAAAGGGCGCGGACCCGCTCATATAGAAAGGATCGAGATCCTACAAGCAACAACATAGAAGTTCAGTGGATTATCGAATACGATAAGGAAATTCAAAGAGCGAATTCCGAGCATACCAACGCCAACGGAAGTCCCCTCAGGCTGAGGTCCGACAGGCTCTGAGACAGCGGCAGAAGTGGTCATGGAGGGTATATCAACCCCTGCAGGCAGATTGCTCATACCACTCGGCAAGGGCGGGGAGACACCACTTCTATGCAGACTTTCAGCCCCGGGAACTGTAGTAGTATCAGGCACAACGGCCGGTCCTATAGTTACGCTCCTGTATTAGTCAAATGGAAATTTGGACAAATAAGGAGAATCGGGACAAAAAGATCGTATGCATACCTGCAATCCCACCGTCCTCAGATGCAGCGGGAATGCCAAGAGTCATAAGGGTATCGGCCCAAGCGGCTGGGCCTATAGTTGCACTTCTTTATTAGTCAAAATGAAAATTTAGACAAATAAGGAGGATTGGGATGATAAGGTCATCTGCATACCTGTAGGTCCATCATCCGTAGGTATCTGGGGAATGCCAGGAGTCATAAGAGAATCAGTCCCGGTGGCTGGTCCTATGATTGCACTCATATATTAGTCAAAAGTCAGATAAACATAGAGAAGTACGATATCCCTAAATCGTATGCGTACCTGCGAGTCCGTCATTCCGAGGCAAGCTAGATATGCCAGGAATTGATATTGGACTGATCCCAATGGTTGGTGCTGTAGTATTAATCCTTCGTTAGTCAGACAAAAGATCAGGCAAGATGAAGAGAATCAGATATATACCTATGAATGAATCATTCCCAAAGAATGGTCTCTCGGTTCCTCTGGTAGTCTGTTCAGCCAGCATGTCAGCTAATAAGCCAGCATCGGGTTTCGAGAAGCTTGGTACGGGAGCACACCCCCTCTCCTCGAAACCTACATCATGATAGGCTCCATCCTCAGCTGGCCTTTCCATCGCGACATCTGCAGGGTAACCTGAATGTTGGAAGATGAGGAAAGCTCAAAAAATACTTGCATGTAGCAAAAACAGAAGATCTTCCTTCCCCATGCTTGAGGAAGGTAACATTGGATGTAGATATACCTGAATATGGGACGGTGGGCTCAACACTATTCATCTGCTCAAGATCAATGTTTAGATCGATGCCCAGAGACCCGTCATGAAGGGCGTCGCACATCTGCTGCATAAAGCAATCCATGTTATCAGATCCAGGAGATACCGGACCCGGTGGGAGTTCGCCCTCTTCGAAGAACCCTGGAGCATAAAACATGGTCACGAATCCCAAAAGGTAAATCACCTTAAAGCAATAAAAAATAAAGTGTTACCTTCCCCTCCATCGGCGGTGCTTCCTAAGTCCACTCCATAAGGACGCTGACCGTCGTGGGGTTTATGTGCGGTCTTCTTCCTCTTCGGGGCACCAACACTCCTAGGACCAACGGGTCGGTCATGCACAGGCTTGTCACACGTTTCAACGTGTGTAGGACCTGGCGGATCATGATCGTCAACTGTCCTACCTAAAGTGATAATGGTCATTTCATTAAACAAACAAGAGCTGTCTCTGTCGGTATCTACATCCACATATTCTTCCTCGGAGGTCTCGTCGTCGTCACCCGTAGGAAGGAGCTCTTCATCATCGGTGAGAAAAGATTTGGCATGCCCCTTTCTCCGCTTCTGAGCAAGCTCTGTAACTCTGAAAGGCTCCTCACACCTATGGATTCATAGGCGGAAAGGAACCACTTGCAACTGAGGAAAGTGGTCAGCGGCTTACGCCTATATGAAGGAAGAGCAAAATGGGCTCCAGTGCAGCCCACCATAGTCCACAGCCATGCTCGTACGCCATCAATCAGTCCTCCCTTAACCTGCAGACCACGACTTGGATTCCCGACATATAGCTGGTCATAGCTGAACTGACGAACAAAGCGGCAGGGGAGGTAAGGCTCTATGTGGCATTGATTCTTCACCCGGAGGACAAGATACCCAACTCGGATGTTCACTAACCAGCGGAAACAACCAACGTCGAGAACAGTCCGGTCACTTCTAGGTTTCTCCTCGTCAATCAGCACGTCGCCATAGCGACCCGAAAAGTGAGGAAAACACTTGAAGAACTCCCAGCTCTTACGGACTCGAAGCTCTCGTTGAACATCACTGAATTTGTTCCCAAGCCATCTGCTCTTCTCCAACAGCTGCATAAAAGGAACGGGGACATCAACAACGCTGGGCGCCGACATTAAGTCAGGACGGTGAAGAATGAGCCACGGCATAAACATGTACCAAAAAGGTTGCAAGTGCACAACCGTGTCAAGTTATAGTATTTAAGATATCG
>NC_033799.1:54628265-54640619 GCF_001876935.1 Asparagus officinalis | reverse complement strand
TCTTCATCTTCACTTAGGAAATGATCTGGTAACGGAGAATTTTTTCCTTTACCGTAAATCACTTCTTTTACGCCTTTTATTTTGTTCGGGACGACCATGGTTGTTCCGAAAGAATGTTGAAGGCGTTCTTTTGTTACATAGGATGACCGAAGCGGCATATACAAATCAGGATTATTATACAATTCTGTTATCACATCATTAAGAGACATGGAGTACTCCAAATCGTTATTTATTTCAACATCGGCAAGTTGCCAATGACAACCTCCATCTGACGATTGTTCATCGTCAAGATTGATTACAAAGGGTACAATGTTATTTAAAACAAAACCACCATTGTAACCAAATCCGGCTTCGGTATCAGCTTCTTCTCCGCTGTCCGTGCCTTGGGCCGATGATTCAGTATCGGATTCGTTACCATAAAGGAGAGAATCAGTGAAATAATTCTCATACCCTTTAAATGGTTGCTTATCCGCGACCACCGTTCTAACCCTATTATCAGCGTCGACATATTTCAGACACTGATGGAGAGTTAAGGGAATTATAACATTACTATGGATCCAAGGCCGAACCAATAGTAAGTTATACGATGTCTCAGCATCAATCACATAACATGTGACTTCTGTCTTCAAATCTCCCATTTGACACTTTATCCGGATTTTACCTAAAGGTCTTGACCCGCTGGTATTGAACCCGTAGATAACAGTGCCTGTGGACGCCAATTTGCTAAGGACCAAACTTGGGAAAGAATTGGTTTACATGTATCACGTCTTGAATTATCTCGCAGGGGATTCATACTATGGAGAGTCATTCCAATAACCTTATAGTATGTGGTATGAGATATATACGAGACAAGCTAAGATTTGGGTACCATATCTATTTATTTCTGGTAGAGCATTGCTTCTTGTGTGCTTGGATTAAATTCCGAGGACGGAATTTGTTTTAAGGGGGGTAGAATGTAAGGATCATGAAATTTTTTATACTAGTTAAAATAATTTTTCTGGTACCTTAAAATGTTAAATTATTATTTTCAAAAGAGTAATTATATTTTCTTGATTTTCTTATAATTCTCTACGATTCTAAAATATAGTCTTATATTTTTTTGGTTTTGCTAAGAATAAATTTAATAGTTGCAGTGAATACTTTTAGGTTAATATTTGGTCATTTATATTATTAATAATCTTATTATTATTAATGTAAACCTGAGCATAGTACATTAGCACATATATAAATATATGTATATAAATATTTGGTCGTTAATATTTTGTTAATATTATTATTTGTTTAAAATTATTAATATTATGGTTATTCTCATGTTTATGGTAATATATCTCCATAATCATTCCCTCATTTTCCATAATCACGTTTTTCTCTCACAATTATTTCCTTCCTTTTTCTCTACCCTTTTCATTTCCCTTAATCACGTGTAAATCCCCATAATCACGTTATTAATTGATTTCTTTCTCTCCCCATTTATTCTCTCTTTTAATTTTCTTTCCTTATTAACCCTCTTCCATAACCGGCTCCAATCACCCCCTTAATCAGGTTTAATTCATACCATTTTTCCTCCATAATTATCTATCTCCTCTTAATTACCTCACACATATCTCTCCTCTCCCGCATCCTCAGCGGAACAAACCAACCCCACCTCCTCATGTTCTCTTCAAACCCAAGACACCCAACACCCTCCTTCTTCTCCAGCCAGACCCGCCTCGAACAGCCTCCACGCCCTCCTCCCGTCGCTGATCTCCACCACCAGCCGCTCATCCTCCTCAACCGAGCCCCGTCACCGCTCCCTCAGACCCGACGCCGTCAACCTCCTCTCCATCTCCTTCGCCACCTTCAAACAACCTAGATCCGAGCTCCTCCACCCCCTGCCACCTCGCCGTCGTCCACCTCCGACGACGCTAACGCCGAACCCCTAGATCCACTCCGTCAACCCTCTAAGGTTCGCTGCCCAAACCACCGCATCTCCCCGAGCTCCGCCATTGCCGTCAAGATCACACGCCATATGTTCGATGTTATGTCAACAGCCCCCTCGAACCCGTTGAGCCCTTGTGATGACAACCGTTGTCGCCGTTCCAAACACCGCCAACGGCCCCTCGACGACAAGCATTTTTGTCTTGCACTTTGTTGAATTCGTTCTCATTATTATTATGCAAGTATATTTTAACTTGTTTTTGTTATCTTCAATTGATATGACTGTTTTATTGCAAGCATTTTTGCTATTGCTCATTGTTATGCAATCATATCTTTCCCCAAATTCTTTTCTAAAATTTTTACTTTCAGTCAAGCATTTTTTTTAACTTTCTCAATTATTTTCATGATTATTTGATCTGTTCAATTTTGATTCTGATTTGATTTTGTTGTGCTTGAGATATGGATTTAAGTCCATCAATAATGGTAATTAAAGCTTGATGTGTGTGAAGTGATTGAATGAATTGTTTTTTTTCTTTTTACTTGGAACAAATTATAACCGTGTATAAAGTACTTTATTATGACCCTTTGCCAAAAATTTTAGTAACAGATCTAGAAAAATATTGTATTTAGTAAGAGACCAAGGTGTGCTAGAAGTCCAGATTTCCAAGTATGACATTTGACCTTGCTTGCTAAACTTACAACATCCTGTTTTAGTTGCTACGAAACACATGATTATATTGCATATACTATTTTGTAGTGTATGTCAACTTCAGATTATTTTTAGTTGGGAACTTGCTTAGGCTTAATGAGATTTCATCGCTGTTATAGGGTTGCATTAGACTTAATTATCATACTGGAAGTATAAAGGCTAGAAAATCAATAGCTTTTGCAAGTGGTTCAGCGAGTTATTACAAATTAATGTTGATTATGTTAAGATATTTGTATATAAACGGGCATATGCGCACTCCTGATATCCTGAGTTATATATATACATGGGCCAAAGAGCCAATTCCTGACTTGAAGCCGTGTTCCCGGGACGGTTTACGGGGAACCGATTTATATACATGAAAATATTCTTCTCTAATTCAAATAACATGTAAAAATAAGAATAATGTGTTTTTATGCTTGTGATAGATTTGGCAGGCACGGTATGGACCTGGATGAAGTATGGATGTTGTATATTTGATATTGTTGTGTATAGAACTTTAGGAGTTAGTATTTAGAGATTTACAATTTGAGATATATGGTATATACGAGGGTTTCCTTGTTTTGATTATTCCCTCGACGTACTCATCTCTCATGTTGTGGGTTTCTAAATCTTAACTTCTTTTAGTATAGGGTATAAGAAGTATGCTTTATGGTAGACCTTGTTTGATATCTATGTTTAGAAAGTTCTTTAATTGAGTTGTCATGTTTAGAAACTTCCTTTAACATGTAATTGATATCCATGTTTAGAAACTTCCTTTATCATTTTTAATTGAGTTTTCATTCGTATTTTGGTTTATAAGATAGGCATTTTCTTTTATCACTGGAAATTTAGAATTTTATCTTTTCTTTATATCTACCACTTATACTTACACGCGCACAATTTCCTCATTTTACATGCTTGCTGGGAGTTTTCTGACTCCCCTGGGGTTTGCATGCCCCAGACTTGGGAATTGTTCTTTCTTCGCAGGACCAAGAGTACTTTAAGGATTGAGACCAGCGTCAGTGACCACCTTCTCTTTCTCTCAGCTTCAGTTATTGAGTCTTTCTTGAAATCACTTGTGGTACTTCAGACTAAGATGTATTTTCCTCTTTCCTACTTTGAAGAGTTGTAGACATGTAAGAGAAATTTGTCTTTTCAGAGTTTTCTTTATCTATCTAGTTCCTTTGCTATTTTAGTTACATGCTCTATGTAGTAGTTCTTTTGGTAATATATCTGTATACAGGATGATCCAGAGGCGTGAATGTAACCGTATGGTTGCATTGCCGGCCGAGTCACGCTCCAAATTATCACGTTTTGGACCCGGGGCGTGGCAAGGTTTTAGTGGTATCAGAGCCTAGGTTTAGAAATTGTTGTCTCATCCTGTATACAAACACAAATTAAGATTAGACCAAAAATATGGAGCATGTATAGTATAGGTTCTTTTCTTTCCAAAAATACATCCCTTGACTCCTAATATCCTGATTCTTTGTCCTAATCTTGACCAATCTCCGTTAGGTGATAACTATGACTCCAAAATATCGACCCCCTACTCCAGTTGTCCCTCGAGTATTTGGAATTTAATTTTTGAGGACATGATCTTGGGATTGAGGAAATATGAATAAGATGTTATTTAAAACTAAGTTAGAGGATCAAGAGGGGAAAAAAAAAGTTCAGAATGTGGATTTGATGTTGAGTGAGTTGAGAAGATACCTTCATATTATATCAAGATTAAGGTGATAAATAAGGTGGATGAAAAAGAATCATATTCGAGATATCAAAATATTAGTTTGAAATTTTAATGATTGAAATATGCAAAGACCTGAAAAGAGGTTTGCTAGAACATGAGATGAAATAAAGATTTACTAAAGCTAAGAAGAGAGCTATAATGATATGAAATTTTATAACGATATTGATTTTCGATCCGACTTATTTGATGATTGAAGATGCATGGACATATATATAGATCAACTTAGAAGATATTTGGTGAAATTTATGATAGTGACCATTGAGAATTTGTGAGCAGCGATGGAGGATTTATATAAAAATTTGTACTTCATCTGAATTTATATGATTAGTATAAAATCTTTAGAGATGAGTTTAACCTTAATATTAGTAGAGCAGCACAACAGAAGGATGACATCTAGAATGATATAAATTTTGAAGAGAGGTATACACTATATTTAGACTATGTTCGAAGTTAAGATGAGCGATATATAATTGATTTGAGGCATCTTGAATTTGATTATGACTTTTTAGCATTAAGATATGCATGGGTCAACTAAGAGGTTGTACTGGGACAATGAAGGAATAACGATTCTACAAAATTTGAGATAGGGCGTTGAGAATGTGATATTAGCCAGGTTAGATAACTGGACTCTCATCCTGTACATAACTATTGGATCTTTTAAAATAGGAATAGGAGTTTGAGCATGTATAATATTAGGGTCGATCCCTCTTGCAATATCTTTTTGCGCTTACTCTTTTGATTCCGCATCCAAAGTCATTTCTATCTTAACAGTTAATTCTTTTCCCTTCTCAAGCCAAGTGTATACAGACTTAGTCAATGTGCATAGATAGGGTTTTTGTAGACTAGCCCCAAGTTTCATAAGTTAAGTTAGCATGAAAGTTTATCCAGCCACTAGCCTTCACTTTAGCAGCAACTACAAGTTCATGGCCAGTCGTTTGGATGAAGTTATCTCAGTCAATGGATCATCTAAAAATTTAACCATTTAGCTCCAGCTAGTCATGCGAATGAACTTGGATGTTCTTTATGTGCTAACCAATCAGGATATTAATAGACTTGAACACTTCTCAGTTACCTCCAGTTAGACTAGTATCTTAGCCCCGTTAGGTCAGGTGAGAGGAATGTTTTTTTTAAGCTTAACTCGAGGTAGATATGCATGTAAGGCAAATCCATCTGGTGACGTATGTGCAATTGATTATCTAGATTATAAATCCTGAATGTGGTTCGTACTTGATGATATACATGGTATCCAAGAATGAGAAATCATGTGGATGATATTGAGGGTATATATTGGAAACTTGATTTTGTGAGATAACAGCCCTATAAAGTTAAGTATTTTGATTTGAAGATATTATATGACTAAGTACCCAGTATATGATCGAGATAATTACATGATGATTGATATCTAGAAAAAATATATTAAATTTTGAGAATTTTCACCGAAACATGATTCCAAGCACATGTTTATAAGGTTAAGAAATACAAGGACATGAACTTCATGAAAAGTCTTAGGCTAGGATCTACCAGTTTTATATTAGTATCAAATTACCTTAGGTTATACATGTTTATGATGCCATAGTGTTGAATGTCAAGCGAGTCCTCCAAGACACCATTGTAATATTGATATTGGGACACATGTTTTAGTGAGAGGGGGCTCGTGATCTTCCTCCACTGGATTGTGATTGGTGGTGGTCCTAAGGGTGACGATCCTTAGGACCAAACTTGGGAAAGAACTGGTTTACATGTATCACGTCTTGAATTATCTCACAGGGGATTCATACTATGGAGAGTCATTCCAATAACCTTATAGTATGTGGTATGAGATATATACGAGACCATTCATACTATGGAGAGTCATTCCAATAACCTTATAGTATGTGGTATGAGATATATACGAGACAAGCTAAGATTTGGGTACCATATCTATTTATTTCTGGTAGAGCATTGCTTCTTGTGTGCTTGGATTAAATTCCGAGGACGGAATTTGTTTTAAGGGGGGTAGAATGTAAGGATCATGAAATTTTTTATACTAGTTAAAATAATTTTTCTGGTACCTTAAAATGTTAAATTATTATTTTCAAAAGAGTAATTATATTCTTGATTTTCTTATAATTCTCTACGATTCTAAAATATAGTCTTATATTTTTTTTGGTTTTGCTAAGAATAAATTTAATAGCTGCAGTGAATACTTTTAGGTTAATATTTGGTCATTTATATTATTAATAATCTTATTATTATTAATGTAAACCTGAGCATAGTACATTAGCACATATATAAATATATGTATATAAATATTTGGTCGTTAATATTTTGTTAATATTATTATTTGTTTAAAATTATTAATATTATGGTTATTCTCATGTTTATGGTAATATATCTCCATAATCATTCCCTCATTTTCCATAATCACGTTTTTCTCTCACAATTATTTCCTTCCTTTTTCTCTACCCTTTTCATTTCCCTTAATCACGTGTAAATCCCCATAATCACGTTATTAATTGATTTCTTTCTCTCCCCATTTATTCTCTCTTTTAATTTTCTTTCCTTATTAACCCTCTTCCATAACCGGCTCCAATCACCCCCTTAATCAGGTTTAATTCATACCATTTTTCCTCCATAATTATCTCTCTCCTCTTAATTACCTCACACATATCTCTCCTCTCCCGCATCCTCCAGCGAACAAACCAACCCCACCTCCTCATGTTCTCTTCAAACCCAAGACACCCAACACCCTCCTTCTTCTCCAGCCAGACCCGCCTCGAACAGCCTCCACGCCCTCCTCCCGTCGCTGATCTCCACCACCAAGCCGCTCATCTCCTCAACCGAGCCCCGTCACCGCTCCCTCAGACCCGACGCCGTCAACCTCCTCTCTATCTCCTTCGCCACCTTCAAACCACCTAGATCCGAGCTCCTCCACCCCCTGGTTCGATGTTATGCCAACAGCCCCCTCGAACCCGTTGAGCCCTCGTGATGACAACCGTCGTTGTCGCCGTTCCCAAACATCGCCATCACCCCCTCGACGGCAAGCATTTTTGTCTTGCTCTTTATTGATTTCGTTCTCATTATTATCATGCAAGCATTTTTTTTTCCTCAATTAAATTTATAAATTTCTTTTTCTTACATTCATGCAAGCATATTTTCATTCCTTCCTTTTTAATAGTTAGTTGCTGTTAGTATGGTTCATATATGAGTGTATGCTATTATTGCTATGTTTTGGGTTCGACTTTCTTTGATTGGAATTTTAATATTTACTTGAGTTATTAGTTTCCATATGAACGTTTCTAGGAACCACTTAGCCGCTCTGGTTAAATTTTATTGCTTGGATACTTGGAGTACTACACATGCTAGAGATGGCACCTCTTGGTAATTGTCACGTTGCCCGCATTTTTATATACAGAAAATTGAAACTTTAGATGCAACTTTGTAAACAAGCGGAACCTTTCATGATTTTCATTACAAGGAATATTGATTGAAACTGAGACCAAATTTCTTTAACCTTGTAGCATGATCTAGTGACATTGACCATATGACACATATATTTCTAATTTATACTTGTTATGAAATCACGTTTGGAGAGTTCATAGTTTTACGGAATATTGTACCATCAAGGGCCTAGATAGGCGGGACTTATCGGGGAGTGATAATGGAAATCACTTGACATGTCATGATTAGATTAACACCCGGTTCCTACTTATAGTATTTAACTTGTTTGATACCGTATTTGACATGAATGGCTATGTGGAAAGTAATTTGTTTGATCACCTAGTTATCATCCAATAGGTGAGAATGTGCATGAAGACGACTCCTGTTAAAAGTGTGATTTATAAGCGTGCTTTCATAGCATGGCTATGCTCTCGATATCGACATCCCGATATGAGAATTTTCCTTGGCTATTACTATTATAGCATCGACTAGACGATGCACCTATCTTGATTTGGACATGTTCTGGGTCACGGTTATTATCATAGTTTTACAGAAGTCGTTCCACGGTAATAGTGTGGTTAGTGCACAACATTTCATGCACAGTTATATAAAATTTAATCGACAAACATGGGGTTTATAAAGGGGAATTAGACGAAGAATGTAACATGTATATAAACGGGCATATGCGCATTCCTGATATCCTGAGTTATATATATACATGGGCCAAAGAGCCAATTCCTGACTTGAAGCCGTGTTCCCGGGACGGTTTACGGGGAACCGATTTATATACATGAAAATATTCTTCTCTAATTCAAATAACATGTAAAAATAAGAATAATGTGTTTTTATGCTTGTGATAGATTTGGCAGGCACGGTATGGACCTGGATGAAGTATGGATGTTGTATATTTGATATTGTTGTGTATAGAACTTTAGGAGTTAATATTTAGAGATTTACAATTTGAGATATATGGTATATACGAGGGTTTCCTTGTTTGGATTATTCCCTCGACGTACTCATCTCTCATGTTGTGGGTTTCTAAATCTTAACTTCTTTTAGTATAGGGTATAAGAAGTATGCTTTATGGTAGACCTTGTTTGATATCTATGTTTAGAAAGTTCTTTAATTGAGTTGTCATGTTTAGAAACTTCCTTTAACATGTAATTGATATCCATGTTTAGAAACTTCCTTTATCATGTTTAGAAACTTCCTTTAACATGTAATTGATATCCATGTTTAGAAACTTCCTTTATCATTTTTAATTGAGTTTTCATCGTATTTTGGTTTATAAGATAGGCATTTTCTTTTATCACTGGAAATTTAGAATTTTATCTTTTCTTTATATCTACCACTTATACTTACACGCGCACAATTTCCTCATTTTACATGCTTGCTGGGAGTTTTCTGACTCCCCTGGGGTTTGCATGCACCAGACTTGGGATTTGTTCTTTCTTCGCAGGACCAAGAGTACTTTAAGGATTAAGACCAGCGACAGTGATCACCTTCTCTCTCTCTCAGCTTCAGTTATTGAGTCTTTCTTGAAATCACTTGTGGTACTTCAGACTAAGATGTATTTTCCTCTTTCCTACTTTGAAGAGTTGTAGACATGTAAGAGAAATTTGTCTTTTCAGAGTTTTCTTTATCTATCTAGTTCCTTTGCTATTTTAGTTACATGCTCTATGTAGTAGTTCTTTTGGTAATATATCTGTATACAGGATGATCCAGAGGCGTGAATGTAACCGTATGGTTGCATTGCCGGCCGAGTCACGCTCCAAATTATCACGTTTTGGACCCGGGGGCGTGACAATCTCCGTGAGAGTTTTGGCTGGTCCCCGTTTATTCACCCCTGCTCACTAGGTGGTGGATAGTTGTAGTGATATTCATTTCCGCTTCGGGTCGCAAAAACTTCTTGTTCTTCTTCTAGGAGCGGAAAAGCTTGTATTCTTTCGTCATCTTCTCCTGGGATAGCAGAGACTCCGCAGCAATACTTTCCTTTCCCTTTGGACTTCTTCTTGGATGACGACCCGGCCCATTGTTCATCTTCAATCAGATCGGGGTGAACCCAGAGGATTTCGCCGTTTGGAGCTATATGTGGCACAAGTCCTTTTTGGCGCTGTCCATGCGGGTCGTCATTTACTGTTTTCATTCCCACTTTGGTGATGCGTTTTGGTTCAAACCACGCTATGGGCACTGATCCAAAGCTGATTGAAACCGCGTTTGCTCCAACATTCTTGGACGGCTTCGGGGTTATGACGCCTACATCAATTAGCGCCTGGATCTTGTCCTTGAGGTGATAGCATGACTTCGTAGGGTGATGGACCGCTCTGTGGTATGCACAATACCTCGGATCCGTCACTTTGTTAGCCCCTTCTTGATCCACAATCGCTGGCAGCTGAATTTTGTTATTCTCCAACAAGTACTTAAAGATGCCGGGAACTTCGTCATATTTGAAGGAGTACACTTTGGGAAATCTTGGCTCTGAAGACTTCTGCTTCTGAGGCCGTTGTTGCCATTGTGACTGCGATTGTTGTGGCGCTCATTGCTGCTGCTGCTGTTGCTGAGGTTGTAATTGAAAGGTGAGGTTGCAATTGAAAGGTTTGATTAGCATCAACTGCATTAGCATGTGCCTTACCTTTCCCCCGTGGGACGAAATTCTGTTGCAGAGCATTATTCGCCTGTTGGCCTCTCTCCGCCTTCTTTCTTCTGATGAATCGCTCAGCCTGCTCTCCTCGGACCTTCAGATCCTTCCATGTCATGGACGGTGCTGTCCCCATTGCTTCCAACACGTCCAGTGCGAGGTTGTTGTGGCAAGTCTGGAGGATGAATTCCTCGGTGATCGGGTCCCGACAGTTCATCGCCTTGTTCAGGAACCTTTTGACGAAGGTGTCCACCAATTCCCCATCTTTCGGCTTCTCGTCCAGCAACGATCCGATGGATATCTCTGTGTCATCGTCGAAGAAGTTGGCGAGGAACTTAGTCTCCATGTCGTCCCAGCTATTTATGCTTCCTGGCTTGAGGCGGCGATACCAATCGAAGGCGGCTCCGCGAAGAGTGCCGACGAATGACCGCACCATCAGAGGCTCATTGCCGGAGATAACTCCCAGGTGCGATTTGAAATAAATCAAATGTTGAGTGGGGGAACCCATCCCATTAAACGGCGTGAAGTTAATTAGATTAAACTTCGCCGGATATGGGATCGATTCCCATTCTCTTGGGTATGGGCAAGGAATGCCTGTTTTCTTCATCTCTTGAGCAGAAATCAATGTATTGATTTTGCTCTCGAGATTTTTAATTTTCAAGTTTTCACCCGAGTCTGCGTTGACATTCTCGTTACCACCCCCTGCATTGACAGGATGATCATTGGTATTCTGAGCATTTGTATCCTCATCTTCCAGATTAACCGGGTTACGACGACTTGGCTCGCCTTGCTGGTTCGTCAATGCTTGGATTTGTTGGTCATGCATTTCTCTCATCTGCTGCATGGCCATCTCCATCTCAAACTTGAAACTTTCTTTCTGCTTAGCCAAAGCGTCTTCAAGCATCTTGGCCATCTGCTCCGCACTTATCATAAGTGCCTCGCGGGGTTGTCCCTCGCTGGATACCGTATTATCTGATGCAACCGCGGAGCCGGCATCAGATTCTTCATCTTCTGAAGGGCGTCTTGTCCGAACCCTACCATAGGTTGCTCGCTCGATGGTTCCGGACTGCAGACGGGTTCTAGGCCGGGAGGCTCTCAGAATCGACTCGAAATCATCCCGTGCCGATGTCCCTTTGCTGGTCATATTGGTGGTGACCCTCGGAAATTCTCCGTCTTCAATCACCCTTCTTCTTCGTTGGAAGCGCCTAGGCCTTGGTTTTGGCGTCTCCGCACTGAGTCTTTCAAAAACTGAAACTCTTTCGGGGACCGCCTTAATGCAATTGCATTCAGACAATACCGCCCGAATGAGTTTGGAACAGGGACATTGAATTTCCTGTTCTCGGGGACTCCTCTTCCTGGTTCTATTCGTACCCCCAGCACGATAGTACAACTCGTCATTTTGACAGTCAGAGTAACCTATCGTGTGCGGGCACGACTTCTCAGGTATAACACTATCATTATCAGATGATAATGTTTCCATCTGAGGTTGACTTGCCTTCTTTGGGCTTTCAAATTCTCAGGTATAACATTATCGTCATCAGACGATAATGTTTCCTTCTGAGGGGGAACTGCCTTCTTCGGGCTTTCAAAAGTCACGCGCCTCGAAACATGCCTTTTTGGGCGTGAGTTCTCGGCGAGCTCCTGGACTTCAATGCGCAAGTTGGTGCGCATGACTGCCTTGGTCTCTTTGTCATGTTGGAGGTGACGGTGACCCCCAGCATGTTGAGTCGTTCGGGGCTTCTTCATCGGGCCCAAACATTCTTGAACTGGAGCTTTGCCTCTCTCATCGATTGGACCAAGGCGCTCCAAAATTGGCTTCTTTCTTCGGGAGGATTCTGCATGATCTCCCGGAGTAGCTATGGAAATTCTCGGCGATTTAGCTTGGTTCGCCGGAGGTTGAACTTTGGTTGGAGGCTGCAAAGGTTGCTCCTTAGCCTGAATCGC
>NC_033799.1:54626963-54628255 GCF_001876935.1 Asparagus officinalis | reverse complement strand
TGATGGCGGCTTCTTGGCCACTCTTCCTTTCTTCAATTCCTCGGCCTTCTGCACGAGGATTCTTGCTTGTGCAAGCAGTGCGCGGCGTTTGTGAATCCGCTCTTCGAGTGTCGAACGGTTCCGTTTGACCCGGATCCATTCGTTCGTCGGCGGCTTGGAGGAACCGCCATTCTTCAGATGTTGAGGCTGTTTGCCTCTCCTATTCTTCAGATCCGCGTTGTAGCGGACCCCCGTCCGTGGACTCCATCGCTTTGGCGAACTGCCGCGCAAGGCGTTGACGTCGCCTCTGGCGGGCTCTCTTTGAGAGAGCCATAACGCCCTCAACAGTAGAAGCGTTGACGAGAACAGGTTTGACCTCGTTGGAGGTCGGTGGAACTTCACCTGACGCGACTTGGCTCAGCTGCGGTGTAGAGCGTCGTTGGTAATTCGGCGGACGTCTTCAAACCAACGAGCCTTCTCCTCGCGGGATGACTTCTTAGATTGGGGGCAGCGTTGATTCGGACGTTACGGATTTGAAAGATACTCCGCGAACTTGGCCTGCGTCGAGATTCGTTACTGCGACCTCCTCCTCGACCGCGGATCGAACCGCGGCTGCCGATGACGATCTCGCACGCGAGATCTTGGCTCCCACTGTGGCTCGCCAGATTGTTTCGCGTTGTGAAAATTGCTCCTTCATGAATTCATTGTATCTTGAATAACTATTTTTCTCCCGGTTACAAAAGATCCGGTCTTTTTTAGATCCGGTTACAACGAGAATCAAATAAAAAAAAGAAATAAAAATTACAACTTTCTCCTTATTTGTCGAACGAATCGCAAGATCCTGTTTTGCGGTCTCTTGCTTGTGTGGGTTCTTTGCCGACGCCGGGGTTAATCCGTGGACCACCGCGCGATCTAGATCCGGTCGGATCTACACGATTCGACGGGTATTATTCCGCGAAGGGAATAATAGCCGGGGAGGATTAGTTCACCAAGGAAATAATCGTCCAAATCTCGGGATCAAAGGCCAAGCTTTGATCCGGAGTGTGGTTTCGTGTAGATCTTAGATCTGATTTTTACCTCTCGAACACCTGCCTTTTGTGACGTGGACGCTCGCCGAGAATCAGATCTGAATCTTCAAGTCCTCAAGTCTTCAAAACTCCAAGCTCGATCTTCAATTCGGCAGAGTTTCGGCTCTTAAAGTTCCAACCTTTTGAAATGAAACAAGGGGGGGCCTATTTATAGGCTCCCTTTACTGTGCCCGGGCACAGATCTGGCCGGCCACCTCAGGGGGGCTCGGCTTTGGCCGAGCCACC
>NC_033799.1:54597341-54626953 GCF_001876935.1 Asparagus officinalis | reverse complement strand
TCAGGCCGAGCCCCCCTGAGGTGTTGGGTTTCGTCGTTTTTTCGTCCTTCGGTTCTGTCCGTGATTTGGTTGATTCGGACTCTGGTTCGTTGATCTGATTTGGCAGTAATACTTTCAAAGAACCAACTATTTTTTCAAAGAACCAACTATCAATCGCTAAAAAGAGTTTCTCGCTTGCAAAATTCTTTCAAAGAACCAACTATTTTTGCAAATGATTTCTGTGCACAACCACAAGGTCAACACATATCTTTTTAACCTTTTCATTGCACATATTACAATCAGAAGGATCATTTGCACGATTATTGTTTTGACCGTGTTCGTACACTAAATGCGTCCAAATAGAATCATAACCCAAGGGCTTTGAGCTTGAATGATAGGGGTCATGTCCCTAAACAATCTGGTACCAAAAACACTTGGGTGTCAAAACAAATTTAAAGTTTATCTTTTTTCTTTTGATTTTGATTTTTATTGGATTATTATTTTGTTATTTTTGGTGATATTGATTTTAACAATGAAAATTAATCAAATTCCTTCAAATTAAAATTTCTTGTACATTTAAAAAAAGGAATATATTTCTGAAAATGTTTAATAAAGTAAAGACAAATTTTTTATGAGTTGATAAGAGTTCTTTATTCCATGGATCTTAATTTCTTTAAAAAAACTAGATTCTTAGTCATCAGTCGACTTATAAGTCGACTGACGGGCTCCAGTTTTTCGGGTTTGGATGTTTTTTATCTTTAGTTTTTTAACCCGTTTGAGACCCAATCCACTTTGGCCCTTGATCCTATCCCTACACTTGTTGGTTGACTAAATCCTAGCCATCTATTTTAGTTGATATGTTCTAACCCTAACCAAAATCCCCAATTCCAAATTTCCTCTCGTTCTCATTTTCAATCGACTTACCCTATCCTTCAGCTCCTATCATCGCCAATCAACCGAGATCTCCAGCAGCCGACCGTCCCTTGTAGTTGCCGAGCTCTTGTCCTCTTTGATTGCTCTGTATCTCTTCTAAACCATTGCATTTCATTTATCAATTTCTAGGGTTTGTTGATCTAGAGCCTTCCACTTAGGGTTTGTCATTATAGGTTTGTTATTTTTGTTTTATCATCTACATCCGCTATTTTAGGGTGGTTTTGCTCTTAGTTTGTCAAATATCATCTATTTTATCTGTCTATCATGTTTTAAGGTCACACAAAACGTGCTAGAACTGGTAGAACCACACATGTGTCTGCTTCTGCTCCTACTCCTCCTCCTGAGGCCAATTATGAATTTTATGAACGTTATCTTAGAGATCATTCCTTAATTGGCAAACATCATGCTTTATGTCAATTAAAATTATTTCTCGAGATATTTGTGAAATTTAATGATTTTAATCATTTTCTTTTGAGCACATATTTTGGAGATGCTAGATTACTTGAATTACTTGCTAGTGATAATCATCGTCCACATTTTCCTCATCTAGTTCGGCTATTTTATGCCAACTTGCAAGTAAATTCAACTAATCCTAACACTCCCTTCATTTCATCCAAAGTCAAGAATCATTATATTTATTTTGTGCTGATCAATTGTCTAGAATTCTTGACATTCCACGTGGGGACATTTTATTAGATAATGTTATTTATGATGACCCAGCAGTGGACTCCTTATTAACTCTCATTGGCAAACATTTTCCATTTGATTCTAGCCCTGATTCTGATTTGACCAAAATTATTGGTCGTATCATCTGCTACAATATAATTCTCAAAACTGAGGGTTATAGTCATTACTCTCATGAGCTCACTCGTGCTATTTATGCTATTGTTGGGAATAGTGATGTCAAGTGGAGCAATGTTATATTTAATGTTATAGCTTCCTCTCACTCTACTTTTCTTCCCTTTAGAGCCATTTTAACCAAAGTTTTCTCTCATTTTGAGATTGATTTATCTGATGACACCCCTGTCAAAGTCTTACTTCTTTGACTCCTTAGCTCTTCATAGGATGGGTATCCCTGCAACTAAGTATGAGTTAGACCATCATGTTCAGCATCAGCCCTCTAGCTCTGAGTCTTCCAGTTTTGAGTCTTCTAGCTCTAGGGATTCATCACCTCCTCCATCCAGTTCTAGGTCTCCTCCTCATGCACTCACTTCTAGTATTCCAGACTATATAGTTGATCGTATGGATAGGCTAGAAGAGGGAGTGTACGCTTGCTTGTCTGATTATCAGCGGAGGTAGGAAAAGATTCGTGTCGAGGCTCAAGTTTGGCATGGTGAGGTACTTAGGTGGATTGACAATATTGAGAGCAACCAGGATATAGGATTTGCTAGCATTGAGAGTAGATTTGATGTCCTTTTCAGGATGATGCAACAACCTCCTCCTCCTCCGGGTCCAGGACCATCAGATTCGTGAAGACAAATTTCATTGGACTTGTATTTTTTATGAACTATGTATTTTTTATTTTATCTTGTAGTTGTTTTATGAGTTTGAACTATGTAGTTTGGATTTTTTTTTTGTTTTTTGTGTAAACAATGTATGAGATCATTGTAAACTCCTTAATGTTGATGTTTATGCACTTCAGCTTATGGTTCATCTCATTTATGCTCTATGAACGCGTGGTTAATGTTTTATGCATATATATATTCTTGTGAGGCAAATTTTTAAGATTGTTGAGGTTTCGTTTAGTTATCTTGCCATATTCATTCTTATATACATTCTATATGGCTTTTAAATAGGGGGACAATCCCTATTTATGATTATACCCACCTGTGCTTATAGGTGGGGGGAGCTTTAGCTCTCTTTATATTATTTTCCCCATTTTGATGTTGCCAAAGGGGGAGAAAAAGTAAGTATATTGTGGTTTTATTATTGTTTTTATTGTTTTTATATATCCATTGAGAAATTGTTTGTCATCATCAAAAAGGGAAAGATTGTTAGGACTCATGTTTATATGCCAACTATCTAATCTTGTTTTGATAATTTAACAAATAATTTATAACTGTGTGTTTTTAGTGTTTTGTGTTTATTATATATCCAGGTCAACAATATCTGAAGTGAAACCAATTCAAATCAAGTCAAATATTCTAGAACAAGCTTCATATGCATACACTTGGGTATATTAGCTTAGGATTTATTTATTGTGTGTAAATACTTCAAGCTCATATTATATACACACACTTTCTTTGTTATATCACAATTTGGTTATTTTTATAAAAATATTGTGTTTTATTAAGTCTATAAATCAATTAAAAACATTTTATAATTTGGTTTAAGTCAAAAGTCAAAAATCAAGTGTTTTATATACACACATATTTGTGAGTTTTTGCAAAACGAAGAGATTTCACAAAATAATCCTTTTGTAACATGTTCATTTTCATGTTTATAAACATTTCCCTAAATTTTATATTTTTTGGAATTTATTTGATATTTTTAAAGAGTGTTCAAAGTTCATTTTTACTGTTCAAAAAACTCATGTGCACATTATCAGTCGACTAATGTTTGTTATCAGTCGACTGATGAAACACGCTAGAAAGTGCATTTAGTTTTTGCTCAGTTGACTGATGAAACATCAGTCGACCGATACAGGTTATCAATCGACTAATAAGTTCATCAGTCGACCGATAGCGGATGAGCAGCCTATAACAGCTAACTCATCAGTCAACAGTATTAGTCAACTGATGAACAGTATTAGCGGATGAGCAGCCTATAACGACTAGTTTCCAGCTTGCGTGATTTTCAGGTTTTTTGTCCTTTTGCTTGGATTTTCTTGGTTTTTGGGGTTTGTTTTGTGAACCTATATATACCCCATTCCCTCTAACTTCTGAACCAACTAAGAAAAGTTTTAAAACAAGTTTACAAGAATTTAAGTTTTTTAAGTGTTGTTTTCAAGTTTGTTTATGTGAAAAAGTTTTCACAAGAGGAGGAGAATATTCTTTTCGTGTTTGGGCTTCATTCTACATCTCTCTCACTCTTAATTTTCAGAGAAGTTTTGCTAAACTCAATTTCTAGCTTCATATATATATATATATATATATATATATTTGCTCATTGATCACACACACCATCTATTGAGATTTTAGTATTTCATACACTATATAATTAGGTTGTGGTGAGTGATACATTGAGTGTGAGCTTAATTGAGTTCTCATCTTATTAGAGAACAAATCATTTATACTTTGAGCTTTATTGTTGAGATCACATTATAATACACAAGTACCTTAAGAGGAGTGTGTGGTGAGAGACGGGGTCATTTCCAAGAGGAGTGGCTTCGGTAGTAAAGCCTAGGGAAAGGTTGTAAATCTGAACACTTTAGGAAGTTGACATGGGCTAGGCCAACACTTAGAGGGTGTATTGTGTGATTGCATTTGTGTGAGTTGTGAATGTTTTCAGTGAGCTAGAAAACCGATTGTGTGAGTTGTAATCATTTTTTGTGAACATTGAAAATCGGTTGTGATAGTTGAGATACTTCTCATGAGTGAGGAGCGAATACGTAGATCGAGGGTGACCGAACTACCTGATCATATTGTGTGTTTGAGTTTTTCATGGCTTATTAATTGTGTTCATTGTTTATTACATTTTATATCACCAATTGTTTCATGTTTTGTTTTAATTACATATCCTTGCATTTAATTTGTTGTATATCATAATTGCTAGGATAATTGTTAATTAGTTTTTATATTATAATTAAATTAGATTAGATTAGCATATACCCTATTACCCCCCCCAGGGTAATTTAATGATCTACTTCCTGAACTAATTGATTTGAGTCTAGACAGTGCATCTGCCCAAGCGTTAAGGGTGCGAGGGACTTGGGCTATCCTAAAATCGGCAAAATTGGCTAATAGATCTCTAGTTACCTTCAAATATTAGACCATCCTAGAATATTTGGGCGCATACTCTCCATTCCCCTAATGGACAACAAGTTGTGAGTCATCCAAAATGTAATTTTGCTTGGCTCTTATTGCTAAGGCGGCTTGAAGACCCGCTAGAAGTGCTTCACGTTTGGTCTCATTGTTAGAAGCTGAAAATACAAAAGTGATGGAGTGCTCGTGCATCGACCCATCAGGACTGTGCAAGACTACTCCTGCTCTACTACTGGCCTCGCCAGAGGATCTGTCTACTTTTAACAACCACCAAGAGGCGAACTCTGCTAAGCTATGTTCAAGTACATGATGCGTCCGATGGTTAGGTGCCTTCGCTGCTTGAGGGGTCAAAGACTATGGTTGCGCTGCCTATAAGGGTGCATCTAATTCATCATCCAGTGGAGTCAGCTCAATAAGGAAGTCGGCCAAAGCTTGGGCCTTAATTGTCATCCTTGGCTCAAACTATACATCATTCTTGTTGAGCTCGACCGACCAGGCAACCATTCTTCCTGAAGTGGTGGATCTCCCGAGTGCCTTCTTCAGAGACAAGCTGGTCCGCATAATTATTGAATATGCTTAGAAGTAGGGGCGGAGTTTTCTGATAGTGGTGATGAGGATGAATGAAGCCATTTTAATGAGAGGGTAGTTAAGTTCACCTACCTTCAATATTCGACTGACATAGTAGACTGGCGTCTAGGTGTTCTCCTCTTCTCGAAGCAGAACAGAGTTGACAACTTCAGGAGAGACGACCAAGTATAAATACAAGGTCTCCCCTTCCCTAGGTTAACTCAGTAGTGACTTATGTTGGGCCCTAGATGGGGGGTGATTAGGGTCTTATGCTAATCTAATCTGATTAAATGCTAATTAAAATTAATTAACAAGTTATCCTAGCAAGTATGAAATATAACAACTATATAAGCTAGGATAAGCAATATGAACAATGAGATATATCCTATATGATAAAATATATATATGCAAGGATATATAAACTAACACAAGATGATATATCCTACCAAAGAGATATACAATATGATATATGCAAGGATATGAAAACTAACACAAGCCAAAGAGATATACAATATGATATATGCAAGGATATGAAAACTAACACAAGGGGTAAACAATATGAACTTGATAGTGGATCATATAAATAATGAGCTATGGACAATGACAACAATAAATATAAACATAAGATAAAGAGTGCCAAAACAAACTCAAACACACGATATGATCACGGAGTTCGGACCTTCCGTCCTACGTCTCCGCTCCCCTCTCCCGGGGAGAAATCCACTATCACAACCGGGTTTTCTACGCTCACCCGAATAACGTTTACACCTTACAATATCGGTTTTCAATGCTCACCGATCAACGTTCACTCCTCACACTCGGTTTTATAGTTCACCGAAAACTTCACAACACACTCGGTTTTCTAGCTCACCGAAAACCTTACACCACTCACAATGTAACAAATATAAATTTGTTCTCTACAATAGATGAGAACACAATTAAACACAACTCAATGTTACAATCTCTCACAACCCTAATATACTATGTATGCAAATACAATAAGCTCAAGTGGGTGTGTGTAACAATGAGATAATATAATCAAATCTAAACTCAATATAAAAACTAGCTTTAATAGAAATGATAATTAAACAATGACAAGATGGAGAGATGGAGATTGGAGCCCAAACAAGAAGATGATCTCCTCCACTTGTGAAAACAATCATCAAACCAAACAAACACTAAAAACACACTTAAACCCTTGTTTAAAAACTTGTTAAAACATTCTTAGATGGGTGTAAGAACTTAGGTCAATGGGGGTATTTATAGCCTCCCAAGACCTCAACCAATAACCCCAAGCAAAAGACAAAAAACCCAAAGCAAACAGCTTAGAAAAATAGCCGTTGGAAACCAACGGTCAAATCGGCGGTCGACCGAGGAATTCTCGCGGTCGACCGCGAAAAACGGCTGAACAGAGGGTTTGAAAGCTGGCGGTCGACCGCGACGGTCGACCGTGGGAAATTCTGAACTCACGGTTGACCACGGCGATCGACCGAGAAACTCTCTGCTGCCCACTGATGAAAGATCTCAGGTGCGGTCGACTTTGGTGGTCGACCGTGAACTGATACATGAAAAAGAAGTGCTGAAAACTGTTTTTCTGATTTTAAAACACTGTTTAAAAATATCAAACAAATTCCAAAAAATGTAAAACTTTGGGGAATGATTGTAGACATGATAATAAACATGCTACAATAACTGGTTTCCAAAAAGAACTTCCTAAATAAAAAATATCATCATTTTACAAAATAGACCAAAACATGAAGATGTAAACATATGAATTTTGACATTTAGGCTAAACCATGTTTTGAAACTTTGCACAATAATTATGTAGACTTAATAAAATATGTATATGATTATTGTTAAGTCCAAAAACTAAGAATATAGTATTTTCACAAATATGCATATTCTATGCAATATATTCTTAAACACAATAATAAATATGAAACATGTGATTTCATATTTATAAACATGAAAACTCAAAAACTATGTATGTATATATATAACTATATATATGCATAGAAACCAAAACTTATGTATATATATATAACTATATATATATACGAAGAAACCGATAAATGTGTGTGTATAGATAATTGAGCTTAGAGTATTAACACACATAATATAAGCCCTAAACTAATTTACCCAAGCTAGATCTTGATCTTCAATAAGCTCGACTTGGTACACTTGCGGATGAAGCTTGAACTTGGATGTTCAACTTGAATAACGTTGCTTCACTCCATAATTCTGCGAACATCCATTTGATATGATCGTGAATGCTCGATTCCATCTATCCTCCAACATATTGTTTGTCTATAACAAATAACAAAATACAAACACTAGACAAACAATATTAGATGTAAATTGTTTGTTAAATCATCATCAAAACATGAAGGCCAACAACTTAGTGGTCAAGTAAGTCTTGAGATCTCTAAAGGCTATGCTGCACTCAGCCATCCAGCTCTTGTTTTCCTTTAGCTCCTTGCTCTCTCTCAGAATCTTAAAAAATGGAAGGCTCCTCTCGGCTGATTTGGAGAAGAAGTAATTCAGTGCGGCTATCTTCTCATTTAACCTCTGGATGTCCTTCAATGTGTGGGGCTTGAGTAGCTGCTCTATGGAAGCTATCATGTCGAGGTTTATCTCAATGCCTCTTTGTGTAGACATGAACACAAAGAAGTTTCCTGATTGCACCCCAAAAGCATATTTGGCTAGGTTCAGCTTCATGTGGTAGCACCGAAGGACGGAGAAGGTTTCATCAAGGTCAGTTATGTAGGTCGACGCCCGCTTCATCTTCACCAATTTGTTGTTCACATAAGGTTCCATATTCCGGCCAATTTGGGGCTTGAAGATCTTGTAGGGTTGATCCGCTGGTAGGAGGCGCTTGCATTCTTGAGACCGAAGGGAATCACCTTATAGCAATAGATCCCTTGGTCTATGAATGAAGTCTTCTCTTGGTTGTGCTCCGCCATACGGATCTGATTGTAATTGAAGAATGCATTCATGAAGCTGAGTAGTTCATGTCCTGCGTTCCCACCAACTGATCGATGAAAATACCCTAGAGGGGGGGTGAATAGGGTGAATGCTAATCTAATCCGATTCAATGGCAATTTAAAACTAATTAACAAATATCCTAGCAAAAATGATATGCAACAAGATATATACAAGGATATGCAATATAAACAAGGGCAAAATAACATGAACTAATGGCGATATGAAATATAATAAAGCACAAAAGAAATATGCCAAGGCAAATGCAAACACAATGAAATAATCACGGAGTTTGGTCCCCTCGACCTAAGTCTCCACTCCCCACTCCCAGGGAGAATCCACTACACAATGGGTTTTCGGCGTTCACCCAAAAATGTTTACACCTCACAATCTCGGTTTTCTAGCTCATCGAAAACTTTACAACTCAAACTTGTAACTACACAAATACCACCTCAAGTGTTGGCCTCTCACGTGTCTCCCTCAAGTGTTCAGAATTACTACCTCTCACTAGTCTTTACTACTGATGTCACTCCTCTTGGGACCGACCACGTCTCTCACCTTTGCACTCCTCTTGGTGTATTTGTGTAATAGAATGTGATCTCACAAATGAAAGCTCAAATACAAATAATTTGTTCTCTACAATAGATGAGAACTCAATGTAAGCTCACACTCTAAGATACACAATCTCACAACCCTAATTATACTATGTATGAAAATACAATAAGCTTAATAGGTTGTGTGTGAACAAAGAGTATAAATAAAATCAAACTAAACTCAATATAAAAATCTAGCTTATAGAAATGATAATCAAACATATAAATAGCTAGAGATTGAGTTTAGAAAACTTCTCCAAATATAACAAGAGTGCAAGAGATGATATGAAAGTCCAAACACGAATGAATGATCTCTTCTTCCTCTTGTGAAAATTTCTTCACAAATAAAACTTGTAAAAATACTTAACAAACTTTAAACACCTTTTAAACTTGTTTAAAAACTTTCTTAATTATCCTCAGAAGTTAAAGGGTATGGGATATATATATGATCATAGAACAAGCCCCAAAACCAAGAGAATACCAAGGAAAAAGACAAAAAAATGGAAACCTAAAAAATCTGGAAAACTAGCCGTTGGAAAGCCGTCGGTCGACTGATGAACAGTATCAGTCGACTGATGAGCTAACCGTTGTAGGCAGCTCACAGACCTTCGGTTGACTGAAGACCTCATCAGTCAACTGATAAACTCATTAGCCGATTGATAGTTCATCAGTAGCAAAAACAGAAACTTTTGACAATTCTAGGTGAGTTGCTTAGTCGACTGATAAAATCCATCAGTCGACTGATAACAAGTTATCAGCCAGAATTAAACAGTAAATCTGGTTTTCAAACCTCTTTTAAAAATAGTAACTAAATTCTAAAAAATGTAAAACTTTAGAAAAAGATTGTAAACAAGATAATAAACATGTTACAAAAAGTATTTTAGAATTGCACCTCCCAAATGAGAAACCTCTTCATTTTGCAAAAAGGTCCAAAACATGAAAACTAAACAAGACATATTTTTGACATTTTGACTTAAACAATGTTTAGAAACTTTGTAAATGATTTTATAGACTTAATTAAATGATATAAAATATTGTTATGAAGTCTACAAACTAAAAACTAAATATTTGTAAAAATGATGTTTTGCACAATATATGCATTTGACAAATTGATAAATATGTATATGAATGTATATTTATTTCATATCTATATCACTAAACCAAAACTATTTATCCGCATGAAAACAAACATGGATGTATACAAATATTTATTTTCCTTGTAAAAACTTTGTTTGTGGATAAAACCCAAAACGGATATACACATAAAATGCGTGTGTGTATATGATATTGAGCTTAGAGTATTTAACACACAAAGCATAAACCTAAAATTAAATTACCCAAGCTTGATTGATCATGAATAAGCTCGACTTGGTTGCGGATAAAGCTTGATCTTGAATTTGTCTTGAATGTGCAACGGCTTCATACCGATATTTTGCCAACCTCCATTTGATATGATCATGTAGGCTCAATTCCATCCAACCTCCAACACATTGTTTATCTAGAATAAATAAGAAAACACAAATACTAGACAAACAATATTAGTCATAAATTGTTTGTTAAAACATCATCAAAACAAAAAAGCCAACAATCTCCCCCTTTTGATGATGACAAAAAATTTATCAATATGATATAAAATCAATAAAAATATTATATACTCACATATTTCTCCCCTTTGGAAACATCAAAATTAGGGATATAAAAAATTAAGAAAGCGAAAGCTCGCCCTACCTATAAGCATGGTGAGTATAGAAACAAATAATAGAGAATAGCTCCTCCTATCAAAAGCCTTAATGCATATATATAAAATGAAATATAACGCATCAAAATGTGAGTAAGAAAAACATGAAAGACTCACAATGAAGTTAGTTCTTTTGCTAACACTTATATTTATTCTACTTGAACACATAAAGATATATCATTATGAAAGAGGTGTCTCAAAGCAACGGTTTAAAAACAAAACCTAATCAAAAAGCAATTTATGAAATCAAGAGAATGAAAATCATGGAAAAATATTTTCAAATGAAAATGAATCATGAGAACCATGACAATCATGTCACTCATAAGAATCCAAATAAAAAACAAATCACTCATATGAAATCATAAATCAAATAAAATCCCATAAAAATAAATCAATATAAATTTTCAAATAAAAAGGCAAGAGAGGCAACTATATCAAGGTCTTTAGTTTGTATCAACCCATATAAATATTTTAGTACCCGGTAAACATTATTTAAAAAATAAACACCCAATAAACCCGGGGGGTTGCTTAAACTCAAACCTCTCATCAAAACACAAAGCCAATAAAATGAAAATAAAATTATTTACTTAAAATTTTGTTTTTATTTTCAAAAACATGTTTTTCAACACATGTTCGTTTGACAATATGGGCTCTTCTGCTCTTGGCCTCTTGTCACATACATTCACCCACAATGCTCGTTTGACATATCTCTTCTGAGCGTTGTTAAACAATCCTCCAACAATGGGACTGTCGCTAATAGTGCTGATGACTGATAATCACATTTTATTATAATTTTATACCCTCATTATCTATTTTACATGAATAAATATACCATTAATAATTGTTGTTAGCTTAGTTTCCACATAATTGAATGAAAATATAAATAAATATTATTAAATGTAAAAACCCCTCAAAATCTCTCTTCTCTATTTTGTAGCATTTTAGAAGCCCATGAAGCAAAAGCTTAAAAGAGGAAAATGCTTGAATGCCCAAAGCCCATCAACAAGAGATTACACAAATGGAGACCGGACCTGCTGCATTATTAATTTTTCCTAAAACAAAGGGACCAGACTTGGATTTTAACACGAGTGGACCGGACTTTGGAGTAGGCTTTTAATTGCTGCAGAACTCAAAGGGACGGGACTTGGATTTTAACACAAGTGGACCGGACTTTGGAGTTGGCTTTTAACATAATTGGGCCGGATTTTGGACTGCTGCAACGTTGGGATTTAATTCCGAAAATCAAATGCCAATGGACCATGAAATCAATTGAATGGGCCAAAAATCAAATGCCAACAGACCTGCTGTAATTGGATTTTGATTTTCTTTTGAAAATCAAATAAATCATATGGGCCTCCTATGTTGGGCTAGAGAAGAACAAAAAACAAATTCAAAGGTGGTGATTGCTTTGCTTGGGGCTCAAGACAAATTCAATGACTCATATTCATTGAAGATTACTATAAATAGGGGTAGAGAGTAAGGGGTTAAGGGTGTGAAAAATTTTGTAACTCCTTTTGGAGAGGAGGGCTACTCTTAATTGAGAAGGCCTTCCAAAAATTATAACTTTAGTTGTAATTAATAAAAATAATTTTTTCCTCTTTAAATTTGTTCTTTCTCCTCTTTGTTGAATGATGAGGATGGAGATGAAGAGCAATTTGAAGGTTTGCATTTCTTTGCTCTTTTATTTCTTTTTAGTAATTTCTTTATTATTGCTTATTAGTTAGATTTAAATTCATGCTTGTAGTGTAGATTTATTTTCTTGTCTTTTATTTCTTTTTGCACTTTAATTTGTAGAGTAGATTTATTTTTTTGCATTTAATTTTTGTAATATAATTTGTAGTTTAGATTTTAATTCTTTGTATTTACATTTATTTCTTGTTCATAGTTTAGATTTTCCTTCTCTTTTTATTTTGTAATTAGTTCTTTTTCTTGTTTTTATTTCTTAAGATGTGAATTTAATTCTTGTAGGAATCTTAGAATTGTATGAAACTAGTCTAATTTTCTTTATATTATATGAATTATTCTCTTGCATTTAAAATATTCATGTTTAGGATAATCAACTAGAGAACTAATCGGTAGAAGAAGAATTTGATAATCTATGCTTATCTTAAATGGTTTGATAGGTTATGCTTATGAATTCTAGGATTATTATCATGTTGTTGTTCTTATCATGAATAATAATTTTGTCTTAGATGATAATTTGATAGGTTACACTTTCCTTAAATGGTTTGATAATCTATGCTTAATAAATCTAAGTTGAAATATGATAAAAAGAGAATAGTTTATATTTTGTAATTGAAATTGGTTAGTGGATTATATTCTAGATTTCTTACCTCTTTTGAATCCTCCATCTTGACTTTCTTAAATTTTCTTTTCATTCTTAGTTTTATTTCTTGATTTTATTAATTCATATTTCTTGCCTTATGATTTCATTTATTCTTTAATTCTTCCTTCTCTCCTCTAAAATTCAATTTATTATCTTTTGCATATATTCACAACAATCACTCATCACAATCACACTTATTCTTTATTCCTAATTGTCATGCACAAAACATAAGAACCATTTCTAATAATCTCTTAAAATCACATTTCTCGTGGGATCGATAACTTTTATACTATAACTTGATCAATTGTGCACTTGCAATTTTTGTACATAATTATGCCGCATCAAGTTTTTTTTTATACTATAACTTGATCAATTGTGCACTTGCAATTTTTGTACATAATTATGCCGCATCAAGTTTTTGGCGCTGTTGCCGGGGAGGGTGCTAAAATAGGATTTTATTAATTTGGTTCTTTAACTGGTGTATTTTTCTTGTGAAGGAACCGCTTGGAGCTTGAAAGTCTTGGATTGAAGATCAAGTGCTTGGAGAATTGCTTTCGGGTAAGTTCTCTTTCTAGTTTTCAATTCCATCCTTTTTAGTTAGCTTCACAATTAGAGACACTTAGGATTTATAAAAAAACAAAAAGATTTTATTTTTGTTGACCATAATAAAATCCACCTTTCACTTGGACATTAACTAACAAGATAATAAACTCAAACAATTTTCCCCCTTTTCACATTTGATTGTTGTTGACCATAATTAAAAAAAAGATTTTCTTTTTATCATCCTTTTTAGTCGCTTTTAATTTCTAGGGTTGCATTTCATATAGTGTAGGAATTCACCAAAGTGATTGTAGCACTTGATTTGGCACACACTTAAAACATTCTTAAGGGCAAAACCCTAATCAAGATAAGGTAAGGGATTTCATCACCCTTTCCTTAGCCCACAAATCACTTAATTCCTCACTTCATAAACCCAAGCATTCTAAAACTCATTAGACGTTGGCCCTTAAGGATTCGAGCTCAATAAGGAACAAGAAATCCTTAAGTGAACGGTTTAAGTTTTCTCAGAATAGTTGGTGTCTAAGGCAAGGTTTAGGGGTTGCGTAAAGCGCTCCGCAAGGAAAGAGGTACTTAATTGATCTTTGATCACCCTCTAGTACTATCCTTACCTGGCTAACTACCTGGGTAAAACTTTGATCTTTTCACTGTAGGAGTTTTTGGTTAGGAGCTGGTCTAGTTGAGTTAGGCTAAACCCTAGAGTTAGAGTTGATTGAAAAGTGATTGCCTTGATTTGTTTTAGTTAGGATTTTTCTTTTTCTTTATCTTTTCATATAAAAAAATAAAAAAAAACTAATTTTCTTTCTTTCCTTAAAAGAAAAAAAACTAATTTTTTTTCTTTCTTTAAAAAGAAAAAAAATTTGTTTTGGTGTATGCAAATTTGGGTTCAGGATAATTTTCATCGCTTAATCCGTGTTGAACCAATCCAAGAAATGGCAAATCAACCAGTTCTTCAGGATATGTGTTACCCCATCAGAAATACAATTCCATCTTGCATAAGACTCCCCGAAGTAAATGGAGCAAATTTCGAGCTTAGACCGCATTTCATAAACATGCTTCCTAAATTCCTAGGTAATGAAACAGAAGATGCATAAATATTTATCTTGGAATTTGAGGAAGTATGTATTATGATTAAAATGAGGAAATTAACTGAAGATGCGATTAAGCTTAGATTTATTCCATTTGCTCTTAAGGACAAAGCTAAAAAATGGTTGTACAACTTACCGATAAATTCCATCTCAACTTAGGAGGAATTTGTCACTGTTTTTCTCAAGGAATTTTTCCCTATTCACAAAACGGTAAAGCTTAGGGACAGCATTCAAAACTTTAAAATTGTCCCGGAAGAGCCATTCTGGAAATATTTCGACCGGTTTAAAGATCTTTTAATCCAATGTCCTCATCATGGTCTAGAAAAATGGCGATTGTGCCAAGTCATATATGAAGGATTGGACTATTCTTCAAAAACATCTTTAGAATCGATGTGTCAGGGAGATTTTATGAGGAAAAACGCAGATGAAGCTTGGGAATTTCTAGAGAATTTATCCGAAAAACAATGCAGTGGGAAAACTGTGATGACAGGGTTTTATCTGTTCCCCAATCTAAGTCTAGTGGTCTTTCCCTGGAGTCAAACATTGCGTCTGAAGCGAAGATGGCGATGATTATGCGGAGGTTAGAAGCCTTAGAAGTTAAGGAACGAGCTCCGGCTCAAATCAATCATATTTCTGCCCCGAGATGTCATAACTGTCAGTCTCCTACCCACATTTCAGAGGAATGTCCTCTTCTAGTAAACAACCATGCATTAGAACAGATGAACGCTGTATTCCAGCGTCCCAGAAATGATCCATTTTCTCCAACCTACAATCCAGGTTGGAGAAATCATCCTAACTTTGCTTGAAACCAAGGAAACTCTCTCGGAAATCAAAACTTCATTCCCGCGTCAAACCTGCAATTCCCAAGGGGAAACGCTGTCCCGTTCAATGCATCGAACAATTTTTCTAACCCACCTTTTCCAAACCAACATCCTAATCCTCACCAGCCCACAAAGCAATCAAATTCCGATCATGACAAATGTTTGAGTGTCTTAGAAAAGGGTTTAGAAGCTATGATCAAAGCTTCTACACAAACTACCAACATATTGACCCAGTCATCCACCACTCTAAATTCATTCATGTAAACTACCGGCCAAGTGCTCAACTCGAACACTCAAGTCATAGCCCGGTTAGAAACCCAACTTGGGCAACTAGTCGCTGCCGTGAGTGAGAGAGAAAAAGGAAAATTTCCAAGTCAACCTGTTGCAAACCCTAAAGACACTGGATCCAGTTCTAACAATCCAGCCCAATTGAATGCAATTCATACTTTGAGATCAGGAAAACAAATAGACAATCAGGTTAGAATGCCACCGGATCAAACCCCTTCTCCCATTCAAAACACTCCTTCCGATGAAGCAATTCCTTCTGATGACCAAAATGCTGAACTTGAGATTGAGCCTGATCTAGATAGGTATAGGCCCGTTGCCCCCTTTCCAGATAGACTCAAACCTAAGAAAAACTCCCCGCAGGTTGAGAAAATCCTAGAAACATTTAAACAAGTCAAGATCAATATCCCTCTCCTAGATGCAATCGAACAAATCCCCTCTTATGCAAAGTTCTTGAAGGACTTATTCACTATGAAAAGAACTACCAATGTCCCCAAGAAAGTCTTCTTAGCTGCCAACCTTAGTGAATTTTTTTTGAAACCCATGCCGTTGAAATACAAGGACCCTGGTTGTCCCACAATTCCATGCATCATAGGTAACACTCACATTGATAAGGCACTTCTAGACTTGGGAGCCAGCGTCAACCTCCTTCCTTATTCAGTCTATCAACACCTAGGTGTAGGAGAATTTAAACCGACAAGATGCACTCTACAGTTAGCTGATAGATCTGTAAAAATTCCCAAAGGAGAGGTAGAGGATGTTCTGATCAAAGTTGGAGAGTTCATTTTCCCTGTTGATTTTATTGTCTTGGAAACGCAGCCCGTTTCCAATCTCAAAAGTCAAATCCCCGTCATTCTAGGAAGACCGTTCTTAGCCACCTCAAATGCTTTGATAAACTGTAGAACCGGTCAGATGAAACTATCTTTTGGGAATATGACTGTTGACCTCAATATCTTCAACTTAGGGAGACAGCCTAGTGATCCATCTGATGAACCCATGGAAGTGAATTTCATTCAAGGAATATCCAGTGAACAACAAGAGGGAGAGTGTGAGTCTGATTCAAATGCATCTGATTTAATGATTGAGGAGCTTTCTGATGACGAACTTGAGATAGAACCGCTGGTCAATCATGTTTTTGCTGTTGGCTGGCAACGAGAACCTTTAGAGATAGAACCCCGAGTCCAGCTTCGCCCATCTGTGGAGGAACCCCCTAAGTTAGAGCTCAAACCTCTACCCGAAAATCTAGAGTATGCCTACTTAGGGGAGAACGAGTCTTTACCAGTTATCATTTCTTCTGATTTGACTATCGGTCAAAAGGAAGCTCTCTTAGATGTTTTAAGAGAAAATAGGGAAGCCATTGGATGGACCATGGCTGATATCAAAGGGATTAGTCCAACCATTGTTCAACAACGAATCCATTTGATAGGTGATGCCAAACCTACTAGAGTTGCTCAACGTAGGTTAAAACCAGTGATGAAAGAAGCTGTTAGGAAAGACATTTTGAAATGTCTCGATCATGGGATCATTTATCCCATTTCTGATAGTTCATGGGTGAGTCCAGTCCAAGTTGTTCCAAAGAAATCTGGGATCACCGTGATCCAAAATGAGGCTAATGAGCTGATTCCCACTCGAATCCAAACTAGATGGCGAGTCTGTATTGACTACAGAAAACTCAACTTAGCCACTCGGAAAGATCACTTCCCTCTTCCTTTCATTGACCAAATGTTAGAGCGTTTAGCAGGACACGAGTTCTATTATTTTCTGGATGGATATTCAGGTTACAATCAAATCCCTATCGCTCCCGAAGATCAGGAGAAAACCACCTTCACTTGCCCGTATGGAACATTCGCATACCGACACATGCCTTTTGGCCTGTGCAATGCACCGGCCACATTCCAACGTTGCATGATCAGTATTTTTCCGACATGGTAGAGTGATTTCTCAAAATTTTCATGGACGACTTTTCCATCTTTGGTGACACATTTTCCCAATGTTTGCATCATCTTAAATTGGTCCTAGAACAGTGTAGGGAGAAAAATCTGACTTTCTATTGGGAGAAATGTCCTTTCATGGTCAAACAAGGCATTGTCTTAAGACATGTAGTTTCCAATAGGGGAATTGAAGTGGACAAAGCTAAGGTAGATCTCATTTCCAATCTCTCTCCTCCCAAAACAGTCAAAGATGTCAGATCGTTTCTTGGTCATGCTGGTTTTTACCGACGTTTCATCAAGGATTTCAGCAAAATTGCTAGACCCTTGACCAATCTCTTAGCCAAGGATACATCATTTGTCTTCTCTCCCGACTGCCTCAAAGCTTTTGAATATCTGAAAAAGGAGCTAACCACAGCTCCTATCATTCATGCACCGGACTGTGTGATGCATCCGATTCTGCGATTGGAGCTGTTTTAGGACAACGGTTTGATGGAAAACCACATGTGATCTACTATGCCAGTAGAACTCTGAATGATGCCCAACAAAACTACTCTGTCATAGAAAAAGAGTTTTTAGCTGTAGTCTTTGCCTTAGAAAAATCCAGGTCTTACCTCATCGGTTCCTTAACCAAAGTTTTCACAGATCATGCCGCACTAAAGTATCTTTTGACCAAAAAAGATGCTAAAGCACGGCTCATTAGATGGATTCTCCTTCTTCAAGAGTTTGGCATTCAAATTCTTGACAGAAGGGGAACAGAGAACCCCGTAGCAGATCACCTCTCTCGACTCCCAAATGCACCAACATCAACCATCCCAATCAATGAGCATTTCCCTGATGAACAACTCCTACAAATCCAATCTATCCCATGGTTCGCTGACATTGTGAATTACATAGTCATGAACCAGATCCCTTCTCATTGGTCCAAATAGGACAGATCCCGTTTTCTCTCCCAAGTAAAATACTTTTACTAGGATGATCCATATCTGTTCAAATACTGTCCTGATTAGATCTTTAGGAGGTGTGTTCCTACTGAAGAAACTAGGAGTGTTCTATCCTTTTGTCATGAGCAAGCCTATGGGGGCCACTTTAGGCCGAGAAAAATAGCTGAAAAAGTTCTCCAATCTAGGCTGTATTGGCCCACTCTCTTCAAGGATTCATTCGAGTTTTGAAAAGCTTGTAACCGCTATGAGCTTTTAGGGAAGGTCACTAGAAGAAATATGATGCCCCTACAACCAATCTTATCCGTTGAACTTTTTGATCTGTGGGGTATCGATTTCATGGGACCATTTCCAAATTCCTTTGGAAATGTTTACATTCTAATAGCCGTTGAATACATGTCAAAATGGGTTGAGGCGGTAGCTTGCAAAACTAATGACAACAAGGTCGTTGTCAAATTTTTGAAAGAGAACATTTTTGCCCGGTTTGGAGTACCTCGAGCGATCATCAGTGATAACGGTACACATTTCTATAACCTTTCTTTTAATGCTTTGATGAGGAAATATTCAATAACACACAAATTGTCAACTCCTTATCACCCCCAAACCAGTGGACAAGTAGAGGTCACAAACAGGCAGATCAAACAAACCTTAGAAAAAACAGTTAATCATAACAGAAAAGATTGGTCTGCAAAATTGTGTGATGCTCTGTAGGCGTATAGAACAGCTTTTAAGGCCAATTTGGGGATGTCACCATACAGACTGGTATTCGAGAAAGCTTGTCACCTACCAGTAGAGTTAGAACATCGAGCAATGTGGGCAATAAAACAGCTGAATTTTGACTCAGACTCAGCAGGTAAGAACAAATTGCTATAAATAAATAAGTTGGAAGAAATTAGAAATGACGCATACATAAACTCAAAATTTTACAAAGAGAAAACAAAGATTTTTCATGATAAATCAATTTTGCGAAAAAATTTCTCTCCAGGACAGAAAGTTTTATTGTACAATTCAAAATTGCATCTTTTTCCTAGAAAATTAAGATCAAGATGGACAGGTCCATTTATTGTCAAACAGGTTTTTTCACATGGAGCTGTCGAGATAGAAAATCCTAAAAACGGTAACATTTTTAAAATAAATGGTCAACGTCTAAAACCATTTTTAGAATTTTCTACGCTCGGAGAGGAGGAGGTGTTGGTTCTTCATGAACCTCATTATCTGTAAAAATAATAATAATAATAATAAAATAAAAAATAAAATAAAAATTACTTACAATTTTCCTCTTATTTGATTTCTTCATCCTCATACTAACAGTAATTGCAGATCCTTATCATCATTGTCAACCGAACAACTGTAAGTTCTTCAATTTTATCTGCTTTAGCGAATTTGCATTGAGGACAATGCAAAATTTAGGTGTGGGGGTGAGAAATACATATTTTCCTCTTTATTTTACACTTTTAGTTATATTTTTCTATTTTACACTTTTAGTTATATTTTTCTTTCTTTTTGTTAAAAAAAATTATAAAAATATTGTCACTTGCAAAATTAATAGAGTTAAGTAATAATTGATCAAATTGATAGATTTTAAATTTTCTAATTCTTAGTTAGTGACATATTCAAGTTCACCTTTTATGATAACTCCAAATAAAATTCTTAAGAAATGATTTTTCAACTAGTATACTTTACTTAAGTCTTACCTTAGATTTTTAATTAAAAATAATGAAATTTTTGCATGCTTAACTTAGAGTTGAAAATATTTTTTCAAGTTATCTTAATTTACACAAATTTTTTTAAAAGACTATATATACTTACACATATATATATTAAAAAAAAACTAACCTTATAAAAGAAGAGTGCGAAAAATGGGCACAAAAAAAAACTCTTAAATTCAAGGTGATTCTATCTTATAAAGCCTAAGTTGACTGAGCAATTAAGCCCAAGGAGTATCTCTATACTTAATGACCTAAGCCCAATTGGGTTGGGATTCATTGGCCCAAAACTCGTTAAATGGTCACTTAGAAAGCCCGTTAAAATAGAAAACAATCACCAAGAATTAGAGAGTGAAAAAAAAATACACTAACCATTGTTTATATATATATATTGTTGTTTTGTATATATGGTCTTGAAAAACAATTTTTGATCAAGAGACTTGAAAGTTATTTAAAACAAAGAGTTGGCATGTTCTTTTCAAAACTTTTTAATTAAATTTCTAAGATTTGACTTGGTTTTGTATTGCTATAATGAAAAAGATTTTCTAGGAGATTTACATTGGAGTTATATATAAAAACATTTTCTTGATTATTAACTAGCTTCAATTAGAATGTTTAAATATATCAAGGAAAATCTGTTATTTACTGACTTATTTAACTTGGCAAGTTGACCAAATTTTGTGGGTATATTCACTGCAAACCCTCATGAGACTACAGTTCATCTACTAGGGTAACCTAGGGGTTTAATGGCTTATTGTATGCGCTAAATACAACCGCGATTCCTGCAAAAGTGAGTTAGGATTTTCTTTTTATTTTCTTTGCTAGAGGACTAGCAAAAATTTAGGTGTGGGGGTATTTAATAATCACATTTTATTACAATTTTATACCCCCATTATCTATTTTACATGAATAAATATACCATTAATAATTGTTGTTAGCTTAGTTTCCACATAATTGAATGAAAATATAAATAAATATTATTAAATGTAAAAACCCATCAAAATCTCTCTTCTCTATTTTGTAGCATTTTAGAAGCCCATGAAGCAAAAGCTTAAAAGAGGAAAATGCTTAAAGGCCCAAAGCCCATCAACAAGAGATTACACAAATGGAGACCGGACCTGCTGCATTGTTAATTTTTCCTAAAACAAAGGGACCGGACTTGGATCTTAACATGAGTGGACCGGACTTTGGAGTAGGCTTTTAATTGCTGCAGAACTCAAAGGGACTGGACTTGGATTTTAACACAAGTGGACCGGACTTTGGAGTTGGCTTTTAACATAATTGGGCCGGACTTTGGACTGCTGCAACGTTGGGATTTAATTCCGAAAATCAAATGCCAATGGACCATGAAATCAATTGAATGGGCCGAAAATCAAATGCCAACGGACCTGCTGCAATTGGATTTTGATTTTCTTTTGAAAATCAAATAAATCATATGGGCCTCCTATGTTGGGCTAGAAAAGAACAAAAAGCAAATTCAAATGTGGAGATTGCTTTGCTTGGGGCTTAAAACAAATCCAATGGCTCATATTCATTGAAGATTACTATAAATAGGGGTAGAGAGTGAGGGGTTAAGGGTGTGAAAAATTTTGTAACTCTTTTTGGAGAGGAGGGCTACTCTTAATTGAGAATGCCTTCCAAAAATTATAACTTTAGTTGCAATTAATAATAATAATTTTTCTCCTCTTTAAATTTATTCTTTCTCTTCTTTGTTGAATGATGAGGATGGAGATGAAGAACAAATTGAAGGTTTGCATTTCTTTTCTCTTTTATTTCTTTTTAGTAATTTCTTTATTATTGCTTATTAGTTAGATTTAAATTCATGCTTGTAGTGTAGATTTATTTTCTTGTCCTTTTATTTCTTTTTGCACTTTAATTTGTAGAGTAGATTTATTTTCTTACAATTAATTTTTGTAATATAATTTGTAGTTTAGATTTTAATTCTTTGTAGTTAGATTTATTTATTGTTCATAGTTTAGATTTTCCTTTTCTTTTTATTTTGTAATTAGTTCTTTTTCTTGTTTTTATTTCTTAAGATGTGAATTTAATTCTTGTAGGAATCTTAGAATTGTATGAAACTAGTCTAATTTCCTTTATATTATATGAATTATTCTCTTGCATTTAAAATATTCATGTTTAGGATAATCAACTAGAGAACTAATCGGTAGAAGAAGAATTTGATAATCTATGCTTATCTTAAATGGTTTGAAAGGTTATGCTTATGGATTCTAGGATTATTATCATGTTGTTGTTCTTATCATGAATAGTAATTTTGTCTTAGATGATAATTTGATAGGTTACACTTTCCTTAAATGGTTTGATAATCTATGCTTAATAAATCTAAGTTGAAATATGATAAAAAGAGAATAGTTTATATTTTGTAATTGAAATTGGTTAGTGGATTATATTCTAGATTTCTTACCTCTTTTGAATCATCCATCTTGACTTTCTTAAATTTTATTTTCATTCTTGGTTTTATTTCTTGATTTTATTCATTCATCTTTCTTGCCTTGTGATTTCATTTATTCTTTGATTCTTCCTTCTCTCCTCTAAAATTCAATGTATTATCTTTTGCATATATTCACAACAATCACTCATCACAATCACACTTATTCTTTATTCCTAATTGTCACGCACAAAATATAAGAAATATTTCTAATAATCTCTTAAAATCACCTTCCTCATGGGATCGATAACTTTTATATTATAACTTGATCAATTGTGCACTTGCAATTTTGGTACATAATTATGCCGCATCAATGACCCCCTTATGGTTGGGCTTGGTGGGTTTGACTATTAGGTGGCGATTGAGGGTGAGGTGATCGGGAGCATGACCTTCTGTCAGTTCCTTCTAGGGCGGCTTCCTTCCGGTCCCTCAGGAAGACAAGCTTCCTACTAAGTTACTTGGATAATGACGTTCATCATCTTTTCTCCGTCTCGAGCTGCATGCGGGAACCTATAGGCAATTTTTGACGCCTACAAACAACACACATTTCTTTGTATACTCTAGTACACTACTGGTATTTTGATGGTTATGTATTATGTCAGCATTCTAGTAATGATATCCTCAACTCGATTTTACATCATCTATCTATTAACTATAATTTTTTATGCATGGAATGAACTATTACAATATTCTTTGTTGTGGGATTATATATCCAATTTTAGATGAATAAGCTCTATTAATATGTAAAAAGGATGGGCAAAATGTTTAAGTAACAAATATGTTTTGAGTAAACAAATAAGGAGATTTCATATAACTTGTTATTTAATGGAGCATGAAATTTTATGTTCTAAGGACTTTTTGAGATACACCTCTATGCTTTTCTAATGAAAAAAAAATCAAGAACTTATTGCTTTGTCCTTGGTTGTAAAATTCCTCAAACCCTACATAAATACCAGAATGTATCCATAAAATTGAAGATAAATACTCAATTAATCAATAATAAATAAATTAAAACTATTTAGATTAGTAAATCAATTCTGAACAGAATGCTAACGAATCTAAGTTGGGATTGACAATGTTATCTATTCTTGAACATTTTCTTTAGTTTTCCTATCTTACACATACCATCTAAACATCAATTTGATAAAATTAATCAGTAGTCTCATTAATATGTTCTTCCCTATTATCTCCTTTATCTACTCTCTTTATCCAAATTCACCTTCATTCAGCCATCTTTTAATTTGTAGTATGGTTAACAGCTAAACTTGATCACCAGTTAAATGCATTAAAAGTTCTACATAGCTTTCAATTTTACACTCATTCTTGAAAACTTAACTTTAGGAAATGGTCTACGACAATGCAATATGAAACCACATAAGTCTGATCTTTTTTAAAAATATTTGAAACCTAGAAATGGTCCATTGAAATCTCTTCTTGAAATTAGGATCCAATAGAAACTCATTTTACGACCCAAACATGAAATCAACAACAAATGAAATACAGAAACATGACTTCAATCTAAACTAAGCAAACAAAGATGGCGTACTAGGATAGATTTAGTTTGATCAAGGATGACTGCTTGAGGATGACCTGTGTGAGAGATTGAAGAGGGGCCTTTTTTTATTTCAATGACGGAGATTTTGGGTTGTATATGCCTCTCTATTCCCTAGTCTCCTATGGAGCCTCTTTGATAAATACTCGCCAGTGTTGCACTCTCTCAGGCTCTAACTATTAAATGTAGAGCAAATCAAGAGAAAAGGATAATATTTTCATTGATAGTACCAGCAAGGAATTGGTGACGAGTGAAAATGACAATCTATCTCGATATGTTTCCTCCATTCGTGAAAGATGAAATTGATAGCAATCTTAATAGTGCTCATGTTATCACAGTGTAGAGGAGTCGGCATAGGAGAAGGAATTCCCAAGATTAGGGTCATATAGATGTCCTTAGTGATGTTGCAATGCAAGAAGGCATTTTTAACATCCATTTGATACGTGGGCCATTGTCGGGATGCAGCTATGGTGAGAAATGTTCGTACGGTGGTTATCTTTGTGACAGGAGCAAAGGTCCCATCATAGTCCACACTGTAGTGTTGTGTGAAGCCCTTTGCAACTAGTCGAGCCTTACGTCGCTCATTGGTCACATCTGCTCTTGTCTTGACCTTGTATGTCCACTTGCAACTAATTTGGGTCTTGCCCGGAGGGAGACGACTGAGATCCTAGGTACAAGTCTACTGAAGAGCTGCAAGTTTGTCCGCCATTGCCTATTTCCACTCAGGATATTTAACTGCATCATGATAAGATTTAGGCTCTTCATAATCTAACATCATCATAGAGATAGTTTGAAAGGCAAGGCAAGTGAAGTTAGGATATCAACACTTGGCGAGAGGTTGCGATCACTGGATGGGTGTCTAATAATCATATTTTTATTACATTTTTATATCCTCATTATCTATTTTACATGAATAAATATACTGCTAATAATTTTTTATCTTAATTTGCAGGTTAAAGAAAACAATAATGAATAAAAGCCCAAGTGTCAAAGCTCAAGAGAAGAATCGACCAAAGAAATGAAAAAAAGGATGGCTATCAATAGTGGTATCAATAGCGGTATCGATACCCCTATCGATACCTACATCGATAGCTGTATCGATACCCGTGTTGATAGCGGTATCGATACCCGTATTAATACTGCTATCGATACGTGTTTATTGTAGCGGAATTAAGGGCTAAAATGGATTAGCTTGGGGATCAAGTTTAATCCAAGGGCTCTCATTCATTGTTGTAGGGTATAAATAGGGGTAGAGAGTGAGGGGTTGATGGTGTAAAAAATTCGTAACTCTATTTGGAGAGGAGAGTTACTCTTAATTGAGAAGACCTTCTAAATTTGTAACTTTTATTACAATTAATAAAAGATTTTTTTACCTCTTCATATTTTTCTCTCTTTATTTGATAATAATGATGAAGATGAAGATGAAAATGAAGATCAATTTGAAGGTTTGCTTTCATGAGGCTAACCCCTCTTGTATTATAAATCTTCTCGTTTATTTTTATTTCTTTTATTTTCTTCTTGCTTTAGTAGTTAGATTTACATTAATGCCTTGTAGAGTAGATTACATTCTTGTCTTTATTTTTTATTATTATCTTGCACTTTTAATTTATAGAGTAGATTTATTTTCTAGCATAATCTAGATTTTTATTTATGTTCTTTTCTTTTATAATTTAGTTAAATTTATTTCTATGTTCATAGTGTAAATTTCTTTGTTCTCATTTCTCTTCTTTGAAATTAGTTTTTTATTTTTATTCTTTCCTTTTATTTCATTTCTTGTTGTTATTTCTTTGGATGTGGAACTAATTTTTGTAGAGATCCTAGAATTGTATGAAACTAGCCTAATTTTTTTTATATTGTGTGAACTATTCTCTTACACTTAAAATGATCATGTATAGGATAATTAACTAGAGAACTAATTGGTAGAAGAAGAATTTGATAACCTATATTTATCATGAGTGGTTTGATAGGTTATGCATATGAATTCTAGAATTATATCTAGTTATTGTTCTTTTCATGAATATTAATTTTACTTAGATGATAATTTGATAGGTTATACTTACCTTAAATGGTTTGACAGTCTATGCTTAATAAATCTAAAGTAAAATGTGATACAAAGAGAATGGTTCATAATTTATGATTAAAATTAGCTAGTGGATTTAATTCTAGATTCCTTATATCTTTAATTGAATCCTCCATCTTTACTTTCTTGAATTTTCTTTTTATTCTTGCTTTTTTATTATATTCTTTCCTCTTATTTTTCTATGATTCCTTTCTCTCCTCTCAATCTCATTTTATTGTTATTTGCATATATTCATAACCATTCCTCATATCTCTCCACAATTATACCCAATCATCACTCCTAATTATCACACACACAATATAAAAACCGATTCTAATTATCTCCTACAAACACCTTCCTCGTGGGATCGATAAGTTTTTATACTATGACTTGATAATTGTGCACTTACAACTTTAGGATATCATTTAGATCCCATCAAGTTTTTGGCGTTGTTGTCGGGGAATGGTGTTAATAAGTAGGATTTTAATTATTTTGGTTCTTTAACTTACATGTTTTCTTGTGAAGGAACCACTAGGAGCTTGAATATCACAGATTAGAGATCAAGGACTTGAAGATTTTCTTTTGGTAACTCTTCTTTCTAGTATTTTTAATTCCACCATTTTTGTTAGTTACTCACAATTAGAGACAATTAGGATCTAAAAAAACTATTTTTGTCGACCATAATAAAAAATTCACCCTCCACTTGAACAATTATTAACAAGATAATAAAGTCAAACAAGATATCTCTTTCTCATATTTGTTTGATTGTTAACCCTAATTAGAAAAGATTTTCTTTTTACCATCCTTTTATAGTTGCTTTTAATTCCTAGGTTTGCATTGCATATAATATTAGGAACTTACCAAAGTGATTTGAGCATCTTGATTTGACACACACTTGAAAACATTCTTAAGAGTAAAACCCTCTAATCAAGATAAGGTGAGGAATTTCATCACCCTTTCTTTAGCCCACAAATGACTAATTCCTCACTACACAAACCCAAGCCTTTTAAAACTCATTAGACGTTGGCCCCTATGGATTCGAGCTCATTAAGGAACATGAAATCCCTAAGTAAACCGGTTCAAGTTTACTTGAATTAGTTGTGTCTAAGACAAGATTTAGGGATTGCTTAAAGCACTCCGCAAGGTACGAGGTATTTAATTGATCTTTATTCTCCCTCAAGTACTATTCTTACCTGGCTAACTGACCGAGTAAACTTCGATCTTTTTATTAAAAGAGTTTTTGGTTAGGAGCTGGTCTAGCTGAGTTAGGTTTAAACCTAGAATTTAGGGTGATTAACAAAAGTGATTGTTTTTTATTTGTTTTAGATTGTTTTTCCTTTTTCTTTTTTTTTCTCTCATAAGCTTTTAGTTTAAAAAACTCTAACATTTATTTTCTTTTAAAAAATTATTATAAAAAGAATTTATTTTGGTGTATGCGAACGTGGATTAGGGATAATACCAATCGTTTAATTCATTTTGAACCATTTGAAGAAATTACCAATCCACCCATTCTCCAAGAAATGTGCTATCCAACTAGGAATGTAATCCCTTCTTGTATTAAGCTCCCCGAAGCAAATAGAACTAATTTTGAGCTTAGACCACATTACATAAACATGCTTCCAAAATTCTTAGGAAATAAAACCGAAGACATTTATATCTTTATTTTTGAGTTTGAGGAAGTGTGTATTATGATTAAGATTAGAGAATTATCTCAGGATGTGATCAAACTCTGATTTATTTCATTTGCTCTTAAGGACAAGGCCAAGAAATTGTTGTATAGCTTACCCACGAATTATCTCAACTTGGAATGAATTTGTCACCGTTTTTCTAAAGAAAATTTTCCCTATCCACAAAACGGTTAAGCTAAGAAACAACATCATGAACTTTAAAATTGCTCAGAAGAACCATTTTGGAAGTATTTTGACAGATTTAAAGACCTTCTTATCCAATATCCTCACCATGGTCTCGAAAAATGACGATTATGCCAAATAATCTATAAAGGATTGGACTATTCTTCAAAAACTTCCTTAGAATCAATATGCCAAGGAGATTTCATGAAGAAAAATATTGATGAAGCTTGGAAATTTTTAAAGAGTCTATCCGAGAAAACCATGTAGTGGGAACACTGTGATGACAGAGTTTCATTAGCTCCTCAACCTAAATCTAGTGGTCTTTCCTTAGAGTCAAACATTGCTTCCAAAGCAAAGATGGTGATAATTCTGCAAAGGTTAGAAGCCTTAGAAATTAAGGAACGAGCTCAGCTCATAACAATCAAGTTTCTACCCAAAGTTATCACAACTAACTTTTTCCTGCCCTTGTTTCAGAGGAATGTCCTCTCCTAGAAAACACCCAATCATTAGAGCAAATGAACTATGACGCTCCTGGATTCACACAATGCTACAGTCCAAGGTGAATCTAAGAATGTCAAACCTGTCATGCACCAACACAGTGTAACAATATGTTTCACCATCACAATTACTATCTCTCTAGAGGAATCAACAAACAGGTGTAGGTACAAAACATGCAAAGAATAGTGAAATAGTACAATGAATAGAATATGCACAGAAGAAGTGTATAAATAACCCTCATCAGGACCCAACTGAAAAAGAGTAAAATAACTCTGAATCTGAAATAAATCTCAATACAAGGGTCAAATAAAGTCTCACTAAGGCACTCAATATCTACAAAATAAAAACACAAACACTAGTGTCTGAAAATAAACATCTACTATGGAGCTCTGAAAAATAACTATAAATAATATACTAGATGGTAGCTAAGATGCAACCCCATCAACCTGCGACTCTCCGTGCACCTGACTCACCACCTGAAAAGAGGGGAAACAATGAGCGTCAAAGCGCTAGCGAGATCATCTCCACCGCCCCCAGGGAGAAGGGGTAGGAGTATATAGGAAAATATTGTTAGTACATATAGATATAAAATCATTCATATAACTCTAAATGGAAACTGGTATTTAGAAACCCACAACACGAGAATTAGTATGTCGAGCGAAATAATCCAAACAAGAAAACCCTCATGTATATATCATGTCTCAAATTGTGAATCACTAAATACCAATCCCAAACCTATGAATGAAAAATAGTACTTAAAGGAAAAATACCACAACTCCAAACCTCAACCATACAAAGCCAATGTCACAGTCTCGAACTACCCTCAGGTAGTTGGCGTA